>NC_056742.1:441087768-441162768 GCF_019279795.1 Protopterus annectens
TTTCCTTTCCAGTACCCTGCATATGTTTCCCCAAAGAAGTTAAGGAGCTTCATCTCACTATAACTGAACACATCATAACCTCAATTTGTCTCTGTACAGCTAGTGTCTCCACCTTCCACGTAACACTAAAACAAAAATCACAACATCCACACAATGTCTAGTGCTTTCAGTACTTTTCTGCTGATTTTATACATTCCTTTAGCCTTGCCATGGCATAAGTGTTTAATTGCCACAATGATCTTATCTAAAGAAATGGATACTTTCCCACCAGTTGCTTTCTAGCACTGTCTCCTTGGAGATGGACAAGTCTGGGGGATTTAGACGTTTTTTAGAGTGTTCTTTGCACCTCATAACAACATCCACAAATGAGGTTAGTGTTTTTCACCCTTGTTGAAGGCAGCCTGACACATGTTCTGCCTCCTCCACTCTTTACTTGGTGGATAGTTTACAAGAACCTCTCAGAGCCCAAATGAAAGTCATTTCCCATAGCTTCGCCAGTCTCTTTCCATGCCCGAATCTATGTTTCAATGAATGCTGTAGCTACTCCCTTCCAAACTTTTCCAT
The DNA here is from genome assembly GCF_019279795.1 of Protopterus annectens. Classification (NCBI taxonomy): domain Eukaryota; kingdom Metazoa; phylum Chordata; order Ceratodontiformes; family Protopteridae; genus Protopterus; species Protopterus annectens. The sequence goes on from NC_056742.1 coordinate 441,088,333, forward strand.
TCCTATCAGCTAAATCTGAAGCCTGTCCTTGCTGATGTTGCTTAGAAGACATCTTTCGTTAACTTCACTCTCCCCTGATGTTCACTAGCAGATCCTTAGGTTACCTCTGTGACAAACAACAGCCACCTTTTAGTTATGGCTACTTGTCACAACCATATCTACTGAGGCCTTAAACAGGTATATTCAGATTCAACCTCCCCAGCCATAGCAAATGTGTAGAAGAAGGAGAGCACATTGGGGTGTAAGTGAATGCATTAAAACAGACAATATCATTGGAGCACTGAGATGTCACTCCACTCCCTTATGACAGACAATATTATAGGAGCACTGAGATGTCACTCCAATGCCTTATGACTGACAATATTATTGGAGCACTGAGATGTCACTACACTGCCTTATGACAGACAATATTACTGGGGCACTGAGATGTCACTCCACTGCCTTATGACAGACAATATTATTGGAGCACTGAGATGTCACTCCATGCCTTATGAAAGACAATATTATTGGAGCATTGAGATGTCACTCCACTGCCTTATGACAGACAATATTATTGGAGCACTGAGATGTCACTCCACTGTCTTATGACTGACAATATTATTGGAGCACTGAGATGCCACTCCACTGCCTTATGACAGACAATATTATTGGAGCACTGAGATGTCACTTCACTGCCTTATAACAGACAATATTATTGGAGCACTGAGATGTCACTCCACTGCCTTATGACAGACAATATTATTGGAGCACTGAGATGTCACTCCACTGCCTTATGACTGACAATATTATTGGAGCACTGAGATGTCACTCCACTGCCTTATGACAGACAATATTATTGGAGCACTGAGATGTCACTGCCTTATAACAGACAATATTATTGGAGCACTGAGATGTCACTCCACTGCCTTATGACAGATAATATTATTGGAGCACTGAGATGTCACTCCATGCCTTATGACAGACAATATTATTGGAGCACTGAGATGTCACTCCACTCCCTTATGACAGACAATATTATTGGAGCACTGAGATGTCACTCCACTGCCTTATGATTGACAATATTATTGGAGCACTGAGATGCCACTCCACTGCCTTATGACAGACAATATTATTGGAGCACTGAGATGTCACTCCACTGCCATCAGTGTTTTATGTTTTAATGCCATTTTTGTGTTATTTGTGCATTTGTTTAGCTGTGGTCATTGTTTGAGTTACATTCACTATTGGGTGGGTGTTGAGGGTTGTTACAAAAGGTAGTGTGATGGATGGTATTTTTTTTTAACTGAACTGTAAAATCAGTCTAAATATATTGTTAATTGCAGCAGAATTCTGGAGACAAGCTGCAAGAATGATTTACTTCTCTGTGGTGTTTTCATTTTATCCACAGAATTAATATACATATAGAAGAATGGTATAGTGAGTAACATTCCCTGTAACTATGGCAGGTTTTAGTATTTTTCTGTCTCTAATAATGTGCAGGTCAGTATTGTGGTTCCAGTGTTTGTGACCATGATGATTGTGTGCTTATTGTTAAAAAATAAATCTAGGGAGCAGGTCTTTTGAAGCATTGACTAGGCGTTCTCAGGACACTTTCTCTACACATTTGAATTTCTCATGTATGTTCAGCCATTGCTCAGTTGTCTAATCCAACTTACCACCAAGTGATGATCAGCTGACACTTTAGCATGACTGGTGTCCAGAATTTATGGTCCCAGATCTGATGACATGGTCACAAAGTTTATCACTAACCCTTGACTCAAGGTTTTCTGGTACCAAATACATTCATGAGCACTTTTGTGCTCACATATGGTGTTTTTTTACTGAAAGTTCATGACTAACACTGACCTTCAAAAAAAGTCACCACTTAGGTTCAGACCAGGCAAGCTATTCCTTCTTATCATAGCCCTCCAATTATGTCCTTCATTCCCCATGTGAGTGTAGACCTCTGCTGGTAGAAGGTTTGAATCACAAGGTGGTACCCTGTTAAGCACAAAGACAGAGTCTCTAAGAGAGCTGAATACCATGAGGAACTGTTTAGTGTATACGCACAGAAACGTTTTTCATTTCTGCAGCACAGTTTTCACAGTATGGTTACTCAATCATCTACTGTCACAAACTCCAACTGAACTGCTCACAGCTGGAGGCTTATAAGCATCCTTACACGTGCTTTTCTTGTCCTCTGATAGTCAACTTCAGAAAATGAGACACACTGCCACTACTTAAGATGTACGGTCCCAGAGCCAACACTACATGTGAAGTTAAGACCGAATAAATTTAGATAGTATTTCTTAACCTCTAACTCAAGCCCTGAATCCTTCTTCAGCAGTGAAGCAGAAGTCTTTATCTCAGGAACCAGCTTCCCAACAGATTTGTGCATAACAGGGCACCTCCTTATGCGTAGAAGTCTTTATCTCAGGAACCAGATTCCCAACAGATTTGTGCATAACAGGGCACCTCCTTATGCTTCTGTGCTTCCTCACATGGTTGGCATCATGCCAATCTCTGATACTTTGTTTTGTGGACTGTGAGACTACAAGCCAACTCCATGCAGTTTTTCAGGTTCAGTCTGCCCAGAGGTTTTGTGGTCACCTATCCAGCAGATATTTGCTGCTGAATACCACTCTCAGGCCTGCATCCACTGATGGGTCCTAGGTGTCCATGATTCTATAACTAAACCACCACTGACAAGAGTCACATGTTGGCCTGCTGTTTGTCTATCCCTCATCTTGAACAAATTTGCCACATGTGATAACAGTGTGAGCATAAAGCATCAAAAAGTTAGCTCTAAAGAAGATTTGTGAGCTAAATCAAACGGCAAGGGGATCTGTCCTATGGCAAGGGGATCTGTCCTTCCTATTACCCGTAACAGTAGGCATCCCTCAAGGGTCATTTCTAGGCCAACTCCTGTTTACTATTTTCACCAACAAACTTCACAGCACTACTGACCTTACCACTATTGTTCAATATGCAGGTGACTCCACACTCATCTGTGCAGCCCCCTCCCTTCTGTAACTCCAAGAAATAGCCCAACAATCCTTCTTAGTCATTGAGTCTTTGCTCCAGCTATCAATTCAGTCTCACTCCTAATAAGACTAAATTAATGCTCTTTTCCAACAACAAAACTGCAGATCTGACATCCTCCTTTCTCATCTATTTATCAAACAATACTAAAATTGAACCTGTCTCTCACACCGAAATGCTTGGAGTCACAATAAATAACAGTTTGAGTTTGAGATTCAACAAACACTTAAAACTAGTCATTAAAATACCCATGCTAAACTCAGCTCCATCTATAGGATTAAACCATACCTCACCAGCTCAACCGGTCAAACTACTGCCAATGACCCACCTAGTATCTACTGTACTGTATGCCTCGCCTATCTTCATCAACCTTAAGAAAACTGAGCTTGAAGCCTGCTATAATAAGTTGCTAGATTTCTCACAAGCTCACCATACGGATCAAATCACTGTGATGCCCTTCGCCAAGTAAACTGGCTTAAACGACCCAACCTTTTATCCTTCAATCAACTCATAATCATCCATACCATAATATTCCAACCTGACAAATGCCAAACACTACAAAATCTACTAGAACCTTGCTCCATTGGAAGATTCCAAAGATCTTCCAACAAATTCCTATTAAAAGTCACAAAGTCTAACAATAGTTTCAGGGATTCTCTTTTCTGAAACCACACATCCAAAGTCTGGAATACCATCCTCCAACATAGCTAAAATACATAGAACCCATCTAAATTTAAACAACTCCTCAAAGTACACTTAACTGATAACTGGCTCTGCTCATGTTCATCCCCAGGCTGATGGTGCCATCAATTCTATTAACTCTTACCCTCATTTCTAACTCTCAGTTCACTGACTACCCATTTTTTCTGTATTTGCTATCCCTCCAAAATCACCCCAATTTCTCCCAGCTAGCTTCTACTCTTTCACTTATTGTCCACTGTAAATATATCTACACACCAATGTCTAACTGATGTATACTCACGTATATTATATTTTGTAATTGTACATGCATAATTACCAGCTTAAAACTCATAAGAATATTACTAGAACACAACAAGAAACTTCCACATAATACCACCACTGAACTCACACATTTAGAAGAATCCTATAACAACTTACACAACAAGACTGAATTATTCCAATGTATAATTAATTGAACAAAGTAATTTGAAAACAAAATCAAACTGAATAGAATCAATAAAATGAAAAGGGACCTCAATGACGAACACTGCTCAACAGAGTCCCCCCCAGACAAGACAACAACCAAAAAGAGACAGAACATACAACTACCACTACAACAATGACCCATCTAGATGCTCTAATGATAAAGTACACAATGCCATGTACACCCCAACAGGTACTCACCACCATAACCAAGAAACGAAACAGGAACTCCCATCACCTATGCAAAGATCACACCAAGAATAGGATATTTACTTCAGCCATCCTCCCTCACCACCAGATTTAATGCCAGGACTCACAATCACAACTACAACTCTTCTATCCACCAATACAATGAAGAATACACCTAAAAGTACATCACAGTCATACCACACCTCAGACACTTGACAACACAGGATCCCAGTATCCCCAAAGAACAACCCACACCAGAGAGAGACAGAAAGTGGCAAGGCAAGAGAGAACTGAAGCACCTCTGGATACCACCCATAGACCCTCACTACACAACAGGAAGGAAGAACTGAAACAGCCACCACAAATGAATATCATCTGGAATCATTCTTTGAAACCTCTCAGCAAAACAGACTCAAGTATATTAGAAAAAAGGACTTAAGTTAATACCACAACAAAGAAACAACCTAATCCATATGATAATTAACCTAAAATTGTTTACCAGGAGACTGAACCTCAAAATTCATCTTTGGAATAAACCAATAAACCCCACCACCAGTGCCATGGTCTCAGTCTGCAAATGGATGAAACCAAACAATTTTTGTCCTACTCCACAGCCTATCATCACTGCCTTTGAAAATCAGTGTAAAGCAGACATTAGAAGAATCCTGCAGAACTCCACAAAGAAAAATTACTACAACATTAACAAGGACAAACTCGAAACTCTGAAAAACTTAAGCAAAGATAAAACCAGAAGAGTCATGAAAGCTGACAAAGCGGAGTTATTCTAGTCACTGACACCTCAGCTTATAACCTCTAGGTCCTCAAAATGCTCAACAACCCCGCCTATTATGAAACCAGCAACCTCAGTAAAATTAAACTTGCTTACAAAGAAGTAATCACCAAGATCACCAACCTCCATGAAGGACCGATCAATACAATATAGAGTCACTCCATATACAAATATCTACCACACTCTGACTTTTACTTGCTTAATCATCACATACTCATATTTACAAACTCTACCACTTATTGTCTATATACCAATAGTTTCTTCATTCATAGTGGCAGTATATAGCTTTCCAATATTTAAAAGGGTGATGTTGCCTAGAGCTAAGGATAATAGTGTACCTCTACTCAGCATTTCTCCTAGCCATAGTCTGTTGTGTTTAAACCACAAATAAGCACACTGAGAAATGTGTTATACATTCAGAATATATTTACAGTATCATAAAATAATGACATTCAAGAAAACATATTAATTATATCTGCAAACATACATTTATTTAGCACTACCGGTCTCAGTAACCCAAAAGATGGGAATATGACCAAGGACATAAATTCAGCACACTGAACTATATTTGCTTAGCGGTAATATTATTAATAATAATTATATCTTAGTATCATAATGTTATAGAACATTTAACTGGCTGGAGGATGAAAAAGGCACTTGGATAAAGCTTTATGATTTAGGTGATCCATTATGGATCTTCTAAATTGAAGACCCTGCTACCTCGGCAAACAAATATAAATATAAATAAATAAAGTCTTTGGGATAAGATGCTCGTCTCACCAATAGAAGGAGTAATGACCCAGTCTTAAGTGCAAGAACTGTGACTGTATAATCCGCAATGTTCAGTCTGTTGGAGGGTTATTGCAAAACTACCACACTAGATGAATGAGACCTAACAGAATAAAATGTACATTTTTAATTCATTCCTGAGATGAGGAAGAAAAGCTGCTGTGATTAAATAGGAAGAATAAAGCAAGAAAGATGGTCTTTCTTTTATTAGAAACTAACTGGCTTTCCATAGAGTTTCAAAAATATTCATATTTATCTTAGTCTGTCAATGAGTTCTTGAAGATCTGAAAATGTCTTTCTTTGATTTTTTAGCAAAGGCAGGGCATATTCTATTTCTCATCAAAAAGCTGAATGCAGTAGATCCAATGGCATACAGGCAATGTGTCCATTTGTGCTACCAGTGACCACGAGTACAGGAACAGACTGATGCTGCTGGCATGGCCAGCTGAGAAGAATCGGATAAAGTAGTCAATGGCCATCTTTCATGTTGCAGGGGGAGAGGGGTGGCACCGTGGAGAAGTCTGCTGTCTGTGCAACATCTTGTGGGGACCAGGAAAGTTCCAATCTAGCAATACTGGTGGGGGGGGGGGGTAACACGACATCTCTGAAGTCATTGCACAGTGTTCCTACTGGGGGTAGGGATACTGTCCAGCCACCACTTCATGATGGCTCTCACCACCAGAACACTCCTCCCCAGTCTTCCTTCCCTGACTGCCATGACTGCAGCACTGTCTGACATCCCAAGTGGTCATCAGGCCTGCCTATCCAAGTGTTATGACCAAGATTGTGAAAAGGAGTTATAAAGAAACCATGTGAGAGTGCAGGGGATGTTTGTTGATCAGCCAGAAGGTTGAGGATAGTACAGGGTGGGTATGGAGAGGTAAAAAATAATGTAAGTGTTATGTTAAACCATCAAATATATCAAAAATGTTGAAATGCTTTATAAGACTTTATTGAAAGGAGATGAAATAACCTAGCCTTTTTTTTTATTTTGCAATAACGTCTTTCAATTTATAATTTCCATTTTGGTGTATTATTTTTATATACCTATACCTGAAATCAAAGGGCAGCACAGTGGTACAGCAGATAGCATTGCTGCATTACAGCAAGAGGTTCCCTGGTTTGATTCTCAGCTGGGGTGCTTTCTGTGTGGAGTCTGCATGTCCTCTGTGTCTGAGTGGGTTTTCTCTGGGTGTTCCATTTTCCTCCCACATTCCAAAAACATGCAGTAGGTGGACTGGACACATTAAATTGTCCATAAGTATGAGTGCGCATGTGACTGTGGTGTGGAAGAACTACCACAGCGGGGCTACCAGACAGCAGTGTAAACCTTGGTTCCAGATGATTGTCACTGCTGGAGTGACATTCCAAACACGTGCAAAAATGGGTGAAAAACAGGGGTTGTGGATGGATGGATGGACAATGAATAAAAAAAAATTGGGTTCCTATTGGCATGGAAGCCAAAGCATATATTTCCTTTGAGCACTCATACTGAGTACAGGAATAATGCTTCTAGTTTTTTCTGGTAGCTTAAGGTTTTTTTACTCAGTGGTTCTTAGTTAGGAACCTCTGTTTTTTTTTTTTCCTAATTGTTTAATATGTCTAATAAGATACATCACAAAGCGGATATACTAGTCAATCAGCCTAACAATGATGTTATTCCTATAGAAGTTAGCAGCACTAGGAAGAAGCATTTCATGACACTGTATGTCATTACACTGTAATCAAAGGTGAGGGATTTATTTACCCAAATATCGGGGTCCCTAACAACATTCTTATTTTGGAATGGATTATTATCTATAGTGCAGGGTTGACGTTGGGGTTATCCACCAAATATGACAATGTTTGCTTTAACAGGGTCCACAAAAATATCAACTGTGAGAAGATGGGTCACCTGCTCCCAGAATAGTGTAAAATGGTTTCCATATTCTTGTCAGAGTGCTTCTTCCTGCAGAGCACATTGATCTTGGTATAACGGGTCAGAGCAGTATGAGATGTTAACTATGTTCATAGCACCATTTATTTATTTGTTTGTTCATTTGTTTGTTTGTTTGTTTGCTTGTTTGTTTGTTTGTTTTAATTTGAAAATTGTTTGCTAAGTAGTCTGACTGAACCAATGGCCCATTTTCAGAGAAGACCTAAGCGGGGGGTTAAAATTCAAACACCTTACAAGTTTAAGAAATATGGGAAGGGGTATGTCTTGTATACAGCATGTTAGGAAGGGGACTTATTCATTCACAGTGCTCATAAGTAAATATACCAACTCTGACACCACTATTTTTAAAAGTAGAAATTACTGTTACTAGTGATACTGGATTTGGGATTTTTATTATGCCTTTAGCCAAGGATGCATTTCAATAACCCAATTCCCAGAACAGGGGGATTTTTAATATGCACTCCTAAAAGCATCAATCACCACCCTGTAATAAATCTTTGCTCATTGTTTAGGTCCTGCATGTGCTCTGTTTAAACAGTGCAGTCCGACAAAAATATCAGATAATCAGTTTAATCTGAAACAACAACCATTCTGACTGTACTGCACAGAAAAGCATAAAATACACCACAGAACATGATGTAAATGTCCACATCACTGTCAAAAAACAGAAATAAATGCCTGTAAGTCATGCCCAAGTGGTCTGACATCAGTTAGTAGCTCAGGCATTTATTGACCTTGCTGTGCATTAGGAAAGAAATGGCATGTGTTAGCCTGCTCGCAGCTTCTCAGTGGGGTATAAGTATGGGGACAAAATGGGCCCCACATCTGATGCATGGCTGTGCCCATACTGATACTGGTGTCATGTAGGATTTGATGAAGTTGTGAGTCCAGAACTAGGAGCATGAGAAATACACCACCACACAGATGACAGTATTTCTCTTATGATGTCATATCAAGTCCAACAGTGATGTCAACAACATGTTCCAGGAAGGTGGGGCTTAACCGAAAAATCACAACATGAGAACCTCAGCATTCCCACTCCCTGGCATGGTCACAGGGGATGTACCTCTGTATGACTGAGAGATCTCCCCATCTGGAAAGCCAAAACACACCTGTCAAAAACAACACATGTCTGAGGTATCCCTTAACCTCAGTGACCCCACGTGGAGAAGTAATAATAGGAGATGCCGGTATCTGATGTCACTGGTGGCTGGTAAAGAACAGCGTAAAAAATCATCTTTTCCTTTTCTTTACGCTCACTTCCAAACACCTGAACTGTGCAGGTAATGAGCCAGGGTTACATTCGAGCTCTAACTATAACTTGTAGCAGATAAGGTGCCAAACACCTGACTACCACCGCGTAGGTAATAAGCCAGGATTACATTCGAGCGCTAACTATAACTTGTAGCAGATAAGGTGCCAAACACCTGACTACCACTGTGTAGGTAATGAGCCAGGGTTACATTCGAGCGGTAACTATAACTAGTAGCAGATAAGGTGCCAAACACCTGACTACCACCGTGTAGGTAAAGAGCCAGGGTTACATTCGAGCGCTAACTATAACTTGTAGCAGATAAGGTACCAAACACCTGACTACCACTGTGTAGGTAATGAGCCAGGGTTACATTCGAGCGCTAACTATAACTTGTAGCAGATAAGGTGCCAAACACCTGACTACCACCGTGTAGGTAATGAGCCAGGGTTACATTCGAGCACTAACTATAACTTGCAGCAGATAAGGTGCCAAACACCTGACTACCACTGTGTAGGTAATGAGCCAGGGTTACATTCGAGCGCTAACTATAACTTGTAGCAGATAAGGTGCCAAACACCTGACTACCACCGTGTAGGTAATGAGCCAGGGTTACATTCGAGCTCTAACTATAACTTGTAGCAGATAAGGTGCCAAACACCTGACTAGCACCGTGTAGGTAATGAGCCAGGGTTACATTTGAGCGCTAACTATAACTTGTAGCAGATAAGGTGCCAAACACCTGACTACCACTGTGTAGGTAATGAGCCAGGGTTACATTCGAGCTCTAACTATAACTTGTAGCAGATAAGGTGCCAAACACCTGACTACCACCGTGTAGGTAATGAGCCAGGGTTACATTCGAGTGCTAACTATAACTTGCAGCAGATAAGGTGCCAAACACCTGACTACCACTGTGTAGGTAATTAGCCAGGGTTACATTCGAGCTCTAACTATAACTTGTAGCAGATAAGGTGCCAAACACCTGACTACCACCATGTAGGTAATGAGCCAGGGTTACATTCGAGCTCTAACTATAACGTGTAGCAGATAAGGTGCCAAACACCTGACTACCACTGTGTAGGTAATGAGCCAGGGTTACATTCGAGCGCTAACTATAACTTGTAGCAGATAAGGTGCCAAACACCTGACTACCACTGTGTAGGTAATGAGCCAGGGTTACATTCGAGCTCAAACTATAACTTGTAGCAGATAAGGTGCCAAACACCTGACTACAACCGTGTAGGTAATGAGCCAGGGTTACATTCAAGCTCTAACTACAACTTGTAGCAGATAAGGTGCCAAACACCTGACTACCACTGTGTAGGTAATGAGCCAGGGTTACATTCGAGCTCTAACTATAACTTGTAGCAGATAAGGTGCCAAACACCTGACTACCACTGTGTAGGTAATGAGCCAGTGTTACATTCGAGCTCTAAGTATAACTTGTAGCAGATAAGGTGCCAAACACCTGACTACCACCGTGTAGGTTATGAGCCAGGGTTACATTCGAGCGCTAACTATAACTTGTAGCAGATAAGGTGCCAAACACCTGACTACCACTGTGTAGGTAATGAGCCAGGGTTACATTCAAGCACTAACTATAACTTGTAGCAGAGAAGGTGCCAAAAACCTGACTACCACTGTGTAGGTAATGAGCCAGGGTTACATTCGAGCGCTAACTATAACTTGTAGCAGATAAGGTGCCAAACACCTGACTACCACCGTGTAGGTAATGAGCCAGGGTTACATTCGAGCGCTAACTATAACTTGTAGCAGATAAGGTGCCAAACACCTGACTACCACCGTGTAGGTAATGAGCCAGGGTTACATTCGAGCGCTAACTATAACTTGTAGCAGATAAGGTGCCAAACACCTGACTACCACTGTGTAGGTAATGAGCCAGGGTTACATTCGAGCTCTAACTTTAACTTGTAGCAGATAAGGTGCCAAACACCTGACTACCACTGTGTAGGTAATGAGCCAGGGTTACATTCGAGCGCAAACTATAACTTGTAGCAGATAAGGTGCCAAACACCTGACTACCACTGTGTAGGTAATGAGTCAGGGTTACATTCGAGAGCTAACTATAACTTGTAGCAGATAAGGTGCCAAACACCTGACTACCACTGTGTAGGTAATGAGCCAGGGTTACATTCGAGCTCTAACTATAACTTGTAGCAGATAAGGTGCCAAACACCTGACTACCACCGTGTAGGTATTGAGCCAGGGTTACATTCGAGCGCTAACTATAACTTGTAGCAGATAAGGTGCCAAACACCTGACTACCACTGTGTAGGTAATGAGCCAAGGTTACTTCGAACTCTAACTGTAACTTGTAGCAGATAAGGTGCCAAACACATGACTACCACTGTGTAGGTAATGAGCCAGGGTAACATTCGAGCGCTAACTATAACTCGTAGCAGATAAGGTGCCAAACACCTGACTACCACCGTGTAGGTAATGAGCCAGGGTTACATTCGAGCGCTAACTATAACTTGTAGCAGATAAGGTGCCAAACACCTGACTACCACTGTGTAGGTAATGAGCCAGGGTTACATTCGGGCGCTAACTATAACTTGTAGCAGATAAGGTGCCAAACACCTGACTACCACCGTGTACGTAATGAGCCAGGGTTACATTCGAGCGCTAACTATAACTTGTAGCAGATAAGGTGCCAAACAACTGACTACCACTGTGTAGGTAATGAGCCAGGGTTACATTCGAGCTCTAACTATAACTTGTAGCAGATAAGGTGCCAAACACCTGACTACCACCGTGTAGGTAATGAGCCATGGTTACATTCGAGCGCTAACTATAACTTTTAACAGATAAGGTGCCAAACACCTGACTACTACCGTGTAGGTAATGAGCCAGGGTTACATTCAAGCACTAACTATAACTTGTAGCAGATAAGGTGCCAAACACCTGACTACCACTGTGTAGGTAATGAGCCAGGGTTACATTCGGGCGCTAACTATAACTTGTAGCAGATAAGGTGCCAAACACCTGACTACCACTGTGTATGTAATGAGCCAGGGTTACATTCGAGCTCTAACTATAACTTGTAGCAGATAAGGTGCCAAACACTTGACTACCACCATGTAGGTAATGAGCCAGGGTTACATTCGAGCGCTAACTATAACTTGTAGCAGATAAGGTGCCAAACACCTGACTACCACTGTGTAGGTAATGAGCCAGGGTTACATTCGAGCTCTAACTATAACTTGTAGCAGATAAGGTGCCAAACACCTGACTACCACTGTGTAGGTAATGAGCCAGGGTTACATTCGAGCGCTAACTATAACTTGTAGCAGATAAGGTGCCAAACACCTGACTACCACTGTGTAGGTAATGAGCCAGGGTTACATTCAAGCTCTAACTATAACTTGTAGCAGATAAGGTTGCAAACACCTGACTACCACCGTGTAGGTAATGAGCCAGGGTTACATTCGAGTGCTAACTATAACTTGTAGAAGATAAGGTGCCAAACACCTGACTACCACTGTGTAGGTAATGAGCCAGGGTTACATTCGAGCGCTAACTATAACTTGTAGCAGATAAGGTGCCAAACACCTGACTACCACTGTGTAGGTAATGAGCCAGGGTTACATTCGAGCGCTAACTATAACTTGTAGCAGATAAGGTGCCAAACACCTGACTACCACTGTGTAGGTAATGAGCCAGGGTTACATTTGAGCCCTAACTATAACTTGTAACAGATAAGGTGCCAAACACCTGACTACCACTGTGTAAGTAATGAGCCAGGGTTACATTGGAGCGCTAACTATAACTTGTAGCAGATAAGGTGCCAAACACCTGACTACCACTGTGTAGGTAATGAGCCAGGGTTACATTCGAGCTCTAACTATAACTTGTAGCAGATAAGGTGCCAAACACCTGACTACCACCGTGTAGGTAATGAGCCAGGGTTACATTCGAGTGCTAACTATAACTTGTAGCAGATAAGGTGCCAAACACATGACTACCACCGTGTAGGTAATGAGCCAGGGTTATATTCGAGTGCTAACTATAACTTGTAGCAGATAAGGTGCCAAACACCTGACTACCACCGTGTAGGTAATGAGCCAGGGTTACATTTGAGCTAACTATAACTTGTAGCAGATAAGGTGCCAAACACCTGACTACCACCATGTAGGTAATGAGCCAGGGTTACATTTGAGCGCTAACTATAACTTGTAGCAGATAAGGTGCCAAACACCTGACTACCACTGTTTAGGTAATGAGCCAGGGTTACATTTGAGCGCTAACTATAACTTGTAGCAGATAAGGTGCCAAACACCTGACTACCACCGTGTAGGTAATGAGCCAGGGTTACATTCGAGCGCTAACTATAACTTGTAGCAGATAAGGTGCCAAACACCTGACTACCACTGTGTAGGTAATGAGCCAGGGTTACATTCGAGCGCTAACTATAACATGTAGCAGATAAGGTGCCAAACACCTGACTACCACTGTGTAGGTTATGAGCCAGGGTTACATTCGAGCGCTAAATTTAACTTGTAGCAGATAAGGTGCCAAACACCTGACTACCACTGTGTAGGTAATGAGCCAGGGTTACATTCGGCGCTAACTATAACTTCTAGCAGATAAGGTGATAAACGCCTGACTACCACTGTGTAGGTAATGACCCAGGGTTACATTCCAGCACTAACTATAACTTGTAGCAGATAAGGTGCCAAACACCTGACTACCACTGTGTAGGTAATGAGCCAGGGTTACATTCGAGCGCTAACTATATCATGTAGCAGATAAGGTGCCAAACACCTGACTACCACTGTGTAGGTAATGAGCCAGGGTTACATTCGAGCTCTAACTATAACTTGTAGCAGATAAGGTGCCAAACACCTGACTACCACTGTGTAGGTAATGAGCCAGGGTTACATTCGAGCGCTAACTATAACTTGTAGCAGATAAGGTGCCAAACACCAGACTACCACCGTGTAGGTAATGAGCCAGGGTTACATTCGAGCGCTAACTATAACTTGTAGCAGATAAGTTGCCAAACACCTGACTACCACTGTGTAGGTAATGAGCCAAGGTTACATTTGAGCGCTAACTATAACTTGTAACAGATAAGGTGCCAAACACCTGACTACCACCGTGTAGTTAATGAGCCAGGGTTACATTCCAGCGCTAACTATAACTTGTAGCAGATAAGGTGCCAAACACCTGACTACCACTGTGTAGGTAATGAGCCAGGGTTACATTCGAGCACTAACTATAACTTGTAGCAGATAAGGTGCCAAACACCTGACTACCACTGTGTAGGTAATGAGCCAGGGTTACATTCGAGCGCTAACTATAACTTGTAGCAGATAAGGTGCCAAACACCTGACTACCACTGTGTAGGTAATGAGCCAGGGTTACATTCGAGCGCTAACTATAACTTGTAGCAGATAAGGTGCCAAACACCTGACTACCACTGAGTAGGTAATGAGCCAGGGTTACATTCGGCTAACTATAACTTGTAGCAGATAAGGTGCCAAACACCTGACTACCACTGAGTAGGTAATGAGCCAGGGTTACATTCGAGCGCTAACTATAACTTGTAGCAGATAAGGTGCCAAACACCTGACTACCACTGTGTAGGTAATGAGCCAGGGTTACATTCGAGCTAACTATAACTTGTAGCAGATAAGGTGCCAAACACCTGACTACCACTGTGTAGGTAATGAGCCAGGGTTACATTCGAAGCTAACTATAACTTGTAGCAGATAAGGTGCCAAACACCTGACTACCACTGTGTAGGTAATGAGCCAGGGTTACATTCGAGCTCTAACTATAACTTGTAGCAGATAAGGTGCCAAACACCTGACTACCACTGTGTAGGTAATGAGCCAGGGTTACATTCGAGCGCTAACTATAACTTGTAGCAGATAAGGTGCCAAACACCTGACTACCACTGAGTAGGTAATGAGCCAGGGTTACATTCGAGCGCTAACTATAACTTGTAGCAGATAAGGTGCCAAACACCTGACTACCACTGTGTAGGTAATGAGCCAGGGTTACATTCGAGCGCTAACTATAACTTGTAGCAGATAAGGTGCCAGACACCTGACTACCACTGTGTAGGTAATGAGCCAGGGTTACATTTGAGCTCTAACTATAACTTGTAGCAGATAAGGTGCCAAACACCTGACTACCACTGTGTAGGTAATGAGCCAGGGTTACATTCGAGTGCTAACTATAACTTGTAGCAGATAAGGTGCCAAACACCTGACTACCACCGTGTAGGTAATGCGCCAGGGTTACATTCGAGTGCTAACTATAACTTGTAGCAGATAAGGTGCCAAACACATGACTACCACCGTGTAGGTAATGAGCCAGGGTTATATTCGAGTGCTAACTATAACTTGTAGCAGATAAGGTGCCAAACACCTGACTACCACTGTGTAGGTAATGAGCTAGGGTTACATTCGAGCGCTAACTATAACTTGTAGCAGATAAGGTGCCAAACACCTGACTACCACCATGTAGGTAATGAGCCAGGGTTACATTCGAGCGCTAACTATAACTTGTAGCAGATAAGGTGCCAAACACCTGACTACCACTGTGTAGGTAATGAGTCAGGGTTACATTCGAGGGCTAACTATAACTTGTAGCAGATAAGGTGCCAAACACCTGACTACCACTGTGTAGGTAATGAGCCAGGCTTACATTCGAGCTCTAACTATAACTTGTAGCAGATAAGGTGCCAAACACCTGACTACCACTGTGTAGGTAATGAGACAGGGTTACATTCAAGCTCTAACTATAACTTGTAGCAGATAAGGTGCCAAACACCTGACTACCACCGTGTAGGTAATGAGCCATGGTTACATTCGAGCGCTAACTATAACTTTTAACAGATAAGGTGCCAAACACCTGACTACTACCGTGTAGGTAATGAGCCAGGGTTACATTCGAGCGCTAACTATAACTTGTAGCAGATAAGGTGCCAAACACCTGACTACCACTGTGTAGGTAATGAGTCAGGGTTACATTCGAGCGCTAACTATAACTTGTAGCAGATAAGGTGCCAAACACCTGACTACCACTGTGTAGGTAATGAGCCAGGCTTACATTCGAGCTCTAACTATAACTTGTAGCAGATAAGGTGCCAAACACCTGACTACCACTGTGTAGGTAATGAGACAGGGTTACATTCAAGCACTAACTATAACTTGTAGCAGATAAGGTGCCAAACACCTGACTACCACTGTGTAGGTAATGAGCCAGGGTTACATTCGGGCGCTAACTATAACTTGTAGCAGATAAGGTGCCAAACACCTGACTACCACTGTGTATGTAATGAGCCAGGGTTACATTCGAGCTCTAACTATAACTTGTAGCAGATAAGGTGCCAAACACTTGACTACCACCATGTAGGTAATGAGCCAGGGTTACATTCGAGCGCTAACTATAACTTGTAGCAGATAAGGTGCCAAACACCTGACTACCACTGTGTAGGTAATGAGCCAGGGTTACATTCGAGCTCTAACTATAACTTGTAGCAGATAAGGTGCCAAACACCTGACTACCACTGTGTAGGTAATGAGCCAGGGTTACATTCGAGCTAACTATAACTTGTAGCAGATAAGGTGCCAAACACCTGACTACCACTGTGTAGGTAATGAGCCAGGGTTACATTCAAGCTCTAACTATAACTTGTAGCAGATAAGGTTGCAAACACCTGACTACCACCGTGTAGGTAATGAGCCAGGGTTACATTCGAGTGCTAACTATAACTTGTAGAAGATAAGGTGCCAAACACCTGACTACCACTGTGTAGGTAATGAGCCAGGGTTACATTCGAGCTAACTATAACTTGTAGCAGATAAAGTGCCAAACACCTGACTACCACTGTGTAGGTAATGAGCCAGGGTTACATTCGGCTAACTATAACTTGTAGCAGATAAGGTGCCAAACACCTGACTACCACTGTGTAGGTAATGAGCCAGGGTTACATTTGAGCCCTAACTATAACTTGTAACAGATAAGGTGCCAAACACCTGACTACCACTGTGTAAGTAATGAGCCAGGGTTACATTGGAGCGCTAACTATAACTTGTAGCAGATAAGGTGCCAAACACCTGACTACCACTGTGTAGGTAATGAGCCAGGGTTACATTCGAGCTCTAACTATAACTTGTAGCAGATAAGGTGCCAAACACCTGACTACCACCGTGTAGGTAATGAGCCAGGGTTACATTCGAGTGCTAACTATAACTTGTAGCAGATAAGGTGCCAAACACATGACTACCACCGTGTAGGTAATGAGCCAGGGTTATATTCGAGTGCTAACTATAACTTGTAGCAGATAAGGTGCCAAACACCTGACTACCACCGTGTAGGTAATGAGCCAGGGTTACATTCGAGCGCTAACTATAACTTGTAGCAGATAAGGTGCCAAACACCTGACTACCACCATGTAGGTAATGAGCCAGGGTTACATTTGAGCGCTAACTATAACTTGTAGCAGATAAGGTGCCAAACACCTGACTACCACTGTTTAGGTAATGAGCCAGGGTTACATTTGAGCGCTAACTATAACTTGTAGCAGATAAGGTGCCAAACACCTGACTACCACCGTGTAGGTAATGAGCCAGGGTTACATTCGAGCGCTAACTATAACTTGTAGCAGATAAGGTGCCAAACACCTGACTACCACTGTGTAGGTAATGAGCCAGGGTTACATTCGAGCGCTAACTATAACATGTAGCAGATAAGGTGCCAAACACCTGACTACCACTGTGTAGGTTATGAGCCAGGGTTACATTCGAGCGCTAAATTTAACTTGTAGCAGATAAGGTGCCAAACACCTGACTACCACTGTGTAGGTAATGAGCCAGGGTTACATTCGAGCGCTAACTATAACTTCTAGCAGATAAGGTGATAAACGCCTGACTACCACTGTGTAGGTAATGAGCCAGGGTTACATTCCAGCACTAACTATAACTTGTAGCAGATAAGGTGCCAAACACCTGACTACCACTGTGTAGGTAATGAGCCAGGGTTACATTCGAGCGCTAACTATATCATGTAGCAGATAAGGTGCCAAACACCTGACTACCACTGTGTAGGTAATGAGCCAGGGTTACATTCGAGCTCTAACTATAACTTGTAGCAGATAAGGTGCCAAACACCTGACTACCACTGTGTAGGTAATGAGCCAGGGTTACATTCGAGCGCTAACTATAACTTGTAGCAGATAATGTGCCAAACACCAGACTACCACCGTGTAGGTAATGAGCCAGGGTTACATTCGAGCGCTAACTATAACTTGTAGCAGATAAGTTGCCAAACACCTGACTACCACTGTGTAGGTAATGAGCCAAGGTTACATTTGAGCGCTAACTATAACTTGTAACAGATAAGTTGCCAAACACCTGACTACCACCGTGTAGTTAATGAGCCAGGGTTACATTCCAGCGCTAACTATAACTTGTAGCAGATAAGGTGCCAAACACCTGACTACCACTGTGTAGGTAATGAGCCAGGGTTACATTCGAGCTAACTATAACTTGTAGCAGATAAGGTGCCAAACACCTGACTACCACTGTGTAGGTAATGAGCCAGGGTTACATTCGAGCTAACTATAACTTGTAGCAGATAAGGTGCCAAACACCTGACTACCACTGTGTAGGTAATGAGCCAGGGTTACATTCGAGCTAACTATAACTTGTAGCAGATAAGGTGCCAAACACCTGACTACCACTGAGTAGGTAATGAGCCAGGGTTACATTCGAGCTAACTATAACTTGTAGCAGATAAGGTGCCAAACACCTGACTACCACTGAGTAGGTAATGAGCCAGGGTTACATTCGAGCTAACTATAACTTGTAGCAGATAAGGTGCCAAACACCTGACTACCACTATGTAGGTAATGAGCCAGGGTTACATTCGCGCTAACTATAACTTGTAGCAGATAAGGTGCCAAACACCTGACTACCACTGTGTAGGTAATGAGCCAGGGTTACATTCGAGCTAACTATAACTTGTAGCAGATAAGGTGCCAAACACCTGACTACCACTGTGTAGGTAATGAGCCAGGGTTACATTCGAGCTAACTATAACTTGTAGCAGATAAGGTGCCAAACACCTGACTACCACTGTGTAGGTAATGAGCCAGGGTTACATTCGAGCTAACTATAACTTGTAGCAGATAAGGTGCCAAACACCTGACTACCACTGAGTAGGTAATGAGCCAGGGTTACATTCGAGCGCTAACTATAACTTGTAGCAGATAAGGTGCCAAACACCTGACTACCACTGTGTAGGTAATGAGCCAGGGTTACATTCGAGCGCTAACTATAACTTGTAGCAGATAAGGTGCCAGACACCTGACTACCACTGTGTAGGTAATGAGCCAGGGTTACATTTGAGCTCTAACTATAACTTGTAGCAGATAAGGTGCCAAACACCTGACTACCACTGTGTAGGTAATGAGCCAGGGTTACATTCGAGCTAACTATAACTTGTAGCAGATAAGGTGCCAAACACCTGACTACCACCGTGTAGGTAATGCGCCAGGGTTACATTCGAGTGCTAACTATAACTTGTAGCAGATAAGGTGCCAAACACATGACTACCACCGTGTAGGTAATGAGCCAGGGTTATATTCGAGTGCTAACTATAACTTGTAGCAGATAAGGTGCCAAACACCTGACTACCACTGTGTAGGTAATGAGCTAGGGTTACATTCGAAGCTAACTATAACTTGTAGCAGATAAGGTGCCAAACACCTGACTACCACCATGTAGGTAATGAGCCAGGGTTACATTCGAGCTAACTATAACTTGTAGCAGATAAGGTGCCAAACACCTGACTACCACTGTTTAGGTAATGAGCCAGGGTTACATTTGGCTAACTATAACTTGTAGCAGATAAGGTGCCAAACACCTGACTACCACTGTTTAGGTAATGAGCCAGGGTTACATTTGAGCTAACTATAACTTGTAGCAGATAAGGTGCCAAACACCTGACTACCACCGTGTAGGTAATGAGCCAGGGTTACATTCGAGCTAACTATAACTTGTAGCAGATAAGGTGCCAAACACCTGACTACCACTGTGTAGGTTATGAGCCAGGGTTACATTCGAGCTAACTTTAACTTGTAGCAGATAAGGTGCCAAACACCTGACTACCACTGTGTAGGTAATGAGCCAGGGTTACATTTGAGCTAACTATAACTTGTAGCAGATAAGGTGCCAAACACCTGACTACCACCGTGTAGGTAATGAGCCAGGGTTACATTCGAGCTAACTATAACTTGTAGCAGATAAGGTGCCAAACACCTGACTACCACTGTGTAGGTTATGAGCCAGGGTTACATTCGGCTAACTTTAACTTGTAGCAGATAAGGTGCCAAACACCTGACTACCACTGTGTAGGTAATGAGCCAGGGTTACATTCGCGCTAACTATAACTTGTAGCAGATAAGGTGCCAAACACCTGACTACCACTGTGTAGGTAATGAGCCAGGGTTACATTCGGCTAACTATAACTTGTAGCAGATAAGGTGCCAAACACCTGACTACCACTGTGTAGGTAATGAGCCAGGGTTACATTCGAGCTAACTATAACTTGTAGCAGATAAGGTGCCAAACACCTGACTACCACTGTGTAGGTAATGAGCCAGGGTTACATTCAAGCTCTAACTATAACTTGTAGCAGATAAGGTTGCAAACACCTGACTACCACCGTGTAGGTAATGAGCCAGGGTTACATTCGTGTGCTAACTATAACTTGTAGAAGATAAGGTGCCAAACACCTGACTACCACTGTGTAGGTAATGAGCCAGGGTTACATTCGAGCGCTAACTATAACTTGTAGCAGATAAGGTGCCAAATACCTGACTACCACTGTGTAGGTAATGAGCCAGGGTTACATTCGAGCTCTAACTATAACTTGTAGCAGATAAGGTGCCAAACACCTGACTACCACTGTGTAGGTAATGAGCCAGGGTTACATTCGAGCTCTAACTATAACTTGTAGCAGATAAGGTGCCAAACACCTGACTACCACTGTGTAGGTAATGAGCCAGGGTTACATTCGAGCTCTAACTATAACTTGTAGCAGATAAGGTGCCAAACACCTGACTACCACTGTGTAGGTAATGAGCCAGGGTTACATTCGGCTAACTATAACTTGTAGCAGATAAGGTGCCAAACACCTGACTACCACTGTGTAGGTAATGAGCCAGGGTTACATTCGAGCTAACTATAACTTGTAGCAGATAAGGTGCCAAACACCTGACTACCACTGTGTAGGTAATGAGCCAGGGTTACATTTGAGCGCTAACTATAACTTGTAACAGATAAGGTGCCAAACACCTGACTACCACTGTGTAAGTAATGAGCCAGGGTTACATTGGAGCGCTAACTATAACTTGTAGCAGATAAGGTGCCAAACACCTGACTACCACTGTGTAGGTAATGAGCCAGGGTTACATTCGAGCTCTAACTATAACTTGTAGCAGATAAGGTGCCAAACACCTGACTACCACCGTGTAGGTAATGAGCCAGGGTTACATTCGAGTGCTATCTATAACTTGTAGCAGATAAGGTGCCAAACACATGACTACCACCGTGTAGGTAATGAGCCAGGGTTATATTCGAGTGCTAACTATAACTTGTAGCAGATAAGGTGCCAAACACCTGACTACCACCGTGTAGGTAATGAGCCAGGGTTACATTTGAGCGCTAACTATAACTTGTAGCAGATAAGGTGCCAAACACCTGACTACCACCATGTAGGTAATGAGCCAGGGTTACATTCGAGCGCTAACTATAACTTGTAGCAGATAAGGTGCCAAACACCTGACTACCACTGTTTAGGTAATGAGCCAGGGTTACATTTGAGCGCTAACTATAACTTGTAGCAGATAAGGTGCCAAACACCTGACTACCACCGTGTAGGTAATGAGCCAGGGTTACATTCGAGTGCTAACTATAACTTGTAGCAGATAAGGTGCCAAACACCTGACTACCACTGTGTAGGTAATGAGCCAGGGTTACATTCGAGCGCTAACTATAACTTGTAGCAGATAAGGTGCCAAACACCTGACTACCACTGTGTAGGTTATGAGCCAGGGTTACATTCGAGCGCTAAATTTAACTTGTAGCAGATAAGGTGCCAAACACCTGACTACCACTGTGTAGGTAATGAGCCAGGGTTACATTCGAGCGCTAACTATAACTTCTAGCAGATAAGGTGATAAACACCTGACTACCACTGTGTAGGTAATGAGCCAGGGTTACATTCTAGCACTAACTATAACTTGTAGCAGATAAGGTGCCAAACACCTGACTACCACTGTGTAGGTAATGAGCCAGGGTTACATTCGAGCGCTAACTATATCATGTAGCAGATAAGGTGCCAAACACCTGACTACCACTGTGTAGGTAATGAGCCAGGGTTACATTCGAGCTCTAACTATAACTTGTAGCAGATAAGGTGCCAAACACCTGACTACCACTGTGTAGGTAATGAGCCAGGGTTACATTCGAGCGCTAACTATAACTTGTAGCAGATAAGGTGCCAAACACCAGACTACCACCGTGTAGGTAATGAGCCAGGGTTACATTCGAGCGCTAACTATAACTTGTAGCAGATAAGTTGCCAAACACCTGACTACCACTGTGTAGGTAATGAGCCAAGGTTACATTTGAGCGCTAACTATAACTTGTAACAGATAAGGTGCCAAACACCTGACTATCACCGTGTAGTTAATGAGCCAGGGTTACATTCCAGCGCTAACTATAATTTGTAGCAGATAAGGTGCCAAACACCTGACTACCACTGTGTAGGTAATGAGCCAGGGTTACATTCGAGCGCTAACTATAACTTGTAGCAGATAAGGTGCCAAACACCTGACTACCACTGTGTAGGTAATGAGCCAGGGTTACATTCGAGCGCTAACTATAACTTGTAGCAGATAAGGTGCCAAACACCTGACTACCACTGTGTAGGTAATGAGCCAGGGTTACATTCGAGTGCTAACTATAACTTGTAGCAGATAAGGTGCCAAACACCTGACTACCACTGAGTAGGTAATGAGCAAGGGTTACATTCGAGCGCTAACTATAACTTGTAGCAGATAAGGTGCCAAACACCTGACTACCACTGAGTATGTAATGAGCCAGGGTTACATTCGAGCGCTAACTATAACTTGTAGCAGATAAGGTGCCAAACACCTGACTACCACTGTGTAGGTAATGAGCCAGGGTTACATTCGAGCGCTAACTATAACATGTAGCAGATAAGGTGCCAAACACCTGACTACCACTGTGTAGGTAATGAGCCAGGGTTACATTCGAGCGCTAACTATAACTTGTAGCAGATAAGGTGCCAAACACCTGACTACCACTGTGTAGGTAATGAGCCAGGGTTACATTGAGCTAACTATAACTTGTAGCAGATAAGGTGCCAAACACCTGACTACCACTGTGTAGGTAATGAGCCAGGGTTACATTGAGCTAACTATAACTTGTAGCAGATAAGGTGCCAAACACCTGACTACCACTGAGTAGGTAATGAGCCAGGGTTACATTCGAGCGCTAACTATAACTTGTAGCAGATAAGGTGCCAAACACCTGACTACCACTGTGTAGGTAATGAGCCAGGGTTACATTCGAGCGCTAACTATAACTTGTAGCAGATAAGGTGCCAAACACCTGACTACCACTGTGTAGGTAATGAGCCAGGGTTACATTTGAGCTCTAACTATAACTTGTAGCAGATAAGGTGCCAAACACCTGACTACCACTGTGTAGGTAATGAGCCAGGGTTACATTCGAGCGCTAACTATAACTTGTAGCAGATAAGGTGCCAAACACCTGACTACCACCGTGTAGGTAATGCGCCAGGGTTACATTCGAGTGCTAACTATAACTTGTAGCAGATAAGGTGCCAAACACATGACTACCACCGTGTAGGTAATGAGCCAGGGTTATATTCGAGTGCTAACTATAACTTGTAGCAGATAAGGTGCCAAACACCTGACTACCACTGTGTAGGTAATGAGCTAGGGTTACATTCGAGCGCTAACTATAACTTGTAGCAGATAAGGTGCCAAACACCTGACTACCACCATGTAGGTAATGAGCCAGGGTTACATTCGAGCGCTAACTATAACTTGTAGCAGATAAGGTGCCAAACACCTGACTACCACTGTTTAGGTAATGAGCCAGGGTTACATTTGAGCGCTAACTATAACTTGTAGCAGATAAGGTGCCAAACACCTGACTACCACTGTTTAGGTAATGAGCCAGGGTTACATTTGAGCGCTAACTATAACTTGTAGCAGATAAGGTGCCAAACACCTGACTACCACTGTGTAGGTAATGAGCCAGGGTTACATTTGAGCGCTAACTATAACTTGTAGCAGATAAGGTGCCAAACACCTGACTACCACTGTGTAGGTTATGAGCCAGGGTTACATTCGAGCGCTAACTTTAACTTGTAGCAGATAAGGTGCCAAACACCTGACTACCACTGTGTAGGTAATGAGCCAGGGTTACATTTGTGCGCTAACTATAACTTGTAGCAGATAAGGTGCCAAACACCTGACTACCACTGTGTAGGTAATGAGCCAGGGTTACATTTGAGTGCTAACTATAACTTGTAGCAGATAAGGTGCCAAACACCTGACTACCACTGTGTAGGTAATGAGCCAGGGTTACATTCGAGCGCTAACTATAACTTCCAGCAGATAAGGTGCCAAACACCTGACTACCACTGTGTAGGTAATGAGCCAGGGTTACATTCGAGCTCTAACTATAACTTGTAGCAGATAAGGTGCCAAACACCTGACTACCACTGTGTAGGTAATGAGCCAGGGTTACATTCGAGCGCTAACTATAACTTGTAGCAGATAAGTTGCCAAACACCTGACTACCACTGTGTAGGTAATGAGCCAAGGTTACATTTGAGCGCTAACTATAACTTGTAACAGATAAGGTGCCAAACACCTGACTACCACCGTGTAGTTAATGAGCCAGGGTTACATTCCAGCGCTAACTATAACTTGTAGCAGATAAGGTGCCAAACACCTGACTACCACTCTGTAGGTAATGAGCCAGGGTTACATTCGAGCGCTAACTATAACTTGTAGCAGATAAGGTGCCAAACACCTGACTACCACTGTGTAGGTAATGAGCCAGGGTTACATTCGAGCGCTAACTATAACTTGTAGCAGATAAGGTGCCAAACACCTGACTACCACTGTGTAGGTAATGAGCCAGGGTTACATTCGAGCGCTAACTATAACTTGTAGCAGATAAGGTGCCAAACACCTGACTACCACTGAGTAGGTAATGAGCCAGGGTTACATTTGAGCGCTAACTATAACTTGTAGCAGATAAGGTGCCAAACACCTGACTACCACTGAGTAGGTAATGAGCCAGGGTTACATTCGAGCGCTAACTATAACTTGTAGCAGATAAGGTGCCAAACACCTGACTACCACTGTGTAGGTAATGAGCCAGGGTTACATTCGAGCGCTAACTATAACTTGTAGCAGTTAAGGTGCCAAACACCTGACTACCACTGTGTAGGTAATGAGCCAGGGTTACATTCGAGCGCTAACTATAACTTGTAGCAGATAAGGTGCCAAACACCTGACTACCACTGTGTAGGTAATGAGCCAGGGTTACATTCGAGCGCTAACTATAACTTGTAGCAGATAAGGTGCCAAACATCTGACTACCATTGTGTAGGTAATGAGCCAGGGTTACATTCGAGCGCTAACTATAACTTGTAGCAGATAAGGTGCCAAACACCTGACTACCACTGAGTAGGTAATGAGCCAGGGTTACATTCGAGCGCTAACTATAACTTGTAGCAGATAAGGTGCCAAACACCTGACTACCACTGTGTAGGTAATGAGCCAGGGTTACATTCGAGCGCTAACTATAACTTGTAGCAGATAAGTTGTCAAACACCTGACTACCACTGTGTAGGTAATGAGCCAGGGTTACATTTGAGCTCTAACTATAACTTGTAGCAGATAAGGTGCCAAACACCTGACTACCACTGTGTAGGTAATGAGCCAGGGTTACATTCGAGCGCTAACTATGACTTGTAGCAGATAAGGTGCCAAACACCTGACTACCACTGTGTAGGTAATGAACCAGGGTTACATTTGAGCTCTAACTATAACTTGTAGCAGATAAGGTGCCAAACACCTGACTACCACTGTGTAGATAATGAGCCAGGGTTACATTCGAGCGCTAACTATAACTTGTAGCAGATAAGGTGCCAAACACCTGACTACCACTGTGTAGGTAATGAGCCAGAGTTAAATTCAAGCGCTAACTATAACTTGTGGCAGATAAGGTGCCAAACACCTGACTACCACTGTGTAGGTAATGAGCCAGGGTTACATTCGAGCGCTAACTATAACTTGTAGCAGATAAGGTGCCAAACACCTGACTACCACTGTGTAGGTAATGAGCCAGGGTTACATTCGAGCGCTAACTATAACTTGTAGCAGATAAGGTGCCAAACACCTGACTACCACTGGGTAGGTAATGAGCCAGGGTTACATTCGAGCGCTAACTATAACTTGTAGCAGATAAGGTGCCAAACACCTGACTACCACTGTGTAGGTAATGAGCCAGGGTTACATTCGAGCTAACTATAACTTGTAGCAGATAAGGTGCCAAACACCTGACTACCACTGTGTAGGTAATGATCCAGGGTTACATTCGAGCGCTAACTATAACTTGTAGCAGATAAGGTGCCAAACACCTGACTACCACTGTGTAGGTAATGAGCCAGGGTTACATTCAAGCGCTAACTATAACTTGTAGCAGATAAGGTGCCAAACACCTGACTACCACTGTGTAGGTAATGAGCCAGGGTTACATTCGAGCTCTAACTATAACTTGTAGCAGATAAGGTGCCAAACACCTGACTACCACTGTGTAGGTAATGAGCCAGGGTTACATTCGAGCTCTAACTATAACTTGTAGCAGATAAGGTGCCAAACACCTGACTACCACTGTGTAGGTAATGAGCCAGGGTTACATTCGAGCTCTAACTATAACTTGCAGCAGATAAGGTGCCAAACACCTGACTACCACTGTGTAGGTAATTAGCCAGGGTTACATTCGAGCTCTAACTGTAACTTGTAGCAGATTAGGTGCCAAACACTTGACTACCACTGTGTAGGTAATGAGCCAGGGTTACATTCGTGCTCTAACTATAATTTGTAGCAGATAAGGTGCCAAACACCTGACTACCACTGTGTAGGTAATGAGCCAGGGTTACATTCGAGCTCTAACTATAACTTGTTAAGGTGAACAGTATTCTGTTTTTTTTTTCATTACAGTCATGTGACCAGAGGAATGGACCATGGAAGTACTGCCATATCTGTCCTAAAGGTATTTCAGGAAAACACAGCATTGCTGGGAGACAGCGACCTGTCGTCAGCTATCCCAAGCACATAATGAGGATTTATAAGGTTAAAATGAGATCAGAGTCAGGGCTCTAGCTTATGACAACTGCACTATATGCAAACCTCATTCTGCTTTTGTATTTTAAAATGAAAATAATGTATATATTACTGGTCTGCATTAGAAATCATGGGGATGGAACCTGGGCTATTCAGTAATAATGGGATAACAACAATTGATGCATAAATAGAATATTATAACAAAAAATAAAATCTGCAGACTTGCAGACAGACAAACTGTTTTATAACCACTCAGCAAATGAAGGAGATATAAATGTCTCAGAAAAAAATCTTCCAATAAAGAAATGTAATGATATTTGCAGGTTTGTACATTCTGACTGATAGCTATATATTTCACAAATGGATGATTAACATCTGGAGACTTCCAAATCTGCAGCAGTACTCCACAAATTCTGATGTAGCTTTGCTACCCCTCTCCTGAAGTAACAGTTCTGCCGTGGAAGTTGCACGTGTACTTGTTTCTATGGGAAAATAGTTTCATTTTTTTTTCCATTTTTTTTATGTATAAGCACAGCATCTTATAACACAACTGAACTAGAACACTTGTGTATTTAAGTTACCTGTATCCCATATACCGAATCCTGTGCTGAAATTTTCTGTATGTTCCTGATTGTGTTTTTCTTTACCTGTATCCCATATACCGAATCCTGAGCTGAAATTTTCTGTATGTTCCTGATTAATTGTGTTTTTCTTTTTTAGTGAATTGCATTTGCCATTTTTTAATTTTATGTGTTATATTATTACAAGTCTGTGAATGACAGGCTACAGTGGACTGTGTTGTAAAAAAAATCTTACCTACAGATATACATTTTAATACAGTTAAAAGGCATGTAAAATGTAAAAGCCATCAACTAGACACAAAACCAGGCAGGAACAAGAGAAATATAAGCATACTAACTTTATTACTCCACTTTTCATCCAAAAGGACTTCAGCAGAACAACAATTAATGACAATGAAACCCCCTTAAATACAGATTTAACTGCAACAGTGTTGGTGCTGTATATATTATTGTATGCTCGGGTTGTCCAGCATTTTATGTTAGTATGACTACCCGTGCCCTTCAGAAGAGAATAAAAGAGCATGTTCATGCTATTAAACAAAGCGACACTGACAATGCCCTTTTTAGGCATAGTTCTTCTTGTGAGCATTATAAAAAAAATTTGTTTTATGTTCTTGAACAAGTCTCCATAGATATGAGGGGTGGGGACTACAAGAATGATTTGGAGAAACGAGAGACGTTATGGCAAATTAAATTGAGTGCTGACAAGCATCCTGGTTTGAATGGAATTATAAATATAAAATGTTTTTTAAAAGATCTAAGACACACAGTCAAAGAAAATGTTACTGTGGCTAGTAATGCTAGTCTAACATTCCAGTTTACAGTTTATCTACAATCAGGTTCTTGTAAATATTCTTACTCAGGGTATATCCTGCCACTATTGTGTTGGATTTTGTGACACTTATATATAAATATTTTGTCTTTGTTTATTTCATTTTATGTAAATAGTTCTTGTCAATATTGCTATTGTAATTTTTAGTCTTTGTATTAATTACTGTTTTTTTGGAATGTCTATAATTGTAATTGGAGCTTTTCTCCTTGGGTCTACACTGAAGATGAGTCTTTGGCTCAGTTGGGCCAACCCAGTTAACAAATGACAATAAATAATAAATAAATAAATAAATATTTTATAATATACAATATGCAATATATGTTAATTTTACTTTATTGGTTTTAATTGGTTGTTATTTAATTAGTGGATATAATTGGATTGAATCTGTATTTAAGGTGGTTTCACTGTCATTAATTGTTGTTCTCCTGAAGTCCTTTTGGATGGCAAGTGGAGTAATAAAGTTAATATGCTTAAAGACGTTGTAGTGGTCTTGTTCCTGCTTGGTTTTGTGTCCAGTAGGTGTTTTTTAGGCTTTTGGCACTTATTTCCACTAGTTATCATTTTTTGGTGTCAGGCATGTAAAATGTCTGCATTGTATTATATGAACAATCTGAACATGCAACCTGCAGAGAAAATCTCTGAAGCGCATTCAGTTGTTTACAGATGATGGAGAAAAACTTCATTGAACTTCCTACATTTATTTATTTATTTATTTATTTATTTATTTATTTATTTATTTTACAT
Organism: Protopterus annectens; assembly: GCF_019279795.1. NCBI lineage: Eukaryota > Metazoa > Chordata > Ceratodontiformes > Protopteridae > Protopterus > Protopterus annectens. Next base: position 441,118,094 of record NC_056742.1, read on the forward strand.
TTGTTAACCAGGTTGGTCTGACTGAGCTTTTGGCTCATTTTCAGCAGAAACCCGGGGAGAAAAGCTGCTCGGGGAATACAATTTTAAAAACAAAGTATTAACAATCAGCAAAAGAATATGAGACTTGTTACAACATCATTTTAACTGCTTTGTACAAAATAAATTAATAGTCAGGAAAGGATTTTGAAACCAGTTACATATCCCTTTAAATGAGTAGTACCTAGTTGTTTTGGAGTTTAGAAAAAAAAATAATATTCAGATAGCTAGTTGAAGATATAAGGGAAATAGAGTAGAGGTGACCTTTTAGACAGACTAGATAAAGTAGGTTATTTTGGAGCTGAAAGAATCAAGATTGGTTAGAGAGGGAGGAAGGGAGGTGGTGGAAGAGGTAAGAGTACAAGGTTAGGGATACATTTAGGGTGAGGTGGTGAGATAGGTGGAAGGATAGTGGTTTCAGGGTGGATGGCTACAATGGCAAGACCATTTTTTTAAGTATTTTCTTATGACTAATCTGAAACTCTTGCTATGGTGAAGGGACTTCATTTCCAAGGGGAGTTGGTTCCAGAATGTAGCTGGGTTATAGTTATAAAGAAGACATCCGATTTTGGTTTTGGGTTTGTAGATGTGTAATAATTCTTGGTCTGAGCTGTGTAGCGTCCTACCAGAGGAATATTTAGATATGATGGAGGAGATGCTGGGGCAGAAGGAGGATAGATAAAGGATGGAGTGAATGATGTGTAGTTGATATAGTTGGAGTAGATGAGGGGGATTCTAGCCAGTCTAGTTGCTGAAGTGCTAAGCAGTGGTGTGACCTGTAGGTTTGGTTAGCTGCAAATCTGGCCACCTTGTTTTAGGTAGTTTCAAGTTTAGAAATGAATGTGGTGTTAAGGTTTGTGAATATGTGACAGCTGTATAGGAGTGTTGAAAGTAGTAAAGCATGAGAGAGTGTTTTTTGGGCTGTGTTGGTTAAGTATTTCTTGTTGCAGAAAAGGTGTCCAAGTTTCTGATGATTTTTTTAATCGAGTTAGTAATATGTAGATCAAACTTAAGCCGATCATCAATTGTGACACCTAGCAATTTAGTACTAGGTTCAGCCGAGATGGTGGTGGTGTTGCTAGATAAAATGGTAAATGTACTTTTGAGTGTGGTGATATTTTTAGGGAGGAAGAGTAGGAGCTTAGTTTTTTTAGGATTAAGTATTAGTTTGTTATCACTAAGCCATGTCTCAGTGGTGTGGAAAGATGCCTGGGTAGTTGAGTGGAGGTCAGATGGGTTGTCAGCAATGGTTATAACTGCATATAAATGCATCAGCATATTGCACAAGAGATGACTGGGGACATGAGGAGTAGAGTAAGTTGGTGAAAATATTAAAGAGCAGTGGTCTGAGAATGGACCCCTGGGGGACACCCATTTGTACAGTCAGAGGGGGGGATAGTGCAGAAAGACATCTGACTGATTTCTGGTGGGTATAGAGATAGCTGGAGAACCAGGAGACAGTAGGGGGAGAGAAATTTAAGCTAGTGAGTTTGTCAAGGTGGAGAGGGTGAGAGACAGTGTCAAAGGCTTTAGAAAGGTCAAGGAATAGGCATGAGAAAAGTTTATTGTTATCACGAGCAAGGGAGACTGTGTTGATGAAGATTATTAGTGCAGTAGTTGTACTATGCTTGGGACGGAAACCATGCTGAGTGGGTGTGAGAAGGTTTTCCTGGTGAAGGTAATGAATTACCTGCTTGTGAATGCATTTCTCTAGGATTTTGGAGAGAGGAGAGAGTATGGCAATTGGTCTGAAGTTAGATATGTCTGAGGAGTTACCATCTTTGTGAATGGGTAAAGTAAAGAGGTTTTTCCATACAGTGGGGACATAGGATTCAGAAATTGATCGGTTGATCAAGATAGATACAGGATAGGCAAGAGGTTCGGAGGCAATCTGCAGGAAATAGGAGGGTAGGTTGTCAGAGGCAATCTGCAGGAAATAGGAGGGTAGGTTGTCAACTGATGTTTAAGTTTAGAGAGTAAAGATTTAATATAGTTAGTTGATACTGCTTTAAGAGCGAAAGAATTAGAAAGGTTGGAAAGAGGTATTGAGTTTGTGAGGGTGCTAGCATTGTTGCTGGGGGGGAGAGAATTTATTAAGGTGGTTATCGAGTTTATAAAATGATAGTCAGAAAATGCCTGCGGCAGGCACACAGGAAGTTTGAAGCCAAGACTGGAATGATTAATGTGTGCTGTATGACAGGATATGTAAGATCTGATTTACACACCTCTGATTACCGATGTTGGTCTCTACAGTTAATTTGTAGGAGTAACCGAGTGGCCACATTTCTGATGATATATCTCACAATGAGGATACTCAACACAGTCAAATAAACTGCATTATTTCTGTACACATAGCAGGTTCTGTTCCATTGCCTGTCTGTGAAACCAGTAAGGTGTAATGATTCCAAGCTACAGTAATCCAATATAGTGTAGAATCTAATTACATTAATAAAAGATAAAATAAAATTTAAACAATAGATTGAACAAAACATGTCTTGATGCATTCTGTTGCTGTCTATGTATGGACGCACTATGCTAATACTACAAAATACATAACAGATTGTAGGTGTAAGGCAAAAACTCCAAAGTGGGGGTCAGTAATGGGCAGTTTCCTGTTTGTTACTCTTATGTAAACACCTCAGTGGAGCAAAGTGTAAAGAGATGAAGTACTATAGTTTACATATGCTACTTAAAGTAAGAAATATCAGAAGGGCAAGATGTGAGTGCCAAACCCAAATATACCTCACTATATTATGCAACAATTACGTGAAATGAAATTACTTCATCTAGGCTACGTATATCAGTATCAGCATATTATAGCTGTTGACATGTTGTTTGCAGATGATTTTAGATTTTTAAAATTAAGAAATAGTAGTTCATGGGGTGGGTTTAGCGTAATGGTTAAGCTTTTACCCTCAGTGATACAAGGTACAGGGTTTGGTTTGGACTTCAGGTTATTGGATAGGCTTAAAATAGCCCTTCATGACAATTAAACTAGTCTTCACCTATGAACCTATAAATAGAATACATTGTATCAACAAATAGTTCCACTTCTATGTGTCCTGTTTACAAAGGTCGCATATTGTGAGTACTTACTGTGGACACATTTGTTGCGCATTTTATGATTAGTGGTCCCTAATTTACATCTTCTGTTTTCCTCATTCCAACTCATTTTTTACCGAAAAGTCAATAACAGGGAATTGGCACTAAATTAATTACAAAATTAGAATCTTTAGTGCAGTGTTACTTAAGTATAACACTTCCTCTGTAGCTGATGTGAATATGTCACTGTACCTTTATTTCAGATTCACATCTCAGGGATGTATTAACAAATAAGTTTATATATGCAATTTATTTTATATATATATATATATATATATATATATATATATATATATATATATATATTTATTTATATATATATAAACAGCAAATACACCAAACCAGGAGGCGAAGCAATAGTGTGAAGACTTATTTAATCTCAAGAAGCATACAGTCAAGGCAAACATGAATTAACGCCGACAAAATGGTACAAGCCGTTTTCGTCCAAAAGAATAAGACTTCATCAGTAAATAGTACTTGTTTTGTTTTGTATTTGCTGTTTACTTGTTTTGTTTTGTATTTGCTGTTTACTTGTTTTGTTTTGTTTTACACCATTGTCCTGGTTTTTGATATAGATATATACACACATACACACACACACACACACACACACATATATATATATATATATATGTGTGTGTGTGTGTGTGTGTGTGTGTGTGTGTGTGTGTGTGTGTGTGTGTGTGAGTGTGTATCATCTTTCTATATATATATATATATATATATATATATATATATATATATATATATATAGATTCATATCACTTCACTGAAAGACCATTTCACTGACACCCATTTCACTGAGACCAAATCACCTAAAGTTCATTTCACCTAAAAATCATTTCACCTAAAACTCATTTCACTGACAAGTAGTACTCTAAGGCAAGTCACAGGTATATGTCCTTTTCCCCACTGTAGTGTGATCCTGGTGTTGGTATATATAGTTAGGGGGGTGTGGGGGTCACAGCCCCCCACATTGGGGGTGTGGGGGGGATAGCCACCCACTTAATTTGGTTTTCTGTTGCCTGGTTTTGTTATACTTTATTTGGTAAAACTGAACTAGGTGGGGGGTTATGCCCTCCACACACCCCACAGCCCCCCACACCCCCCCTAACTATATATACTAACACCAGGATCGCACTACAGTGGGGAAAAGGGCATATACCTTTGACTTGCCTTAGAGTACTACTTGTTAGTGAAATGAAATTTAGGTGAAATGAACTTTCAGTGAAATGAACTTTAGGTGATTTGGTCTCAGTGAAATGGTCTTTCAGTGAAGTGTTACGAATCCATATATATATATATATATATATATATATATATATATATATATATATCAATATATGTGTGTGTAAGTATCTCTCTATCTATATATGTGTGTGTGTGTGTGTGTGTGTGTGTGTGTGTGTGTGTGTGTGTGTGTGTGTGTGTGTGTGTGTATCTGTATCTATACACACACACACACACACATATATATATATATATATATATATATATATATAGGTCCACTAACAAATTTTGAAATTTCAAAAGATCGATCCTCTGATTACCGAAGCCCAAAGGATCAAGGTTTTGAAATATTGAAACTTGTTAATGGAGATCGCCGTACAGTGCGGAACGGGAACTTAACTGTTCTCTTCACTGAAGTGTAATCTCGGAGTTGGTATATTTAAGTAGTAGGGTGTAGGTGGAGCAGGGGAGCTTGCCTCCCTGCAAAAATGTGAAATTATAACTTTTAACATTTTGGATATTTTTTTTTTACTTTCGATATTTCATAACTTCGATCCTCTGGGCTTTGGTAATCAGAGGTTCGATGTTTTAAAATTTGGTAGTGGACCCATATATATATATATATATATATGTATGTATATATATATATATATATACAGACACACACACACACACACACACACACACACACACACACACACACACACACATGTAAATGTACATATATGTATATATGAATCTACTTTAATTAATCAGCTCCATGGGATGTTGAAGCTGCAAAGTGAACATGTTGAAGTCCACAAAACAACATCAAAGCTATTGTGCATGCTCCGAGGATACGTCAAGCAGCATGAGAACTTAAACACATATTCTTGGCAGGGGACAAGCTCCCCTGCACACCCAAGTATGGGAGCTGTGTCTTCACACCCCCTGATAATTATGTATTCCAACTGCCTTTTTTGTTCTGCTTGCAAGTGGAGCTTTGTGTCTGATCTCCAGCCATGTGCTATTCAATGCTGTACAAATACCCTAGATGATTTCAGTATCCAATTGCATCTCTCCATTTTGTTCCCCTAAGTAAACAACCCACACTGGGATCTGCAGAGATTTGCAAACTGGTTCTCACTATATGGTCTATATAGCTAATTATCCCTCTGAGGATATTTTTATTTATTTTATTTCTATATTGCAATCACACCAGGACAAAGGTGGGAGAGGGTGCTTTGATGAGCATTCCAAATCACAGAGAAAGTTTGTAGCAGGTGATTTATATTGCACATAGGTGCTGAATTTCTGCCATAACGTATATATGTTCAACTTTTTACCATTAAGATTAATGCTACTAACTGCAGACAAGGATACTTTTAATGAAATATGCTTCTTCACATTTCTTCAGACATTTAAATGTACAAGATCTGCAGTATGAACAGCTTTAAGCAAACTGCAACTTTTCAAATATATCTCAAACATATGTGCCAGAGTGGATCTCAGCAGGTATACTTATAAATTAGTCACTAGTTTCCTGCAACAGTTATAAAATCAATCACCACCTATGGACACCCACAAACTTATGGAAAAAAAAAAAACAAGTGGACATGGGAAGTCTGATAGCTGAGAAGAACAATGTTGTCATTGCCCCATTAGTTGTTGACTAATCACTATACGGCCTCTGTTAGGCAGCTTAATGTAGATTAGTTTCTCACTAACATGCTTAGTATGTAAAGTATTTGTAGTCACATTTTTTTTAGACAAAAGCATCAGACCAGTGTTACAATTTCTTTTCTGTCTTGGTTAATATACATATAGAGATTTAAGGACTTAGTAGAGACAAAGTGAGTTCTTATGTGGTGAATACATTTAATGAATTTATTGCAACTACACATACTCTTTCATCAGTGAAGCAAGATGTTATAGTGGTGCTGTCTAAAATCACTGCTGCAGTAGATTTGGCTACAGCAGTTATAGCCTACCTAGGATGTAACAGTTGACCATTCTTCTAAAGCCTTGTGCTCCTTCCACATGCACCCCGGCTCCTGTAACCTGCCTAGAATGTAACAGTTGACCATCCTTCCAAAGCCTTGTGCTCCTTCCACATGCACCCCGGCTCCTGTAGCCTGCCTAGGATGTAACAGTCGGCCTTTCTTCCAAAGCCTTGTGCTGCTTCCACATGCACCCCGGCTCCTGTAGCCTGTCTAGGATGTAACAGTCGGCCATTCTTCCAAAGCCTTGTGCTACTTCCACATGCACCTGGCTCCTGTAGCCTGCCTATGATGTAAGTCAGCCATTCTTCCAAAGCCTTGTGCTCCTTCCACATGCACCCCAGTTCCTGTAGCTTGCCTAGGATGCAACAGTCGGCCATTCTTCCAAATCCTTGTGCTCCTTCCACACACACCCCAGCTCCTGTAGCCTGCCTAGGATGTAACTGTCAGCCATTCTTCCAAAGCCTTGAGCTCCTTCCACATGCACCCCGGCTCCTGTAGCCTGCCTAGGATGCAATAGTTGGCCGTTCTTCCAAAGCCTTCTGCTCCTTCCACATGTACCCTGGCTCCTGTAGCCTGCCTAGGATGCAACAGTTGGCTGTTCTTCCAAAACCTTGTGCTCCTTCCACATGCACCCCAGCTCCTGATTACATAAGCTGCTGAATAAAGAAAACCAGCAGACTGCTCACCAAAAGCTTCCATACTTTCTTGCTGCCTGTAGAAAATGCTCCTCTTGCTGGCTTCAGAGGATCCACAATATGTTAGTTTCTGTGAAATGTGTGTTGATTTCTGCAAGAAACAATGTTTTTTGTTGAATTTTGAGTGTTTTGGGGGATTGTCTCAAGACTATCTGATCCAACAGACTGTTTACCTGCAATTTTTTAAGTTTCTTTGTCCATAACTATTTTAAGTACTTTTTTGGAGCAACTTGTGCTTCTTTTGTATAATTAACTGTATTTTATTGGGGCAAGTGTGTTTTGTGAGTATGATTGTGTATGAATGGGCATGTCTCCGTTGAAGGTTGGGCATCGAGCTGGCACCTCGGCACCATAAAAATCTACTGCCAATCATTAGCGGACCAGAGTTCGGCTGTGGTGAAAAAAGCCGAAAGAAGAACAAACAACTTGTCAACACTACTTCTGACAACTTACCTGTCACCAACTTATTTTAGCTGCAGTAGATGGGAAGCAGGCTCCTTTTCCGGCAAAACTATGGAACACCATACTTGTCTGGCAGTCTTACCTTCCTCTGGATCCAAGAAAAATGAATCTGGTAAGGAGTCCTTACCAAGACTGTTGGTGGGCTCAGTCTGTGCGTCAGTCACTGATGTGTGACTCCACTGTGCCCATTACTGGTTCTTCAGACCATTCTCCAGATCCTGCTGGTTTAGCCTCTTCTGCCACCATTGGACTGGAGGTCAGCCATGTCCTCTGTGTCAGTTCAGGTGACCTTGGCTGGCATGGAAAGGTTTCATTTGTTGTCTGAGAGCAGGGAGCAAGGAGTGCATCCCTGCATAGCTAGACAAAAAGACCTGGTACCTGGAGGGGAAGTCCCATCCAGAAGTTGTCCCTAGAAAATAAGACAATAAGTTAAACATTTATTTTCCTCACGCCATTTTTTTTGGAAGACTGGAAGACTTTATTAGCTTGGTTCAAGGTTTTATTTTCTTAATCTATTCCTAGGATGAGTAAGACATTTCAGTGGGAACAGACTGATATTCCACCTGCTCTGAAGAAACATTATGATTTGTTACAAGCTGAATTGCCACAGCTGGCTGCTATTCCTCCACTTTTACCAGTTCTGGGGGACATTTTTGACATTCTTTGGAATATACCTGATATTCAAGCTGCAGCCCTTGAAAAGGCCAATAGACTTTATAAAGTTCCTCAAGCAATTTTTTACAGATAACTATTTTTCTTGATATTGTAGTGTTGATAGTAACTGCAAATTGGTTTACTCCTTCCAAAATTAACTTTATAAGTGATCCTCATTCATACATTAACATAATACATTGACTGTGGCTATAGGCAATTCTTAGTTGAATTGCCTCAGATATATTATTGTGAGCTTCTGTGCTTGGCTGTCCAGGTTATGGTGATGCTTTTGTTTGGGGATCCATTGACCTTTAAAACAGGGGTCCTCTGATGATGTTAGTATGGTTTATTACGTGCTGCTGCATGAACTGGAGATAATGTTATGGTCAGAGGCAGTTTACATAGTTATGTTCTGTCACGCCAGCTTCTGAGAGCAGGTGAGAGAGCTAGTGAAAAGAAGCATTGTCAGTAGTCATGGAGTGATCCTTTTCCTGGACATTAGTTACTTGTGTTTCTTATGATTGCCATGCACGCTCCTCCATTATGGTCACAGACAAAATTAGCAATGAGCATGTTCCATTATCTATTTTAATTACTTTGACTAATATTGACACAATATTTACACAACTTACTTTTCTTCCTAAACACACTACACTCTACCTTTATCATTCATTACCATTACCTCATAGTATCTGTTGCTCCTCTACTCTCTCTCCTATCACACTGTAATAATAAAAAAATGGAGTAACATAACCTGTGGTTTATTACAGTATACAATATGCTATTGAATTATGGTTTATCCAACATGGACCTTTAACCCAATTGTATAAAACTCCTTAGTTTGCTTACTACTAATTTATAATTGTATAATATCAAAAACTAATTTTTATGTTTAATAACTGTATGTAGTAACACTGTGTAATTCTTAATTTTAACGTGGAGCTTTTCTCCCTGGGCATCCACTGAAAATGGGTTTCTGACCCAGTGGACTTTCCCAGTCAACAAATGTTAATAAAATAAATAAATAAATAAATAAATAAATAAATAAATAAAAATATCCATATACAGGTCTTGTCCACCAATTATTTTGCCAGTTTGTCTGCACATGTATGTAACAGTTTGCATTGAATATGTACTAGTCACTCCATTACAATTACAATCGGTAATGTCAGATATTAGAGGTTTGTTATCTGAATTGTTAGCCAACAACAAGGTTATGCAGAATGTGTCGCCCCATTATTTTTTCACTTATTTTCAGAAATATTAACACAATGTCCATTCATTTTGCTACCATCTACCAGTTATGTGGGTTTGCCTGAATGCGTTGGGAGCACAGACGTTTTACTTATGTTTCCGGCAACCATTTACTGTGTGTAATAGTTTGCATTGAAAATATAACAGGCACTCCATTAGGATTAGTCAGCTGGTAATTATGAACAATAGAGCTTGTTTTCCATAATGTTAGCAAATAGTATAATTCTGTGGAATGTGTTCCATTATCTAATGCAATAATGTTACATTGCTGCCATCCTGCCTTATTCGTGCACATATAATTCATGGCATAAAATAAGAGCTTACATAATGCTGAAAAAGGGCGGCAATGGGGGTGCAGCGGTTAGCGTTGCTGCCTCACAGAAAGAGGTTCTCCGGTTCGATACTCGGCTGGGGTGCCTTCTGTGCGGAGTCTGCATATCTTCCCTGTGGTCACGTGGGTTTCCTCCAGGTGCTCCGGTTTACTCCCACATCCCAAAGACATGCTGTAGGTGGATTGGACACTCTAAATTGGCCCTAGGCATGAGTGAGTGCATGTGTGTGCCTTCTGTGGAAGGTTGGGCATCGGGCTGGCAATTCAATACAGTAAAACTCCATTGCCAATCATTAGCAGACAGGTGATCCGCTGTGGTGACCCCTAACCCGGAAAAGCCGAAAGAAGAAGAAGAAGACATAATGCTGAAAAAGTCGTCAGTGAAACCTGCTGTCTGCCTATTACTAGAAGCAGATATTTGTACTTGTTTAGTAATAAAATATGCATATGACCATAACTATCATATTTCTGTATATATATATATATATATATATATATATATATATATATATATATATATATATATATATATCTGGCATTGTCCACTTGAACAGACTGTGATGTAGCATTTCACATACCAAGTCATCAGAGAGGTAATGAACAGCTCCTCAGTCCAATGGATTGCTCAGTACTACCAAAAGTCGGAGTTTTTTTTTTTTACCAGACTAGTAAATATTATAAATGTAAGTTATATGTAGATAATATTAATAACTTGAAGCAGAAGGTGATTACGTGGTACTTCATGGTATCATATGGGAGCTTACATAGTGCTACATAAGATGTCACTGATATTTGCTATATGGATAATACCGATATGCAGATAATTACAATTATTCAGCAATAAAATATGCATATGAGCATAAATATATCTATATATATATATATATATATATATATATATATATATATATATATATATATATGTAAGTATCGCGAGCATTCTCCACTTAGAAATGCTCGTGGATCAGCATTTTAGATCACCAGTCGCCAGAGAGGTAATGAATGGCTCCATACTCCAATGTGGTATTTGGTGCCACAAAAAATGGAGGGTTTTTTGCTAGAAATATTATGAATGTATGACAAATGATAATAATTATATTGATAACTCAGACCAGAAGGTGATTATATGGTAATTCATGGTTTTGAATGAAAGCTCACATAATGCTGCAAAAGTTGCCACTGACACCTGTTGCATACATGCTATCATTCAGCAGATATTTATACTTGTTCAGTAATAAAATATGAATATGAATATGATTATAATTCTCATATTTCTGTTCGTATCTCTGGCATTGTCCTCTTGGATACATTGTGATTCAGCATTTCACATGCCCAGTCACCAGATAGGTCATGAACAGCTCCTCAGACCAATGGGGTACTTGGTACCAGAAAAAAAGGTGATTTTTTTTTCCCTGGAAATATTATAAATGCATAGCAGATGTTCATAGTTCTATTAATAACTTGAATCAGAGGGTCTCTATATGGTACTCTATGGTGTCAAGTTAAAGTATTCACATTGCTGAAAAAAAATTGCACTGATAGTTGCGTCTAAAGAGCATTGCTTTGCATACAGTTACATTTATTTGCCCATTAAATATGCAAATATGCATGCCATTCATAGTTATACAAATATATGAAAAATGGAATGGTATCTACAAAACTTCTTTGCAGCTAAATGGAACTCACATCCACACAAACAAAAGTCACACTAACAGTTGGAGTCTATCTTGTGTGGTTACAGAGATATCAATATTTGTTTGCATAATTATAATAAGTGCATGCATATATTATCTAATGATATATTATCTAATTACTTGTTCCATATAATATTATTATTATGTCGGGCTAACATAGGTTCATAGGTAGGTACTAGGCTATTGGCCCTAGGGCCTATACAAGCCCAACCAAAAAGGTACCCTGGCTTTTGCACCCAAGAAAGTTATTTTCCTGTGCCACTGTCGAGCAGAGCCACAGAGGTGATCCCCGGGGTGAATTTCCTATTTCCCATCCAATCATCAAGATTTTTCTTGAAGAGTGCTAATGAGGGGCTTTGTTTGATATAGATAGGTAGTTTGTTCCAGAGTATGGGAAGTCTCTGGGAGAGGAATCTATCCCTCTGGCATGTTCTTTTTATTGTGGTGACAAGGTTTAGGTCTCTAGAGTGTGTAGCTCGGAGGGATTGGGATTTCTTTAGGTGCAGCATGTCCAACAGCTCTGGGTTTGACATAGCTTTATATGTTAGGCAGAGATCACCTCTGAGTAGGCGATATGCGACGGAGTAAAGCTGGAGTTTTTTGAGACGGTCTGCGTAGGGCATCTGTTTGAGCCCGGTAATCCTATTTGTGAGGTATTTCTGTGGCCTTTTCAGTTGTTGTAGATGTCTTGTGAGGTACATACCAAAAGGGGCGTTGTATTCTATAATGGGTCTAATGAGTGATGAGTAGAGGGGAACAATGACCTTTTTTCTGGATGAGAAACCTTTTGTGATTAGGTGTGCCACGTAGAAGGATTTCCTGATTAATGTGGCGATGTGATTAGCAAAGGAGAGACTACTTATATTACATAGTAATAAGACTATATTGAAAAACAGTGCGTGCTGATTAACTTTTTGTATTATTTTTAAAATATAAAGATGTATTTGCAAGAAACATGCAAAACTGTATTCACAGAATTTTAGCTCAGGTGAAAGCTGTCCAGGCAGGAGCTCTTCAGCTGTCTGGAGGTATCCACTTATGCTAGGTGTGAAACAGTTAAACACCAACATTTCTAATCTTATTTATATAGATGGATTGCAATCTGGATGATAGATTGAAGCAACCTAGTTAAAGTATCAAGTATGACTTCAGAAATTAGAAAGGAAACAGTTACGTTCCTCAGGGGTCAATAGCAGGACCCCTTCCGTTCAGCATTTCCGTCTCCTTCTCAGAACCCCAAACCATTAACCTAGACATCTGGCTAACTAAATGTGCTGATGAGTGCAAGCTGGGTGTTGTTTATCATTCACTTCGCATCAGTTAAGGTATTACACCAAGGACTAAAACAGATGTCCCTGTCACCAGGTTGGATAAGGAAAAAGTCACGGTCAGCTGTGTGTTAGGTGCTAGGATCTGCAGCATCACAGATGCACTCAAGTCTCCCAACAGCAGGTATTGTTATGACTCTGTCATAGTCCATGTTGGTGTGAGTGACCTGAGACATGAGACAAATCTCTCTGGACTATATGAAGCAAGACATGAACAGGCTACCTGAATATGTGTCCCAGGTGAGCATGTCCCTAGCCTTAAGCAGTATTCTACCTTCATGTAGGATGATGCCACAATACAGACAAAAAATGATTGACTTCAACAGTTGGCTTAGTTCCTGGTTTCATTCCAAGGGGATCCAGTACCTGTCAGTCTGGGATGAAATGGTTGATAGCTAACAACTGATATTTTGAAATTCTTTGCTGTTTTGTTAAAATAAATAGTTTATGTTATAGTTTGTTGCTTCTACTCATGCTTAAATTGTAAAATACTGAAGTTTTTTATCTACTACTTCTGTTTAACTGATTGTAATACTGTGGAGATTTTATCTTTGAAAAACAACCTCAAGGTTATGCTGCTAAATGCTAGGAGTCTAAATCTGAAACTGCACTCACTGGAAGCATTCCTCACTTTGGAAGATGCGGACATCTGTGTAGCCACAGAGAGCTGGTTCAAGGCCACACAGAGCACCCCGGCCATGGCAGGTTATAATGCCTTCCACACATTCAGCCCTCAAAATGAATGTATGAGAGCTAAAGGAGGAAGAGTATCAATTTTCATAAAAGATAAATATACCTGTAGCTTGGTTAAACAGAACAATTCCCTAGAGTTATTGCAAGTGCAAATAACTGTAGGAGAGACCCCCCCCCAAGTTATTGTCAGTTACAGGTCCCCCTCCATGAACCATGATATCCACGCTGCCAACTTAGATCTACTTGAGTAGCTCAAAATACAACCAAACACTCTGGTTATGGGTGACATTAACTACCTGTGCATAAATCTGATAAATTATACAAGTACTAACTTGCTTGTGCAAAGGTGCTTGGACTTTGTTAACTCCAGTGCCTTGGAACAGATAGTTGGCACATCCACAAGGGGCCCAAACATTCTTCATCTGGTACTTACTAACATGGGAGATTGGTCTACCACCACAAGTGAGTGACCCTCACTGGTGAAGTATGATCACAAATCGGTCTTATTCGAAGTAATGATTACATCAGACCCCACCCAGGTGAAATTAGGCTAAAAAACTTCTCCAAAGCCAACTACAGTCTCCTAAGAGATGGCATTAACAGCTTCAAGTTCCTGTCCCCACTGACAGCAAGGACACCTACACTAGGATATACACCAATGCTCTGTATAAACATCTATACAGTTGTATTGACTCAGCTGTACCTGATAGGACCAAGGAAAGATCCTCTAGAAAGAACAAGCTTCCCTGGTGGACATCTGCCATAAACAGGCTACACAACAAGAGGAAAAAATTGCTGTCTAAAAACATGAAGGAACGGTTTCAGAAGTGGAAGCACATCCTTCTCACTCTGAACAAGCAAGTAAGCCATCTTGTAAAGTTCTCAAAAGCTAACTTAAAATCTAAATGAGCATCCCTAGCCAAGGATAACCATAAGGCGTTCTTTCACTATACCCAAAACTTTAAAGGAGAAGCCCAGGTGTGCGCTGAACTTGTGGCAAATGGCATCACATATACTGACCCAGTAGAAATGGCCAACCTACCACCGGACAGGTTCAGTGAAAACTTCACCCCTCTGTCCCTGCCACATATACCCATGAACATTTCTACCACCCGTTCTCCACCTAGTATCTCTAAATAGCAAGTTTTAACCACTCTCTCCAAGGCCAAAAACACAGCCTCTGTGGGACCTGATAACATCCCAGGCTGCATTCTAAATGGTTAAAACCAGGTGTTAGCAACACCATTGTGTACTCCCTTTAACCACAACCTAAGAACTGTTTTTTGTTCCTGTACAGTGGAAAACAGCTACCGTCATCCCATTGCACAAAGGGGGTGCATCCACCAGTTGTGGGAACTATAGACCCATAAGCCTAACCATTGTTATCTGTAAGGCCATGGAGAGAATCACCATGGACCTTATCAACAAACATATAGGAAGCCTTCAAAAGCTCGACCTGACCCAATTTGGTTTTGTCAAGGGCAGATCATGCCTATTGAACCTGGTGGACTTCTAAAAAGTCATCAGAGCCCAGGATGAGGGCAAATCTGTGCATATGGCCTACCTAGACTTAGCCAAGGCCAGGCATCATTGAAAAACTCACCCAGCTGGGGATCAACCCTTATATTGTCAAGTGGGTTGCAAACTGGCTCGCCGACAGAACACATACAGTCGAAATAGGGGATTCCACTTCCACCAGCAGACCCATTATCAATGATGTTCCGCAGGGATAGGTGCTGGAGCCCCTATTCTTTGGAATATACTTCTTGGAAGTACAGACAAAAATAAACTCTCTGTGGCTGACAACGTTTGCTGATGACTGCAACCTGGATACAGTCATTGAATCTTCAAATGATGCCAACATTCTACAAGAAGGGCTTCTTCAAACAAATTACTGGTGCCAAAGTCCTGGACTTAAACTCAATGCAAAAACATGCATTATCCTCCCCTTTGGCAAAGGTGATGTCCCTGTGCATTACCATATATTAATAGCAACACCCTAAGCTGTAAATCAGTGGTGAGAGATTTGGGCACACAGGTTAACAGCAACCTTACCTTTGATCATCATGTGTCTCCACAGTGGTTAGGAAGGCCTTCTATGTTACTCACCTCTTAAGTAAGGGTATAGCTTCCAGAACAAAAGAGGTTATAACCCCCCTGTACTCTTCCCTCATCAGGCCAATAATAGAGTACAATGTTCCCTTTGGTATGTATCTTACCAGGCATCTGCAGCAACTAGAGAAACCTCAAAGGTTTCTCACAAAGAAAATTCACAGTCTTCAGCACAAGTTATACATGGACAGACTGAAATCACTGTCACTATACACTGAATCATATAGACTACTCAGAGGTGACCTGTGCCTTGCATACAGGGCAACCTCTGATCCTGCCTTAATGGCTAAGCTGCAGATTTGTAAGTAAAATCGTACATGTTTCACTCACTCTAAGGACCTTAACCTTGCCTGTGACATCAACAGGACTTGCTGGAGAGACAGATATATCTCCCAGAGGTTACCTCTCCTCAGGAAAACACTTCTAATTCAAATTAAACAGAGCCCCTGGTAGACCCTATTTAAACATAACTTGAACAATTGGATGGAAAACTAAAAATTCACCTCAGGGGTTTCACCCGTATCCTTCTTGGATGGGGCAGTTGGTGCTGATTTAGATCAGCTTGTAATCATTGGCCATATCTCTAGGCCCTAAAGGAACAAGGGTTGAACTTGGCTAGGCTTGTGAGGGCCTTGAGGCCATTAGTCTAGTAACCTCCTGTGATCCTATACAAATCAGTAGTGCACTAGAAATGGGTTTAAATTAAATGCAATTATTAAAAGCATTATCACTTTTAGTAAACATATCTCGCTAGCAGATTACAGTGTAGAAACTCCCCACTTCAGACTGATATGGACATCACACTTCTCAGCTTACCAGATTTTCACAGAATATCCATATTTTTGCCTCAGATTTTTGGTCTGTTCCTCATAAAATTTGGTGTTTTCAGGCAAATCAGTAAGGATTGAATTCACACAATAATGACAGAAATTTGAGTTTCAGACTTTATATCCTTAAGAAAATTCATAGTAAAACAAAGCCTTTTATTCTATCAACTTT
This sequence comes from Protopterus annectens, assembly GCF_019279795.1. NCBI lineage: Eukaryota > Metazoa > Chordata > Ceratodontiformes > Protopteridae > Protopterus > Protopterus annectens. The sequence continues at coordinate 441,134,666 of NC_056742.1, forward strand.
CTACATTTATAAGAGCAATATTTAAAATTTGTCCTTATTTTGGGGCTTTTGTCCACCCCCCCATTATTGTTGGCATTGCCCAAATTTCTTGTGCTGAGAGGTTGAGAGGTATGATGATCATCTGAGATTTCAATACCTTCATAAAAAGACAGCATTGCTATCCTTTGACCATCATATAGTAACACTAATCAGGAAACTCTACCAAGCTCAGTTAATAACGAAATATGTCTCAACCAGGTTAAAAGAAACCATTGTTCCTATATACTGTGTCCTGATCAGAACAGGTATAGAATATAATGTCCATTTTAGAAAAGATCTATCCAAATATATCCCACAGTTAGAAAGACATCAGAGGTTCCTAGTAAAACAGTCACTGGAATAAAGACCCTCAGTAACCAAGACAGGCTTGAAGCCATACCTCTCAAACTCTTAGCACAAGAAATCTGGACGAAGTTTAAAACAACAGGGGGACAAAGACCACAAAATAGGGACATATTTGAAATATTGCTATAATAAACTAAGAAAATTATTCTAGTAACAGGATTTGCATTATCGTGCGTTTTCTGTAGCATGTGAAGTCTTCTGAAATTCAAATGTATGTCGCTATTTATTGACTTCAATCCTCGGTGATTTGCCAAAAAATTATGAGGAAAATACCAAAAATATGTATCAAAAATTTGGACACTGACATTCTGGGCAGTTGAGAGGTATGCTTGAAGCTCCATCTCTTATTAGCTCCTGCATAGAACTTTATGTCTAGCATTTTGTACTTTTAATGACCTGACCTACGTGATCTCTCTTATGCTTCCTCAAAAGAAATGGTTCTACACAAAAAAAAAAAAATTAAAGACTTGACTCATCATCAACAAATAAATAAGACATACCGGAGGGACAGATTTATTACTCAATGCTTCTTACAACTCTAGAATAAGTTTCCATTAGAATCCACTGTGGTGCAGCGGTAGCGTTGTTGCCTCACAGCAAGAAGTTCTCCTGTTCGATTCTCGGCTACAGTGCAGGGAGTGCCTTCTGTGTGGAGTCTGCATGTCCTCCCCGCGGTTTGGTGGGCATTTGAAAGACATGCGTAAATGAGTGTGCCTTGGTTGAATGTCGAGTTGGCACCTTGGCATTCATGAAAAATCTACTGCCAATCATTAGCAGACCGGAGTTCTGCTGTGGTGACCCCTAACCATGAAAAGCTGAAAGACAAACAACATAAAAAGCATAATGATTCAAACCCTTGCTTATTTTAAAGCAAAACCTGATGATCGGATGGGCGCCTGTAGATTCATCCGAAGCCTACCTTGTTTTGCCTTCCTAGGGGAGGCAGGAGATACCTTATAAGGGTGAGTACTGACAAGGTGATTATTATGGTCTATGAACTGACTCACTCTTGTAAACTCTATGAAACAAATATCAGAAACATTTATTAATGCCATGTCTATAAATTTTCACTAGAGGGCGCCTGTGTGTTGTAGTTTTCACCAGTCAAACTCCTTAAAAATAAAACAATATTTTCTCTTAGCCCTTTAGCTGTCAGACAGAGAAATTCATAGTTTATATGAATATTTCAGAATAAAATAAAAGAGTAAGCAGGTTTTGTTAACTTTTTTAAATTAAATTTTTGACTACTGTGCATAAAGAAAAGATGCAGACAGTAACCACTTCATCGAGTGCTTCATCCCTTTAAATATTGTTTGGCAGGTGAAACTGGTGGCATAAAAATTTATTTATTTAACATTTGTTGACCGGGGCCTGTTTTCAGTGGAAGCCCTGGGAGAAATGATCCAGATGCATGTCTTTGGAATGTGGGAGGAAACCGGAGTACCCGGAGGAAACCCACGCGAACACAGGGAGAACATGCAAACTCCACACAGAAGGCACCCCAGCCGAGAATCGAACCAGAAAACCTCTTGCTGTGAGGCGACAATGTTAACCACTGCACCACTGTGCCGCCCATTTAGCTTTTAAAAAGCATTTATTTATTTATTCAGTGAGATAGTTCCTTCATTCATTCATTACTTCATTTTGTAATACTTGTATTATCCTCCTTAGGGCCATGGGATGATGAAAATAATAAAAATGGAGTAGGCGTCATGAAAGAATGGCACCTGGAAACAACCATCAAAATATTAGATATAAATACGTTATGTGTGAGACGGCCAGTGACAGATACATAGGTTCATAGGTTCATACTAAGCTATCTGCCCTAGGGCATTTACAAGCCTAGCCAGAGTGTGTTTGGGTTTTGCCACCCATTTTAAATTTATTTTGCTATGCCCTTTTTTGAGGTTAGTATACTGTGCTTCTGTCTAACAGTGACACAGAAGTGATACCCGGAGTAAATCTACGATCTCCCATCCACTCATCAAGATTCCTCTTGAAGAGAGTCAATGAGGGACTCTGCCTAACCTGGACTGGGATTTTATTCCAGAGTGAAGGGAGCCTCTGGGTTATGAATCTGTCCCTCCAGCATGTCCTATTTATTTCAGTGCTGAGGTTCAAGTCTCTCGTGCGCGTAGCTCGATGGGATTTGGATTTTCTGAGGTGCAGCATGTCCATTAATTCCGGGTTGGACATGGCTTTATACGTCAGGCACAGATCGCCTCTGAGCAGGCGGTATGCCACTGAGTAGAGCTGGAGTTTCTTTAACCGGCAGCATATGGCATCTGTTTGAGCCCTTTGATCCTCTTGGTGAGGTACTTTTGGGGTCTTTCCAGTTGCTGCAGGTGTCTGGTAAGATACATCCCAAAAGGGGCATTATACTCAATTATGGGCCTGATGAGGAATGAGTAAAGAGGCACGATGACCTCCCCTGATCTAGATGTGAATCCCTTCATGATTAGGTGGGCTATATAAAATGTTTTTCTAACCACTTTGGCCACGTGGTTGTCGAATGAGAGATTGCTATCAACGTGGGTCCCCAGGTCCCTAATTACTTCTTCCGTACTTAATGGATTACCATCTATGTGGTAATTTGTGGGCACTTTGTTTTTGCCAAAGGGGATGACTATACACTTTTGGCTTAGCTTGAGGCCATGGCTCTGGCACCAGTTGTCTGTTTCTATGAGGCCCTTTTGGAGGATGCTTGTGTCGGCTGGAGAGTCGATTATGGTGCCCAGTTTGCAGTCATCTGCGAACTTGGTCAGCCACAGTCCTTCCGTGTTGGCCTGTACCTCCGAGAAATATATACCGAACAAGAGAGGTCCTAGGACTGAGCCTTGTGGAATGCCACTTGTAACTGGTTTGGAGTCTGACATGGCTCCAGCAATTCTAACCATGTGGGTTCTGTCCTTGAGCCAGTTTGCAACCCATCTAGTGACATAGGGGTTTATATTTAAGCTGGTGAGCTTATCTATAATGCCTGAGTGGGGTATTGTATCGAAGGCTTTTGCGAGGTCCAGGTAGGCTGCGTGGACCACCTTCCCCTCGTCAATGGCCTTGGTGACTGTTTCAAAGAAATCGACCAGGTTTAAGAGGCAGGATCTGCCTTTAACAAAGCCGAACTGGGTAGGATCCAGTGTCTGTAGGTCCTCAATATCTTTATTTATGAGGTCCATGATGATCCTTTCCATAGCTTTGCAGACCAAGCTAGTCAGGCTTATGGGGCGATAGTTTCCAGGATCCGTTGAGGCACCACCTTTGTGGAGAGGGACCACTGTTGCTGTACACCACTCTTTGGGTACATATCCTGTAGTAAGGCTGAGATTGAACAGTAGTTTTATGTTTGGGTTTAGTTCTTCTTGGAGTTCATGTAGGACGCAGCCCGGGACACCGTCTGGTCCCATTGATGCTGTGTTTTTTGCTTTGGTGAGGGCGGCTCTTACCTGAGCATCTGAGATGTCAGGGGCAGCACTCTGCTGGGATAGATATTTGCCCTTTGGTGGGGAAGGGGGTTTGCACTGAACCTGTCAGCTAGGATGTTGGCAATGTCTGTGGGTTCGTGTATTTTTGTCATTTTGGACTAATTCTGAGCATATCTGGGAATTCCCACCCAGGTTCCTAACATAACTAAAGAAAGCCTTGTGATTATCCTTAGTGTCCTGTGCAATTTTTCTCTCGAAGCTGGCCTTAGACGATTTTATGAGTGCCCATAGTTTTTTGCTAATACTGATCAGAGATGCCTTCCCTTTTTGGGATTTTGCTCTATCATGCAGTAGCTTCCTCCTTCTATTGTATAGTTTGTTTATGGCTGGGGTCCACCAGACAGGACGCCTGCCTTTGGAGGATTGGGTCTTGGTTTTGTTTGGGATTGCATGATCCATGCATTCCTGAAGGTGTTCATAGAATGAGTTTATAAAGGATTCTGCGGTCTCGGCCGTATTTTAAGCTTTATTATGATTCCATCACACTGACTCATCAGATCACATCCAAAAAAATAAACACTCTATGTAAATTTAGTTCACCTTGTACATGAAACTAAGAAATGAGTGATTAGTGGGAAGAAATATCCAGGGAATTGTTACGGCTAGGCTTGTATAGGCCCTAGGGCTGATAGCCTAGTACCAACCTATGAACCTATTTATTTATTTATTTTGCCGTGTAAGTATATCTTTTTATATGTTTGTTCAGGTTTCATTCTTACTGTCCATGAGACATGAACAGATGGCATCCTGATCATTTATTAATTCCGCAAGATTTTTAGCAAGGATTTTGGCACATCACAAAACAGATTATTTTTATGGACAGCGGTGGTGCAGCGGTTACCATTGTTGCCTCACAGCAAGAGGTTCTCCTATTCGATTCCTGGCTGGAGTGCCTTCTGTGTGGAGTCTGCATGTCCTCCCTGTGGTCAAGTGATGTCTAAAGACATGCAGGTAGGTGTATGCATGAATGGGTGTGCCTTCTTTGAAGGTTCGGCGTCGGGCTGGCAACTCGGCACTGTAAAAATCCACTGCCAATCATGAGTGGACCGGAGTTTCGCTGTGGCGACCCCTAACCAGGAAAAGCCGAAAGACTGCACAAAGCAGATTACTTTGAAAGTTGTGAGTTCAGGTTGCATCTTGACTTAAAACTGACTACATAACAGGACATAAAAGGTAACAGTAAATGAAAGCCACACTGGAAGTTCCTGCATACAAGTAGAGTGTTACAGGGTTCAGGTTGTCTTCAGAGTGTAAAACTGAAATTGCAGAGGAGCAGGCATCATTTCTTTTTCAGAAGACATTGGTTTATTTGTTCATCAGACAAATCCACTAGGCTCCAGTGACCAGACTTGGATCATGGTCAAATGGGGCCCTATGCAGGGTAATGGATCACCCCCCACCCCACCCCTCCAGCCAATCTAGTGTCCTACTACTTGACTATTTCTCCCCACTTACCATAAACACTGTTAGAACCAGCCAGTGTACCTGACATTTTCTTCTTTCCTTCTACAATGATTACAGATATTTGGATTAAATTTAAAACCTTTATTTCAAATTGTATAACACAGACTGTAATAGCCATTTGCTAAACAAAACAATACAGTCTCAAAATGAAAACAGACTTAGCATTAACAGCAAACTTCTTTGCCCTTGAAACTCACATTCATTGAAATGGCATTGACACCCCCATTCAAAGAAAATGCATCTGGCCACTGGCAGATTAAGTTTTTCTTTGGGCTATATTCAAATCAATAGGACAGTTTTACAAAGTCAAAGTCAAGTCAAAGAAAACTTTATTGTCATTCAGGACTACAGAGTAGTGTAGCTGAACGAAATTACAATGCTTCGTTCTCAATGCAGGAAACAGTTGCACATACAGACAGAGAAAAATTAATAAAATATCAGAGTAGACATTTAATAAGTAGCAATTAGTAAGTATAAAGTAAGACAGCAGTGACCCACACCCACCCCAGAACAGGAGACAAGGAAGACAAGGACCACTATGAAGGAAATATTGTCAAAGTAAAATTGAAACAATAGCAGCATATCCATGATTAGACTGAATTATTGCACAGTTTGTATATTGCACTTTACAGTCATTCAGTGTGTAGGTGAGCTACCATAGTATTGCACTTAGTTATTGCACATCCATAGAATAATCCCCTTGACAGGCTAGTTATGTAACAGGTGTTTTGGTTCAGTTTTCCCCAAGAGTTCAACAGTCTAATGGAGTGTGGAAAGAAACTGTTTTTTAGTCTGGTGGTCTTACAATGCAGGCTTCTGTATCTCCTGCCTGAGGACAAACGAGTGTACAGACCACTGGCAGGATGCGTTGGATCACTGGAAATCTTTTTGGCCCTGTCGAGGCACGGCATTTGTGTACATCTTCCAGAGGTGTAAGGGAGGTGCGAATGATTCTTTCTGCTGACCTTACAACTCTTTTGAGAGCCTTCTGATCCTGATTGTTACAGCTCCTATACCAGAATGCAATGCTGTTGGTCAGGACACTTTCAATGGTGCCCCTATAAAAAGTCTGAAGTATGCATCTTGGTAATTTTCCCTTCCTAAGTTTCCTTAGAAAGTGCAAGCGTTGCTGAGCTTTTTTGACTGTGTTGGATACATGGACTGATCAGGATAAGTTCTCAATGATATGAACACCCAAGAACTTTGTACTCTTGACCCTTTCCACTGTCATCCCTTTCATCACTAGAGGTTTGTGTGGTACTTGAGATTTTCTGAAATCAACAATCATCTCCTTTGTCTTGCTGACATTCAGTGCTAGATTGTTGCTGTCACACCAGACCAGTAGTTGATCAATCTCTTTCCTGTAGGCGTCCTCCTCCCCGTCTTTGACCAGACCTATAAGAGTGATGTCATCCATGAATTTGATGATCCTATTCATCTCATGTGTGGCCATGCAGTTATGAGTCAGCAGAGTGAAAAGTAGAGGGCTTAAGAAACACCCCTGTGGTACTCCTGTGTTCAGGATGATACGTCCAGAGCTGTTGTCTCCCACACAAACCTTTTGAGGCCTTTCAGTAAGGAAGCTCAGAATTCAATTGCATAAATGAGAGTCTATGCCCAGTTGAAGTAGCTGCGAGATCAGATTCTGAGGGATGGCAATGTTGAAGTCAGAACTGAAATCAATGAATAGCAGTCTTGCATAGCAGTTTTTGCCTTCTAAGTGGGCCAGTGTTTCATGGAGAGCTAGTGAGATGGCATTCCATGTACTGCGGTTTGTCCTGTATGCAAATTGCAGTGTGTCCAGTGTCACAGATAAGACTGAGGCTATATGATCTTTCACCAGCCTCTCCAGGCATTCATTACCATCAAGGTTAAAGCAAGTGGTCAGTAGTCATTGGGAGTTATTGGCCATGGTTTTTTGGGTAGAGGAATGAAAGTCATCTCCTTGAAGCATTTCGGAACACTGGCTAAATGGAGTGAGGTGTTGAAAATGTCAGTGAGTACTGGAGCCAGTTCTGTTGCACATTCCTTTAGGATTGACACGTTTTAGGGTTCTGGTGACACTGATTATATTGAAGCTCAGCACCGCTGCAGCCTTGTCTTCAGGGATTATGCATGTTGTTGTTTTGTTGTCAGCATCAGACCTACTGAAGAATTTGTTCAGTTGGTTCAGAAACTCTATGCTATCATCACATGAAGCTGATGTAGGCTTGTAGTTGGTGATGGTTTGAATTCCTTACCACAGTTGCCTGATATCATTCTGATCCCTAAAGTGATTTTGGATTTTTCTGCCATAGTATCTTTTCACCTCTTTGATACTTTGTTCAGTTTGGCTCTGGCCACACTTAATGCTTCCATATCTTGGGATTTCAAAGCTGCATTTCTTACTTTCAAGAGCTCGTACACCTCACTAGCTAGCCAAGGTTTTTGATTTGCCCCTATTGTGATGAGTTTGGTGTTTGTTACATTCTTCACACACTTAGAAATGTAAGCCGTGACCGACTCAGTGTATGTGTCCAAGTCAACATGGTTGTTTGTCACATCAGCCTCTCTAAACACTGACCAATCTGTACAGTTGAAGCAGTCAGGTAGAGCTGAGATTTCTCCCTCAGGCCAGATCCTTATATGTTTTCTAGTTAGTGTACTGGTTTTCAGTATGGATTTATAAGCTGGAACCAGCATGATGGCTAGGTGGTCAGAGCTCCCTAGATGTGGATAAGGTTTTGCTTTATATCTACCTTTGATGTTAGTGTAGCCCTTATCCAGTGCATTTACCCCCTTGTGGCAAAGTTTACATGCTGGTGGTAATGGGGCAATACAGTCTTTAGGTTAGCCTGATTGAAGTCTCCTGCAAATACTATTGCATGCTCTGGATTTCTGTTTTGCAGGTCACTTATAGATTGATACAAGGTGGACAGAGTGTCACTGATATTTGCATCAGGTGGGATGCAGACTGCTGTGATGCATACTCCATTTAACTCTCTTGGCAGGTAGAAGGGCCTGCCTTTTAGTGACAGAATTTAATGTTTTCTAAGCAGAAGGTGGCAGTCACTACACAGTTGCTGCATCAGTTGTTATTAACATATATACACACTCCCCCCTCCTCTGGACTTGCCACATAGTGACTGAATTGTGTCTGCTCTGAATAAAGTCATGTCCTCTACATTTACTGTGCTATCACTGATATTTTGGTTTAACCATGTTTCAGTAAACACAAATAAACTGCACAAAGGCTTATATAACATCAAGTTTAGACCAATCATTGATGGCAAAAGAAGTAAAACGTGTTTTATTAGTAAATATCTTGACCACCATTTACAGGTAGGGTTGACCAAATTTGAATATATAACTAAAAACTCTTGGCATTTTCTACACAAGTTAAATGGGGTTAATATCACGTAAAATACTATCATTCTTACTATAGATGTATGTAATTTATTTTCAGTCATTCCTAATGAGGTGGCATTAGAATGGTTGAAAAATCAATTAGTTAAAACTGGTATGTTTGATCAAGATCATATAAATGTATTTGTGATGCTTATGGATACTGTGTTAAGAAACAATGTTATATATTTTGAATGTAATTTTTATAAGCAAGTTACAGGGGTAGCAATGGGGGCCACATGTGCCCCCATATATGCAAACTATGTAATGTCATTCTGGGAGCAGGAATATGTTTTTCCTAGTGAATACAACAATTGCATCAAACAATATACACGCTTTTTAGATGACATTTTTATAGTTTGGGAAGGTAGCCTTGAAAGGTTAAAGGCATTTGTGCAATACATTAACAACACTGTGGAGTTTCTTAAATTTAGTCATAAATTTAGTAGTATGGAGTTGTCTTATTTGGACGTCAACTTGAAGGTGGACAAGGAAAAAAGTTGTTTGTTATCTGGGATTTATAGGAAGGCTACTTTTTCAAATTCCTATCTTAATTACCAGAGCTGGCACCCTAGCCATCAGAAAAAAAGCGATTGTTAAAGGTCAAATGGTTAGGGCTGCCAGGATGGTGAATGAACATCAGGAATTTATTAAAGAGATGGATTTTATAATGAATATGTTCATCAGAAGGGGGTATCCAGTTGCATTATGTGAGTCCATTAAAGATGAAGTTGTTTATAAAAGAATTAATGGTGTTTATGAAGCCATTCTAAAAACGAGTTCAAAGGGAATAATAGGAGGTAATTTGCAACTGAACAAAAAGGGAACTGGTAGGAAAGAGAAAAATGAGCAATTATATTTCATAACTACTTATAATTATGACACGGAATATATTATAAACATTATTCAGAAGAATTGGGAATTATTAAAGCTGGATAGCAATGTGTGTACGAAAATGGGGATGGCTCCTAAAAATGTATTTAGGAAAGATAAATCATTTAAGGATTTGTTGGAGATGGGTGCGCAGGTTAACAGTGTTAACACAAGTCGACAAATGGGCAATTTTAAATGTGGGAGATGTAGCCTAAGTAAATATATTTTGATTACTGGTAGTAAAATTGTTGTTGCAGAAATGTTTATAAATATTAGAGGACATTTTAATTGTTATAGTAAAAATGTGGTATATTTAGCAAAGTGTGGTCAATGTTCTGCATTTTATATTGGGAAAACTTGTAGAAGTTTAAAGGAAAGAATAAGTGAACACATTTTAGACATCAGACATATGAAAACCACAAATGCATTGGTTAGACATGCAGGGCAACATCCAGGACACAATTTTAAGTTTTGTGTTATACAGCAGATCAACAAAGACAATCAAGGTAGCATCCTCGATGTGCACTTGGACATTTGTGAAATGAAGTGGCAATTGAGGTTAGACGCCACAAATTTCCCTGGCATAAACGATAGTATAAGCATAGCTCCAATATTAAAGTTAAAACATATTTTGGGTTGAAATAAGAAACATGATTAATAGTTTTTAAGTAGGCATTGGTAGAATTTTATTATATGTTAATTTATATGATAATAAGTTCAGGAATGACATAATTATGATTGTAATGGTGTGAGTATTAGTTTTTATATATATTTTTGCAGTGTGTTTTTTAAAAAAATTTAAGCATGTATTATTTTGTATGGAACAATTGTGCTTATGTGACTCATTAGATTAATTAATTGAGTCAATTGGGAGAGGGTGGGTATATAAGGGAGTGTTGTTTATGAAAGCATTTGTTCTGAAGAAGTCTTTGCTATTGAGACGAAACATAGGTCAACATCGTTCAATAAAGTGATAATTCAACCAAGTGGTTCCAGTTGTTGGGGTTGGTCAATTTTCTCCAAGTCTGTGGTAGCTGACAAATAAATTGATGTTTCTCACCTTGTTTCGAGATGAGAGTTCCAGTCTTAAGTGATCCATCTTATTTTCAAGTGAGCATACATTGGCTAGTATCACGGAGGGCAGTGCAGGCCTGGGTGGGTTTATCTTCAATCTGACTGAAATTCCTCCTCTGGTGCCTCTTTTCCTGAATCTGGTACATCTTTTCCTTTTTTTTGTGACTACCAGTTGCCATGAACGTGCAATCTGCTCGAAGTTTGCATTCATCTCCATGTTCCAGCAAAATCCTTAGCTGTAGTAGTTCTTGTAGTATGTTTCAGCTTACAGGCCTCACTGTAAGAAACTGATCAAACTCACAGCATAATGAGAATGCAGATCCAATTTTTAACAAATTCTCAGCACTGTAACTTAATCTATTTCCTTCCTCTTTAACTGTTTTTCTTGAAGTTTCTGGTAAAAAAGAAGAAGACAAAAGAAGCATTTTCCTGATGAGATCTGAAGCAGCTGCTGCTATTAGGCACATTTTACGCATATTATATATTACATATTACATATTACACATATTGCATATTACAAATTTTAGGACCATGCATACATGTATGCGTTCTTTGATTCACCTTCCTGATTGTATTAAATGTTATTCCTTCTATAATACAGCACCCCTTCTTAGAGTGTGCTTTAAATTTTTAGTTTTGAACATTATTCAGTAAGTAATGAAATATAAACCAATAATGACAAAACTCTCCATTTCAGAACATTTCAACTATAAAAGGCCCCTGAAACTTCTGTTATTACAATACACCAATATCAGTCAATATGCACAATCTCTGTAAAAGTAAAAGTCATCTGAATAATTCGACATTAAAGTGATCTGCAACTAATGAAGAGGTTGCTAGTTGAAAACAACTTTATATCTAAGTGTTTAATCTACAAATTCTGCTCTAGAAAAATAAACTGCCTCTGTTACATTAAAAAAAATTGGTAAGCTGCTAACATTGCAATAGGGAATGAATGGAAAACTGACAACAGGTTTATAGATGTTCATCGTGTTTCACTGTTGCAGTCATTACTCTTGGGTTATCCTGCTGGCAGGCTACCCGCAGTCGGCCTGAATTCCAAAGTCCTGGTCCGGCGTCGGTTGCTGTCACCTCTTCCCTGACGTCAGTGCACCAGGGGTATAAAAGATGCAGCCGACGCCATTTTCTTCAGTCTTTCTTGCCGCGCAGTGCCCGAAGCAAAAGCAGTTCGCAATTGCCAGTCGGCTGACTCCTGAGATTTTCGAAATCAAATTTCAGATCCGAAGTCTTCATTAAAGCTAAGTACCCCATTGGGGAAACTTTTTTCTTGCTCCAGACTGATGTCAGAAAAAGTTAACAATTGTATTTCTTGTGGAAAGCAAATACCTCATAAAGATTTTCACTCTTACTGTATTCCTTGCCTAGGCCCTGACCACGACGTTGCTTGTTGTCAGTTTTGTGCTAGATTTAACCAATGCACTATAAAGCGTCGGTACGATTTTGCCTTTCATTACTTTGGCCGAAGATTCAATTATACTATGCCGTCGGAGCAACCGACGACTGGAATTTCTAAAAAACGCAAGGATAAAGACAAGGACAGGCATCCGAGGTCCAAAACCGATGATGAGGCTTCTGCTAAGCTTCTCGTCGGTTTGCCGGTTCTCAGTGAGGCGCTTTTGCAGCCCCTGATGCCTGCTACCTCAGAGCCACAGGCCGCTTCCAACTCCTATGTGGAGCCGACTGGGCCTCTGGAAACTCAAGGTATTGGATCCTCGGAAACTATTCCCTCAGATGGGTCCAGAGCCGCTGTGCAGGCATCGGCTTCTGAGGGTGTTTTCAGACCATCTCAATTATATGTAAAGCCATCTTCAGCTTCCAAGCCAAAGACTAAAGCAGCTCTAAAGACAAAGAAACAAGTTCAGCATTCTCCAGGACAGGCTTCTATGCCTAAAAAACAAATGCTCAAAATGGCCAAAGACCTTATTACTTTGATCAGGGGTTCCCATCCCCCTCCTGATAAGAGGCCTAGGCAAGAGACAGAATATGAATCTTCAGATCAGGTTTCCATTTCCTCTGATTCCTCCTCTGATCAGGAATACTCTCTTCCTCCCTATGAGGATTCTGATGCTGAAGAATCTATTCCTTCAGCTTCTCCTCCAGAAGATTTCTCCTTTGGGGAAACCCTGCATACCATGAGGAAGCACTTTCATTGGGAGAGCCAGAATTACTCAGAATCTACAAAAAGACTCAGAGATTTTCTTTTACTTCCTCAGCACAGGCCCCTTGCAATTTCCCCCTGTTCTGGACATTGTAGATGATGTTTTTTCATAGTCCGGCCTGTCTCCAGACTCTATACCCCCTGCACCGGCTAAGCCAGACAGATACTACAGGGTCCCGGATTCCCATAAATTTTTTTATAAAAACCCTGCTGCTGACCCAGAAACCATATCTCAGGGTCCTAAGGGAGTCAAAGCTTCCACTGCTAAAAACCCTGTCCCCTCTGATAGGGATTCAAGGGCACTGGACAGATGGGGGAAAAAAGTTTACACTTCTGCTACTTTGGCTGTAAGGGCCCTAAATTGTCAATTTCATATGCTTAAATATCATCAATACCTAATGTCACTACTAAAACAGAAAATATTGACTAATTCTGAATGTCCTGAAAACAAGGAAATGCAGGATTTATTGCATGCAGCTGAACAAGTGGGAAAACATACTTTGCAATGTGGTTTTGATTCTTTGGAGGCCTCTTGTAGGGCCGCTGTAACAGTTCTGTGATTAGGAGGCATGCTTGGTTAATAGAACAGAATCTGCTTGATCATGTTAAAGCAAAATTATTAGATGCTCCATTATAGCATGATATTTTGTTTGGTGTTAAGGCAGAAGAGGTGTTGAAGAAAATGGAGGATAAAGTGAAATCTATGCAGACAGTTAAGGATTTTTTTACAGGTACAGCCACCTAGATTTAGCAGGAACTGGCCTTCAAAAAATTGGTCCTTTCCAGTGTCAGACAGGCCACAAAGAGGCAGGTACAGATGCCCTAGAGGCAGATCCCAGCCCCAAGGCTCATACAGGCCTAAGAAATGGGGTGCTTCTACCTCCAAAAGCAGAGAAGACAAATCTCAACCTTACAGGAAACAGTCCCAATGACTTTCCTCTACCAGACCAAGCACTTATCTTTTACAAGCTCCCTTAGGGGGAAAACTGGCACTTTTTTCACAAAACTGGCACATGATCACCCAGGACAAATGGGTCTTGAATATAGCGTCTCAGGGCTACAGGTTCCACTTTCACACCCTGCCAAAGGCAAAAGGCATGCCAGACCTGCCACACAATCAATGAGCAGAGGCACAAAAGCAAGTTTCATCCCTCATGGACATGGGGGCCATTCAGCGAGTACCACTACAGGAACAGGGACAAGGATTTTACTCACGATTTTACTCATGACTTTTACTGGTACCCAGTAAGGACAAAGCCTGGAGACCAATACTGGACCTGTCTATTCTAAACACTTTTCTGGGCATTCCAAAATTCAAAATGTTGACTCTGCAGCAGCTTCTGCTCATGCTGGGCAAGGAGGCTTGGCTTGTAACTTTGGACCTAAAAGGGTCATACCTGCATGTCCCAATCAGACAATCTTGCAGAAGATACCTCAGATTCATAGCTGGATCAATGCACTACCAATTCTCTGCACTACCCCTTGACTTATCTACTGCGCTCAAGGTCTTCACAAAATGCCTGGCACCAGTAATTGCTTTCTGCAGACAAAGAGGAATTCAAATATATCCCTACTTGGACGACTGCCTCATTCAAGCAGAGAACAAGGACATTTTACTGAAACATCTGGCGTTTGTAAAAAGATTACTAATTTGCCTAGGGTACACAGTAAACGAAAAGAAATCAAAACTAGTACTCTCTCAAGAGATAATATTCCTGGGTGCAAGCTTAAACTGCCCAGATGGCTTATCTCATGCCAGACAAACAAAAGCAACTGACTACTTACTTCGAAATGTTGGCAACAAAAACCCAGTTATCTGCAAGAAAAATTCTGCAGGCTTTGGGCTTCATGGCATCCTGCATTCTGTTAATTCCATATGCAAGACTGTATATGAGGAAACTACAATGGTATCTAAAAAGTGTTTGGACTCAACATTGCCACAGCCTGGAAAAATCAATTACATTCATTCCCTGCTTGCAACAGCAGTTTCAATGGTGGGCTCAGGCCTGTCACCACAACAAGGGGCAGCCTTTCACTTTACCAACCGCCAGGCAGACAATAACAACAGATGCATCAGATTATGCCTGGGGGGCCCACATGGCAGGAAAATGTATTCAGGACACATGGCCCACAAGCCAAATGCATCTTCATATCAATCTAAAAGAAATGCTGGCGGTCCAGAATGCCCTGACAGCTTTCAAGGATCTCCTTCATCCAGGACAACTGCTGATAAAGACGAACAATACTACAGTCATGTGGTACATAAACAAGCAGGGAGGCATACATTCCTACCCCCTTTGCAGACAAGCCATGATTTTGTGGAACACAGCACTGACTTATCAAGTACACTTGCAAGCTTAATTCCTGCCAGGAAAGACAAATACTCTGGCAGACGAACTAAGTAGAAAACTCATGGATCCTCACGAGTGGAAACTAGATCCACAAATCATCAGCATAATAACAAGGAAATGGGAAAGCCAAGACATAGATCTATTTGCCTCCCCTCACAACTGCCAACTACAGAGATTCTGCACAAGGACTTATCACAAGCTAGCATGGAAAGTGGATGCTCTATCATTCAGCTGGAAAAACCTTACAGTATATGCCTTTCCTCCACTACCTCTCCTCCCCAAGGTACTCCTAAAGGTCAGACAAGAGAAGCCAAAAATGATCCTGATTGCCCCAGACTGGCCACGCCAGCACTGGTACCCAGTCCTAAAGAGCTCGTCTCATGGCCCAGCCTGGACATTGCCTCAAATTCCTCATTTACTGACCCAACAGAACAATCAGATACTGCACAGCCAACTCAAAACTCTAAATCTGGCTGCCTGGCAGATAATGTAACCATTCAGAACACACCTCTCTCCAAAGCAGTTATGGATGTTATTCTGGAGGCCAGGAGGCCCAGCACCAGAAAATCATATGCAGAAAAGTGGAAGAGATTCTGTGCTTGGAACCAGGCACAAGGAATTGACATGCTTGTACCAAATATTCCTCAGATTTTACAATACTTAACTGAGATGTTGGACAAAGGCCTATCTTTTTCATCGATTAAAATTCATGCCTCTGCCATTTCAGCTCATTACAATATGGACCCACCTATTTTTTTACATCCTCTACTAAGGCAGTACCTCAGAGGAGCCAAAAACATAAGACCCCAAAGAAAAGCACCGATACCTGCATGGGACCTCAGTTTTGTTTTGGAAAAACTCACACTGCCTCCTTTTGAGCCAGCTAATACAGCTGAGATAAAATTCTTATCATGGAAATCAGCTCTGCTCTTAGCAATAACTTCAGCAAGAAGAGTCTCAAAGTTGCAGGCACTAATGGCGATTGAACCTTTTATAATTTTCCATCCGGACAGGGTTTCTCTGAAGACAAACCCAACATTTATGCCTAAAGTAGTGTCCAGTCTGGCTCTTAATCAAACAATTAATTTGCCTACCTTTTATCCGAACCCACAGAATAAGGGAGAGAGACTTCTACATTCTTTGGACATACACAGACAGCTATGCTTCTACTTGGACAAAATTAAAGCTTTCAGAAAATCTGAACAACTCTTGGTAGCATATGCTGCAGGATCTCAAGGAAAAGCAATCTCAAAGCAGACAATTTCCAAATGGATAGCCCACTGCATTCGCTTCTGCTATTCTCAACATGGCAAAATAGTGCCCAAGGGCATCAGGCCACACTCAACCAGAGCAGCAGCTACTTCAGCAGCCTTCCTCAGAGGAGTACCAACTAAGGACCTTTTGGAGGCTGCCACTTGGACTTCAGTGCACACTTTTACAAAGCACTACCACTTACCTCTTTACTCAAAATCCAGAGCAGGCTTCACCACTGCAGTTCTGCAGGGCCTCATAGCCACTCCTAATTCAATTTAGGCCCAGCCACCCAACCTCAGCTTTGGGATTCAACCTAAGAGTAATGACTGCAACAGTGAAACATGATGAACATAGTACAGTTGTGTACCTACCATAAATGTAGATGTTCGAGTGTATTCACTGTTGCAGTCCAAGTTACCCTCCCACCATCCCCCTTTCATTGCTGGGACTTATCTGTACTTCTCTATTCTATACAACCTATGTGGTGTATTTGCTTGTAGATGAAGGTATTGTTTATGTTATTGTGTGCTTTTTTATAAGCAGAATTTTAGCCTACCCTTTTGGGGGCACCTGACATCTGAGGCAAGAAAAACTGAAGAAAATGGCGTTGGCTGCATCTTTTATACCCCTGGCGCACTGACGTCAGGGAAGAGGCGACAGCAGTGGCGGCTGGTGACTTCAAAACAAAGGGGGGCTGCAGGAGACAGCTGAATGGGTGGGGTCAATGGCAGGGGGTGTGGTCAACTAGAAAGGGGAGGAGCTATGCTCAAAACCACAAAAACTAACTAAATACACTGCCGTGGGTGCCAAACTGTCATTATGAGTCCAATCAAGACAAAATGAAGTGTAGAAGAATAAAAATATTTCAATGCATTGGCTGCACGACAGCTTACTTACTATCTAGATGGAAACAAAAAGGTTGTGAGGCATGAAAAAATAAATTACTTTTTAAAATACATTAAGGGAATGCCAGTCAAAATCAAGTACAAGAAAAACGAGCAGCACTCAACTCAAACCACTTATTGCACTGCAGTTCTAATTATAATTATATTCAGCTTTATTAAAGTACCAAGTAACTTGCTGAAAGTAGAAATCTCTGATGCCCCCACTTGTAAACATGTTCCTTATCCAAGAAAAGACCTGCTGCCTGACATCTACTTGTTTCATGGGGAAAACATGATCAAAGTAAAAAATAAAAAGCAAACAAGAAATAAGCTCAAGATACATTGCTTAAAAGGATTACTGTACAGGTTATGGACCACACAATTGGCAATCTGTTTAGTTTACAGGTAAAGCCTGCAGAGATGACTGGAACAAGTGTAATGAGCTTCTTAAAATAATGTAATCCTGTCCTTTATTAGAAATACTGTCATATGCATTTCAATACCCAAGGCTTATACATTATCTAGTTAAGTATTCTCTACATGGCAACAACAGAAAGGCTTTCAATGTTGTCAGTTCTTTAACAGTATGCTTATTAAAGCTTACTTGCATCTTACAATCTCAACCAAGCTTACCTGATGGTCATTAAAGTATTGCTACTTAAACACAAAGCAACAGGCACTCTGAGTAATAAGCATAAATCCACAGTACAAAAAAATGATGAAACCAGACCATTCTGCAAAAATCAAGGACAGATGAAAAGCCACTCTAGTACTTGTGTCTACCTTGGATGGGTGGATACCCTGCACATTTACACTGCATAACTGCTCCTTGCCTTGCTTGGACACATCCAGAGTCACTACATGGGGGAATGGGGTGCAACAAGTATGTCACAATTTGAAATGTCTCTGGCTGACTGTGATGACCCTGACACATTTGCCATACCTCTCAACCTCAGAGTAAGAAATCTGGACAAAGCCATGCAAAGAAGTGGGACAAAGGTCCAAAATAAGGACAATTTTTAAAATGTTGCTCTTATAAACTTAGAAAGATAATAGAATAGGTCTTGCATTAGTATGACTTTTCTGAATGGTATGAAACCTGAAACTCAAATGTCTGTCATTTTCTAACTTCAGTCTTTAATGATTTGCCAAAAAAAACAACAATTTTATAAAAAATGGACCAAAAATGTGATGTAAAAATATAAAATAGCCACACAATACAGCTGAGAACCTGTCAAAGAAGGGACACTTTAATATTAGTACTGCTAACTTGAGCAGCTGAAAAAATAAAATAATCTACATGCATTTCTGAAATAAAAGTAATCTATAACTCTAATTATTACAGTTATTTCTAAATTGTAAATCCTCCATGTTTTCTGCCAAAATTGCTATTTTGCGGAGGGATTATTATTTGAGCCAAAATCAGAGACAGTTGAGAGGTTTGGCTATGCCTAATTCTATAAAGCAATTTATTTGCATGTACCTCTCAACCTGTTAATGCAATAAATCTGGACAAGGCCAAATATATTGGGGGAACATATAAACAGTACTAAAAATTGTTCTTGTATAAACTTGTATAAACAGTTGACAGAACAGGTCTTACTTTAGTATGAATTTTTCTGAAGGTTATGAAGTCTGAAACTCAGTGTGTCATTATTTAGTGACTTAATTCCTAAATGATTTGCCAGAAAGCCACAAATTTTATGAGGAACAAACCAAAAATAAGCAAACATCTATTCATTCTTTGAAAATCTGGACAGTTGGGAGGTATAGTTCAGCTGGGGCTGTCTAAGTTTGCTGCCCTTCCCCGTCAAACTCATGGTCAAATGGAGCCTCCCCCTGCAGCCATTCCAATGATCCATTACTTAGCTATTTCACTCCATTTACCATAAACACTAATGTGCATACTGATTTACCTCTATGATGATTTGGACTTCATTTGAAAGTTTTATTTTGCATTTTACAGCACAAACAGTAAGACATCTGCTAAACAAACTTAGCAGTAAAACTTCTCTGCCCTTGAAACTCACATTCATTGAAACAGGATTGAAACCACATTCAAAGAAAATACATTTTACCAGTGGCAGATGAAGATTAATTCTGGGCTGTTTTCAAATCATAGGCCCCTAGCATATCAAACATACATGTGCTCTTTGATACACCTTCCTATTGTTTTGAACATTTTTCCAGTAAACAAATGAAACAAAACGCATGCACCAATAATGACAAAACTGCCCATTTCAGAACATTTCCATCATAAAAGTATACTCAAACTTCTACAGTCCACCATTATCAGTAAATAGACACAATTCTACAGTCCACCATTATCAGTAAATATGCACAATCGCTAAAGTAAAAAAGCCATCTAAATAATTCCACATTAAATAAATCTGTAACTAATGAAGAGGTTGCTGCTAGCAGACACCTTTATATTTCATGGTTTCATTGAAAAATAAAGTGTCTGATGCCCCTGAGGAATAAATTGCGTACATTACATTAAAAATGATAAGCTAGTAATATTGCAATAGGAAATGGATGGCAAACTGATAACAGGCTCATAGTTGGTATCTTAACTTTTTCAGTATGGCAGCATTCACCCCTTGTGGGAGTAGAACCAACAACCTTCTGCATCAAAAGCAAGTACACAATTTGGCATAGTGGTATTGCTGACATCATAAGCAGCACTAAACTTCTCTTCACCTGCAGCTCTCAGCTCCTTGTAAAATCTATTCAATACTCAACTGCATCTCAACTTCGCAGCACAAGAAATATGGAAAAAGCCAAATTTATTGGGGGGGGGGGTCAAAAGGCCAAAAACCAGGGACACGTTAAACATTGCTTGTATAATCTTGGAAAGTTGCTAGAATAAAATGCTGTGTCAGAGCAACATACAACTATGCCAAATCACCTGCTTTGTGAAAGAAAAATGCTGTGTTAACACCATACATTTTACTGCCAAGGTCCCTGTGCAAAACAGTCAGAGCAACATACCCCTACACCAAATCAGCTGCATTGTGAAAAAGAGGAAGACTGAAACTTAATTGGCTATCATTTAATGACTTCAGTTCACACAAAACACCTGAACAAACCCAGTAATGAGGGAATACAGCCCTCAGACATATTCAGTGAATTCAGTTCTTGCCATAGTTGTCAACCTTAGCACAAAGAAACCTGGACAAAGCCAATAATGGGGTAATACAGTCCAAAAAATAAGGGCACATTCCAAATATTCATCTTATAAACTTAGAAAATTGCTATTTCTGAAGAATATGAAGTCTGAAATTCAAATGTCTGTCAACTTTACTTCTGACGGAATAAAAACAATTTTCAACAGAGGCCCAGGGAGAAATACTGCAGACATATGTCTTTGTAAAATGGCAGGACACCAGAACAAATCCACACAAACACAGGGATGAGATGCAGACTCCACACAGAAGGCACCCCAGCCAAGAATCAAACCTATAGCTAGGAGGCAACAATGCTACCACTGCACCATCAAATATGTAAGGAATTAAACATTCAGAAACCTGAAGTCTGAAATTCAAATGCCTGCCAATTTGATTTAACATTTGTTAATCAGGACAATCTGACTTGGAATAAAAAACAATTTTCAGCAGAGGCTCAGGAAGAAATAATGCAGACATGTCTTTATAACATGGGAGGACACAAAAGCAAACCCACACAAACACAGAGAGAAGATGCAGACCCCACACAGAAGGCACCCCAGCCAAGAATCAAACCCAAGAACCTGCAGCTGTAAAGCAACAATGCTACCAGTGCACCATAACTATCAAGCATCACAATATTTAGAAACCACAGATATTATGAGGTACAGATCAGATCAAATATGAGGCAAAAATCTGCAATTTTTTTTTTTTACAAATGGTGGTGGGTAGGGAATTCAGGTCCTTAACACCTGCATACAAGGTACAGGGTTCAAGCCTGAGTATCTCCACCCACCACCATCTGTTCTCTGGGGCATTACACACACACACACACACACACACACACACACACACACACACGAACCCTACTGACTAACCACCAAGTATTCCTTTCTGAACTACTGAGGACCATCCACTCAGAACAGAAACACACAGGCAACTTGAATATCCACAGAAGTCTCCTAACATCTCATGCAACATACAACAAGCTGGCCATAGACGAAGGACCAGTACAAAGTGCAAGATTTCCTTATAGCAATAGTTCACAACTGTTCTTTCTTAGCCCAAATGTTTGGCAGACTCTCATATGTTACACAGCTAGTACATTCTCTAATGAGTATACACTCAGATCTGTGTAGCAAACTAGCACATATTACTTCAGAAACTTCAAAAAAGACAAACAAGAAAAAAACTCGCTAACATTTACTTACTTAATTCTGCACCTGCCACCTTCACTCTTCTTTCTTCTTCTTTCTTGTTCTTCTAGGCACACGCTGCACAGCTGATGAAAATTAAATCCACCCAAAAACGTAAAATTCACAAAAAAAAAAGTAAACAGATGATCAAAATCACGAAACAAAACAATGCAAGCAAGGAAAGCTGAAGCATGAAGCTAACTGACTGATTCTCGCTCTTTTCCCAGCACATAAAGCCCGGGAAGAGAGCGACAACCAATCAGCAGCATTTGCCCACCAAGCACGTTATGACGTGCCTGCGGACGTCGCAGTCTGAGCCCCTTCCATGTCTATGCGGTTTGTGTCTCAACCGCATAGACTTCTGGGGAGTTCTGGGCATCACAATGATGCCTTAGAAGCTCCTCCGGGCTGCAATGAAAACATTGCAGCAAGACTTAAAAAAAAAAAAAAAACGCTGTTGCGCTAGAAGCGCAATGCTTATCTTGCGTAATTTCGAGTCGCGGACTCGAAATTTAAAGTTTAAAAGGACAGATTTCATTTTTTTTTTTTTTTACATAAAAAAAAAATAAACTAAGCACTCAGCTGTCTAGCTGAGGGGGCTGCAGTCCGGCAGCCCGATGCCACGAGCCGCCCCTGGGCGACAGCAACCGACGCCGGACCAGGACTTTGGAATTCAGGACGACTGCGGGTAGTCTGCCAACAGGATAACCCAAGAGTAATGACTGCAACAGTGAATACACTCGAACATCTACATTTATGGTAGGTACACAACTGTACTTTACAAGACATCTCATCTGAAGGAGAACATACTCAGGACTGCAGCACCCATCCCCCCTTAAAGTAGGACACACTATCAGCAAACCATCTATATGGTGTGGGAACAGAACCCACAGCTTTTTGCATCAAAAACAACGATGCTACCTGTTGTGCTTTCAAATTCTCAAGCATAAACAGTAACGGCCTTTTGCTACACAAAACAGCTGCACATTGAAAACAGACTTAGCATAAGCAGCAGCAAACGTCTCTTCCCTTGAAGCTCACAATTCCTTTCAAATGTACTGAAACTTACGATTTCTTGAATATGCAATAAAACTCACAATTCCATGAAAATGCAATAAAACTCACAACTCCTTCAAAATACAATTAAACTCATAGTTGGTGTAGAGGATTTAGTTCTTGTCATGTATAACTGAAGTACAGGTTTGAGCCTGGTTAAATTAAATGACATGTTCCCTCTAACTAGAGCATTTCACAAAGGCAAACACACACACACACACACACACACACACACACACACACACACACACACACACACACACCACACACACGCACGCACTCACACACACACACACACACACACAAACATATTCAACAGCATAACAAAAAAAAAGTTTGTTAAAAAATCATGCGCTCAGTTTTTTCCAGTTTAAATATGTGTGCATCATACTAAGGACATACTCTGCATGTGTCCTTAAAGAAGGAATGGAATGCACATAGAATGAGTTCTTAAAGAGGAAATGTAAGTTTGTGGTGGGCCTCCCTCCCTGGCTAGTGGGCCCTCCCCCAAGCCTGTGAGCCCTAGGTGACTGTGTATGTCACTAACTGCTGGATCTAGCTCTGCCAGTGACTGTGCAAAAGCAGCCCTGTTCTGGTTAAATTATGTAATCAAATCATACTGTGTAAAAGTGGAAACAGACAAAATTAGATCCAGGTCTGTCTACAAGATGACTCTTGTTAGCAATTCTTATCTTTAACCTTCTAGACTGTATTGCCAGATGTCAAAGTTCTATGAATGTACTGAAATAAGAGGTGGGGGTAGACAAATGCAGAGGAATATTTAATACTAGGGAGATGTTCTAATATGCTTCATTTAAGCTTCAGAGGAAAAATAAATTAAAAAGCGAGTCCTTACAAATAAGCGAGCAAAAAAGGATTTTGGAACTTTCACTGACAAGAGATTCTTTATAACCTGACTGTAACTTACATATTGCAATATTATAAAGTACAATGCAGTTAGTAAAATATTATTAATAATTAAAACAATGACCTTTGTAGATGAAACAACCTGGGATTTAGAAACATGGCAGCCACTATCATGGCCACCCTGCCTCCACTATCACGGCCACCCTGCCTCCGCTATCACGGCCACCCTTCTTCTGTTTATTGAACGTACGTAAGCCTTGATGCTCATTAACAACGAATGCAGCCAGATAAGTGTTCACAATGACCAGAGCATTAAAAATAGTGACAAAGGTCTCTGCAAGGACTGCAGAAACAGTATGTAGGACAGTGGCTTGACCACAGGTGAGTATGAACAGCAGTACTGGACATAGATCGAGCCCAAGCCTCAAGGGTACACACTGCGATCTTGCCAGAACTGTTGCTGCAAGAGAAAGAAGGTACATTGCAGCTCTACAAGGTCATGAGGTAAGCAGGCTGACCTATTTTTTGATGCAATTTATATTATATTAAATATATAACACACAGAAAAGCAATTTTTTTCCCAGGGAAAAAAAATTGATGATCCGTTAAAAAAAAAAATCCAAACATAAAATAAAGTGAGGCCCCCACACCCCCCAATGTGGGGGTCTGTGGCCCGCACACCCCCCCCTACTTAAATATACCAACACCAGGATCGCACTACAGTGGAGGAAATGGCAAAGTCCCAAACACGGCCCAGTGATTTTTTTCCCCTGGGAAAAAAATCACTGTTCCGTGTGTTCGGGATTTAGGGATTTCAGCTTTATTGGGTCGGTTAAACAGCGTTCATTATTTTAATAATTCACTGAAATAATATAGACTATAAATATATATATATATATATATATATATATATGTGTGTGTGTGTGTGCGCGTATATTCATATTCGGAGAATATAAGTGAAGTTAAGCTACAGGGATATAGCAGGAAGTAACAACACACAAACATATAAGCTGACAAAACTGTGAATCAAGGCAGTGACACAGACAGGGGTGTGGATGACAATGGTTAACTGATCATGACACACACAGATATAAATGCCAACTAACTGAAGATAAAAAATATAAAACAACACACAATGGGTGATTTACAGAAAGCTAACAATACACCAACTGAGTAGGTATGCATCAGCAGAGGCTGACCACCGTACCTGTACAATAATGCAAATGTCAGGAAAGATGCACGCTGCTGTAAAAATGATGTCGCTATATGCAACCCCTTTATCCAACATGAACCCAAAACCTTCCCAGCTTACTGTGTGCAAAGCCTTCATTTACAGTTTGAGCTACAAAGGTAGTGAGATAAACAGCATTACGGAAACGTGGAGCAGTTTGTGGTTACACACCTGCAGAACGAATGAAAATAAAAAGATAAGAAGCGTAGAAGCGCACACCTTAATATGTAGATATTACTGGGGAGATTATTGATGGGAGGTTCTCATGTGGTAGCAGCTCACAGCATACCTTGTCACTGCCTCTTGTTCTAATTGGTAACTGCCCTAACTCTCCCTAGCCTGATCTTGGTGAATTACCACACTCCAATCTGATCTTTGTGAATTACCCCACCTCAGCCCGATCTTAGTGAATTACCACTGCCCCTGCCTAATCTTAGTGAATTACCACTCCCCCAACCCAGTCTTAGTAAATGACCACTCCCTCTATCCTGATCATAGTGAATTAAGCTACCCCCAGCCTAATCTTAGTGAATAGCACACCCTCAGCCTGATCTTAGTGAATTACCATACCCCAGCCCGATCTTAATGAAGTACCACTCTCCCTAGCCTGGTCTTAGTGAATTACCACTCCCCCTAGCCTAATCATGGTGAATTACCATACCCACAGCCCAATCTTAGTGAATTACCACTATCCCAGCCCAATATTAGTGAACTACCACAACCCCTAGCCTGATCATTATGAATTACCACACCCCCACTCGATCTTAGTGAATTACCACAATCCCTAGCCTGATCATTATGAATTACCACACCCCCACTCGATCTTAGTGAACTACCACACCCCCACTCGATCTTAGTGAACTACCACACCCCCACTCGATCTTAGTGAACTACCACACCCCCCACTCGATCTTAGTGAATTACCACTCCCCCTGACCGAACTTAGTGAATTACCTAGACCTCCCATCACCAACCCTACTGAACTGCATAACACTACCAGAAAGCTAACTGTAATCCTAAAACTCCCACCTAGTTCCTACCCCTAACTATAACACTCTCCTCTCTTAGTATAAGCTCCCTGATCACTCCCTAACGCTAATACTAAACTCCTGCTCTATAACCCTAAATTCCCCTCCAACTCCCCAACCCTAAGTCCCCTTGCACCCTGCCTGAAACCCTAACCCACACACCCACACTTCCATCACCTCCCGTTGCCTTCCCATGACCACCACACTAACCTTTCCCAAACTCAACTATTGTGTTCAGATGAGGTGTGGCACCACCTGCCTCTCCACA
Source organism: Protopterus annectens (assembly GCF_019279795.1). Taxonomy (NCBI): domain Eukaryota; kingdom Metazoa; phylum Chordata; order Ceratodontiformes; family Protopteridae; genus Protopterus; species Protopterus annectens. The sequence continues at coordinate 441,160,805 of NC_056742.1, forward strand.
CAGATGCAACACTTTGCCCAAACATGTATTCGAGTTAGAGGACAAGTGGACAGCCACATAAACCACTGTACTCCTGAGTCCCTGGCTTTGAGGTAGTGCTATTTCAGGACTTGGGATTTGGATGCTTGTAAAATACCCCAGTGCAGCTAAGCTAGTGAAATGGCTGCAATGGTCCGTACATCATACATAGAGGGAGACTGGATCATGCCATAAATTTTCAAGTAACAAAGGGCAAGCAGCAAATGCCAAAAGAGTGACATATTTCAAAAAAAAGGAGCTATAAGAACATGGTCTATATTTTAAAAGAATAACTAGGAAAGAGTAGAGGTACTGCTAGGACTTCTGAAAAAAGTGAAAACATAAAACATGCTCCGTTGAGCAAATGAAGGCGTCAATATGGGGCAGTATTCAAAGCCACGTCGACCAGATGTATGGTCAGTTTAGGGTGTAATAGGAGGACATAGGTTCTTAGCTAACCCTCCTTCTCAGTTTTTCTAAGAGGACTGGAGGTGGGCAGGTAATATCAGTGAGGCAGTTCTTATCTACTTTTTATATATTCAGAAACAGATAGGTGGTGGTTTCTTTCATGAAAACGATTCATCTGATTGTTTAGCTGATAGTGAATGTTAACTTATGTGAGTGTTAGATGTGAAAACTTGACTTTTTTCATTTTGTACATAAAATGTTTCAGTGGAACCCCACATCTCTGGAAGAGTTAAATCATGTCACTATAACTTAGATATTGCAATGTATATGCTATCATCATGCTATTATAAGTTAAATTGTGTACCTTATGTTATTTAGGTACATATTGTCCTCATCACTCAGTCCTCCCTAAATAGAAGTATGCTGCGTTTGAAATTGAATACTGACAGAAATCTGTAGCTAGTATTAAACTAAGGCACTGCTTTATTCCAGTCCCCAGTGCAATGCGTTTCCAAAGAGTCTCTGGTATTAACAGTTTTCTGTCAGTAGATTCAGGTTACGAACAGTCTCCTGTTAGCCGAGCTGGTGTTTGTAAGCTACAGAGCATGTTGTCATTCGTACTGCTGAACAGCTGCACTGCCTGTCACAAATTTGTACAGAAAAACAGCTTTTGGGAACATTTTTTCATTATTATGAGCATATATTAAGATGGCACAATCTCCTTAGTGGCATGTTGTATTATGTAGAATTAAATAGATTTAGATTTATTTTTGTTTATTTGTCTGCATTTCTAGGAGACAGAACATTCTGGGGGAACACAGAGGATGTAATCAAAACTGGAAGGGAGATGCAAAACATTTGCTCTCATAGGACAATAGTTTAAGAACACAATTTGTTAATATTCAGAGGCAATATCGTCCAGCATTCAAGGTTCTAACCTCACTCAATACCTTCCAGTATTTAGTTTCACTTCTTTTGTGGTTGTACCTCCTTTACCAAAATACTTTTCATTCTTCTGACTTTCCTCCTATGTCTCTACCCTGGTCTCATGTTTTTCTTTATAAAAATAAAAAGGCAGAATCTGTTTAAAACCACCATTTACCCTACAAACTCCTTATATATTTCCTAACTGCTTTAAATAGTCAAGGACTGCATGTTGCCCTTCTTTCCACATGTGTTTGAATGTCTTATGCCCCTCTTCCAACTTCTGGTTCATCTCTTTCTTATACTTTTTTCACTAATGTACAGTCTTAGTTACAGTTGCTTATGTCCTCCCTTGCTGTTCTGTCCATCCTTTCCTTAACCTCTAGTAAGCCTCCCCGTTGTGGTTTATAACTGCATTTACCTTTCACTCTACTCACTGGCTTCTTCCCTCCATAGGTTTATATAGTTTTGCCCATTAAAGCCTTTTGCAGCCCAGACACTGCAGTGCCAATGGTACAATCAGCTAATTAGCCCCCATCCATAATGGATATGGGGACTAGGTCTGGTGTAATATTGAGGTTTCCTATCTGCTCATCTAGGTGAGATTTGAAGAT
>NC_056742.1:441167768-441277251 GCF_019279795.1 Protopterus annectens
ATTGTATGTTTTTGATTTTTTTTTATATTTTCCCCTAACAGATTTGTTTGTTTTTTAATTGAATTGTACAGGTTATAGGTCACATTAAATGTGGGAAAAGTTTTGAAATGAGTTATTGTGGTCTCATGTTTTTATATCACAGAAACCTGGCATTTTAACAGGGGTGTGTACACTTTTTATATCCATTGTACCTCTAAAGTGTCCTGCACTGTGGATCTATGATTTGATTAATTGGTATAAATGTTGGATTTTCATCCTGTCTTTTAGAAATACCATGTTCTTTGCCCAGCTGTTGGAAGATAGAGTTACAGAAAAATTAACTGAAATGTTATGAAGCTGTAATGTTAGCAAACGAGTCGCTTCATCACATCCATTTCACTTGGATGAACTGCAACACACACACAACTGTTTTGTAATTGATACCAGTGAAAATTAAAGTAAAAAAAATAAAAGCACATCTGAACTTTCATTTTAGTTTTTTTTTCTGTTCTAAGCAGATAAATTACAGTTATTTGAAATATCTAGACAGAATGCAGAGCATCTGTAATGGTGATGCTTGTTTACCAGATACTATTTCTTGGAAAGCGAACTGTCGCATTCATTAACATTAATGAAATGGCATTAACTCTTGAGCAGATTCAAGTAGAAGAGCTTAAATGCTTTTAAAGCAAACAAAGCAACCCATCCATGAAAATGCTGGAAAGTAATGGTGTTGGAGTACGAATGCAAAGCAGTTCACTGGTTTCATGAGAACAGGTACATTAACAGAAAAGACAATTAAGCGCAGGTCATATGCATAAAGGGCACATGTGAAAATGACCTGCTTTCACAGACATTTTAAAGGTAATACACAAGACCAAGGATAAATTGCAGTACATAAGGACAATTCAGAGTATCTGAATAACCATCATGTTTTTGGAAGGCAGCCAGAATAAGCTCATCAGATACAGGGCGAGAATGCAATGCCTACAACAGACAGTGATTGGGGATTTAACCATAGGTGCTGGAGCTGTGAGGCAGTAATTTTGTCCCCTGCCCCAATGTGCTTCATTCTTGCTAAATACACGTGCTTAGAATCAAAGAATGTTTTTTTGATCCTATGAAGAATGTATATAATTATTTTATTTATTTATTTTATTTTATTTGCAGTTTGTTTGCCAGGATAGTCCTTTGAGCCACAAGGAGCCTGTTTTCAATGGAGTCCTGGGGAGAAAAGCAACAGAAAAATACAAATACATAGTACACATTGCACATTTATATTACAGATTATCTCATAGGAATACAAAGTAAATATAATAAGAAAAGGTTAGCAATGATAGAATGCATCAGTATAGTTTGTAAAACAGCAATAAAAAACTATTTTTTTTACACAAAAGTAGCAGCATCGGGTAACTGTTAAGTAGTTGGACAAATAGTTCAGTAGAGGTGTGGAATTATAGGAGGCAGTGATGGCGTATTTAGTTCTAGGGGAGTAGGAAGTGGTATTAGAAGGATTAGGTAGGATGGGAACAGAAGCACGTCCATTGTGAAGTTAGGTATGAGTGCAGCAAGGTTTTAAATGAGGAGAGACTGCTGGTGATACGGATGGGAGATGGTAGAGCATTCCAGAGGCATGCAAGAGAGAAGGACATTAGATGATTCCCAGCTGGACGTGGTGGTTTGTGCAATTTAATTAGTTTTTTTAGAATTAGATCTTAGACGTCATTCTGGTTGGTACATTTCAAAGGTAGTGGCTAGGGAAGGACAAAGAGAGGGGTTGTAAATGACTTTGTGTGTTTGGATGAGTTGGGTATAAGTAAGGATGTTAGGTAACTCAAGCGAGTTTAGTTGGTGAAGAGAATTACAATTGTGAGAAATGGCTCTGTGACCTGCCGCAAATTTTGATATCTTGTTATAGCAAGAGGAGAGTTTTGTTTTGAGGGAGGATTGCAGGTTGGTGAGGATAGATGCACCATATAGGAGGGATGGGATGCGATAAGTATCGGTGAGTATGAGCCTGGTGGAAGGACAGATATAATGATTATGGCGGTATAGCATACCAAGTTTTTTCTGTTTTTTTTTTTATATTTACTTGTAAATGTTTGTCGAATTTTAGTTGATCATCTATGAGTACTCCAGAGACTATTTCTAGGGGAGTATTGTTTTTGCTGGTGATTATGAATGAGTGTTTATCTACTGAGAAGATTTTGCAGGTGGTGAATAACATAAGTTTAGTTTTGGTTGTATTAAGAGCCAGATGGTTATCTAGCATCCACTGCTTAGTAGAGGAGAAGGCGCTTATTTAGAATGTCGATAGAAGGGGAGGAGTAGATAAAGGTAGAATCATCAGCATATTGGATGAGGCTGGAGTTTGGAATGGCTTGGTAGAAGTCATTAATGAATATATTGAATAGTAGGAGGCCAAAAATGGAACCTTGGAGGACACCTGTGGGAGTATTAAGGAAGGGTGAAGTGGCTTTATTCCATTTGACTACTTGTTGTCTGGTTGTGAGGTGGCTGGAGAAACACTTGGTACAGGAAGGGGATGGGTTTAGTTTGTAGAGTTTATTAAGAAGCAGGATGTGGGAAATAGTGTCAAATGTCTTGGAGAGGTCGAGGAGAAGGGTGGACATGAAATGGCCAGAATCATGGGCTTTGTTAATTGTTTCAAGGAAGGAGAGAAGGGCAGTGGAAGTCCTATGACGGGGTCTAAATCCATGCTGTGTGGGGGTAAAAAGAAGGTTGTGGATGAGACAGGGTAAGGGTTGTTGGTGGATACATTTTTCAAGAAGCTAAGAAATAGGGGATAATATCGCAATAGGGCAGAAGTTTGGAATGTCATTATTATTGCCTCCTTTATGTTGAGGAATAATAAAAGCTGTCTTCCAGAGTTGGGGGACCTGGCTGTCTTAGATAGACCGATTAATTAGTATGCTGATATGGAGAGCAATGGCTTCTGCAGCTACTTTTAGGAAGTAGGAGGGAATTTCATCATGGGCATTGGAACCAGGTTTTAATTTTAGGAGAAGTTTTTTATGGTGGATATAGAGATGGGATTGATAGAGAAGGGTGGAGATTGGGAGCAAGGGATGTTAGGGGAGGAAGGGATAGGTGCACATTGAGGAGGGGTTGTAGAGGTGCTGGTGAAGGATGATGTTAGCTTGCTTATGGATTCTGTGAAGAAAGAGTTAAATTGGGTGGCTATGTTCATGTCAGAGGCATCTGCGTTAGGGCAAGAGTTTTCTTTTTTTCCTGGGTTGAGGAGAGATGAGACTCCTTTCCAAAATAGTTTGGGATTGGTGTTGTGGTTGGTTTGGAGAGTGGAGAAATAGGCTTTGTGGTCTAAGGTAATAAGTTTTCTGACTTTATTTCATGTTTTATATTCTTTAGGGGTGATAGTGGTTTTATTTTTATGGTAACGTGTCCAGGCTTTGTCATGGAGTCGCATAGTAGATAAGGTGTTTTTGGTTAACCAGGGTACAGGGTTACTTTTTATATGTTTTATTTTTAGAGGGGCAAAGGAGTTGAGCAGGTTTGTGAAAGTAGAGTTAAAGTAGGAAAGAGCATTATAGGTTCATAGGTTCATAGGTTCATACTAGGCTATCTGCCCTAGGGCATTTATAAGCCTAGCCAGAGTGTGTTTGGCTTTCGCCACCCATTTTAAATTAATTTTGCTATGCCTTTTTTTGAGGTTAGTATACTGTGCCTCTGTCTAACAGTGACACAGAAGTGATAGCCGGGGTAAACCTATGATCTCCCATCCACTCATCAAGATTCCTCTTGAACAGAGTCAATGTGGGACTCTGCCCAACCTGGACTGGGATTTTATTCCAGAGTGAAGGGAGCCTCTGGGTTATGAATCTGTCCCTCCAGCATGTCCTATTTATTTCAGTGCTGAGGTTCAAGTCTCCCGAGCACGTAGCTCGATGGGATTTGGATTTTCTGAGGTGCAGCATGTCCATTAATTCCGGGTTGGACATGGCTTTATACGTCAGGCACAGATCACCTCTGAGCAGGCGGTATGCCACTGAGTAGAGCTGGAGTTTCTTTATCCGGGCAGCATATGGCATCTGTTTGAGCCCTTTGATCTTCTTGGTGAGGTACTTTTGGGGTCTTTCCAGTTGCTGCAGGTGTCTGGTAAGGTACATCCCAAAAGGGGCATTGTACTCAATTATGGGCCTGATGAGGGATGAGTAAAGAGGCACGATGACCTCCTGATCTAGATGTGAATCCCTTCATGATTAGGTGGGCTATATAAAATGTTTTTCTAACCACTTTGGCCACGTGGTTGTCAAATGAGAGATTGCTATCAACTTGGGTCCCCAGGTCCCTAATGACTTCTTCTGTACTTAATGGATTACCACCTATGTGGTAATTTGTGGGCACTTTGTTTTTGCCAAAGGGGATGACTATACACTTTTTGGCATTTAGCTTGAGGCCATGGCTCTGGCACCAGTTGTCTGTTTCTATGAGGTCCTTTTGGAGGATGCTTGTGTCGGCTGGAGAGTTGATTATGGCACCCATTTTGCAGTTATCTGCGAACTTGGTCAGCCACAGTCCTTCCATGTTGGCCTGTACCGCCGAGAAATATATACTGAACAAGAGAGGTCCCAGGACTGAGCCTTGTGGGATGCCACTTGTAACTGGTTTGGAGTCTGACATGGCTCCAGCAATTCTAACCATGTGGGTTCTGTCCTTGAGCCAGTTTGCAACACATCTAGTGACATAGGGGAGTATATTTAAGCTGGTGAGCTTATCTATAATGCCCGAGTGGGGTATTGTATTGAAGGCTTTTGCGAGGTCCAGGTAGGCTGTGTGGACCACCTTCCCCTCGTCAATGGCCTTGGTCACTGTTTCAAAGAAATCAACCAGGTTTAAGAGGCAGGATCTGCCCTTAACAAAGCCAAACTGGGTAGGATCCAGTGTCTGTAGGTCCCCAATATCTTTATTTATGAGGTCCATGATAATCCTTTCCATAGCTTTGCAGACCAAGCTAGTCAGGCTTATGGGGCGATAGTTTCCAGGATCCGTTGAGACACCACCTTTGTGGAGGGGGACCACTGTTGCTGTACACCACTCTTTGGGTACATATCCTGTAGTAAGGCTAAGATTGAACAGTAGTTTTATGTTTGGGTTTAGCTCTTCTTGTAGTTCATGTAGGACGCAGCCCAGGACACCATCTGGTCCCATTGATGCTGTGTTTTTTGCTTTGGAGAGGGCGGCTCTTACCTGAGCATCTGAGATGTCAGGGGAGCAGCACTCTGTTGGGATAGATATTTGCCCTTTTGGTGGGGAGAGGGGGGAGAAGTTTGCACTGAACCTGTCAGCTAGGATGTTGGCAATGTCTGTGGGCTCTGTGTATTTTTTGTCATTTTGGACTAATTCTGAGCATATCTGGGAATTACCACCCAGGTTCCTAACATAACTAAAGAAAGCCTTGTGATTATCCTTAGTGTCCTGTGCAATTTTTCTCTCGAAGCTGGCCTTAGATGATTTTATGAGTGCCCGTACTTTTTTGCTAATACTGATCAAAGATGCCTTCCCTTTTTGGGATTTTGCTCTATCATGTAGTAGCTTCCTCCTTCTATTGTATAGTTTGTTTATGGCTGGGGTCCACCAGACAGGACATCTGCCTTTGGAGGATTGGGTCTTGGTTTTATTTGGGATTGCATGATCCATGCATTCCTGAAGGTGTTCATAGAATGCGTTTATAAAGGATTCTGCGGTCAGGCCGTATTTTCCACAGGCCCAGGGGCTTTGAAGGATTTCGCCTCGGTTTTGAGGTGTGTGAAATTTGCTTTAGAGAAGTTTTTCACTGTGGTTTTCTGGGCAGGGGGTGGGGTCGGGATGTGAATATCCAGTGAGATTAGTTTATGGTCTGATCTTACCAGTGAGGGATACACTTCTGGTCTGGAGCATAGTGTCCCCATGTTGGTGATGATCAGGTCCAGCATGTTTTCCCCTCTTGTAGGAGTGGTAACAAGTTGTTCCATAGCATTTGAGTTTATAAATTCTAGGAACCTTTGGGCTAGGGTGTTGGAGCTAGAGTAATGCTCCCAGTCTATGTCTGGGTAGTTGAAGTCGCCCAATATAATGGTGTTTGGAGAGACCTTCATATTTTCCAGTATTCTCAGGAATGCCAAGTGGGGTTCCTGTGTTTGGGGGGGTGGTCTGTAGCAGGCTATAAAATGGAAGGCAGTTTTACCCACAGTTAATTGCACATGGATAGTCTCTGATGCTTCGTGCTGTGCCACCAACCTGGAGGTGTGGGTATCTTTGACGAATATTGATACTCCCCCTCCTTTTGTGGTTCGGTCCATGTTTTGGGGCCGAAAAGCATGGTATGAGGTATAACCTGGTAGTGCTGGGGTGCTCTCAGGAGCCTTGAACCAGGTTTCTGTTACTGCACAGATATCAATGTTCTCCATGCTAAGGAGAGTTTCGAGTGCATGCATCTTGAGGTTTAGACTTCTGGCGTTGAGTAGCATTACTCTTAGTTTCTTATCCCTTGTGATACCTATGGAGGTGGGTTTGTCTTTTGAGCCTTGCCTAAAAAAGGCACTATGGGGGTAGCAAGAGCCTTTGCCAATATCTGAAAGCCCAGGGGTGACAGGTGCAAGCCGTCCCTAGCAAAGCATCGTGGCTTGTCGAGCATGTCATCCCAGGCTGACAGGCATTGGATCCCTTTTGAATGACACCAACACTTAAGCCAATTGTTGAAATGTATCATCTTGTCTTCATATTGTGGCATCATTCTTGGTGAGGGTAAGATGCTACTCAAGGTCAGGGTCATACCGGCCTGTGTTACATGCTTAGAGAGCTCCTCTATGTCTCTTTTCATGTAGTCCAGGGAGGTACATCTCAGGTCATTCACACCAGCATGGACAATGACTGAGTCATATTTATACTTGCCTTGGAGTGACCTAAGTGCTTGTGTTATGTGGTGGATCCTAGCGCCCAACAGGCAGCTCACCGTGACCTTCTCCTTGTTCAGTCTGGTGAGCGGGACGTCAGTGTGCCTGACGATAGAGTCACCTATTACAAGTGTATCAGGTGTGTTGTTTAGCCTTAAGGGCTGTGACTGTTTGGCACACTGGCTTTGTGAGCTATGTGTTGCACGTGTTTTGTTTTGGGGTAGCGGTTGCTTGGGTGTCTGCTTTGGAGGTCTCTGCTGCTTAGGCAGATTTTTATTTAGAGCCTCCGAGTATGTTTTTGTGTGTTTATGTGTTTGGTTTGTTGTCGTGGTAGGTCTATGTGAGACTGGAATTGTAGTGAGTGTGGTTTCCTTCTCCTCCTGACTGGTTACGCCAGTACTCAGTTGAGAGAGCTTAGCCTCCAGTTTGGCTATATGGTTGCATCTCTAACATGTGTTGGAATTTGTTGGGAGGAGGAGAGGGTTGTCTGTGTACATGAGGCAGTTGTAACATTGCCTCAAGATTCCCAGATTCACCAGCTGGACCAGAGAGGAGATTGACAACTGACCTTTGGACATGCTAGAATAGTATTGGGAATTCCTTTATAATTGAAAAAAAGGGCCAATGGGGAACAAGGTACTCAAGCGGAGTTTGTGAGGGTGTAGTGCTTTTAATTTTTTAGAGCTGACTTATATAATTGTTTTAGTGAGCAAGTGCCAGGTAACTTAAATGCAATGTGTTACAGGTAACTTAAATGCAAAAATGACAAACAGCAACCTTCTTTCAAGTGAAACAAGGAAATAAGTACAGTAAGCAATGCAGATATCACTAGGGATCCACAGAAGTGCTAAAAGGCCGCGTTTTAGGTGGAATTAGCATTTCAGGGAAATAAACAAACAACAAGCATGCAAATAAAGCTAAATTCAGCAGGCCTGGATCTAGTCTATGCTACAGCAAACAAGGTGTACCAATTTCAGTAAGAAACAGTTAGAATATGCAGGCACTATAAGCCTTTAACCAGAAATTCCCTGCTCAGAAGGGCAGAGTCCAGCCTCTCCTCCCACAAGAGTGCAGACCGCAATCCTTCTTAACGTAAAATAACTGGCCTGAAGCCCAAGTGCTTAAACCAGAACTAATACACTTTTAGAATAACAGACACTGAGCTCTCAATCAGCAGTTCCCAACTTAGAAGTATGTAAGCTACCTGTCCTGCCACCACAGTGCAGGTCACAAACCTTCCTAATGTAAAACAACTGGTCTGAAGCCCAAGTGCTTAATCCAAAAGACTTAGAAATGATAGCTACACTTTAATCAAGTTACTACCAGCAGTAATAAATACAACTGAATACTTTAAAGAATGCCTGGATTAGTGCTCAAGTTATACAAACAAAGCTAGATTCAGCAGGCCTGGATCTAGTCTATGATACAGCAGACGAGGTGTACCAATTTCAGTAAGAAGCAGTTCAAATATGCAGGCACTATAAGCTTCAACCAGAAATTCCCAGCTCAGAAGGACAGAGTCCAGCCTCTCCTCCCACAAGAGTGCAGAACACGAACCCTCTTAATGTAAAATAACTGGCCTCAAGCCCAAGTGCTTAAACCAGAATTAATACACTTTTAGAATAATAGACACTGAGCCCTCAATCAGCAGTTCCCAACTTAGAAGGATGCAAGCTACCTGTTCTGCCACTACAGTGCAGACCACAAACCTTCCTAATGTAAAACTGGTCTGAAGCCCAGGTGCTTAAACTAAAAGGCTTAGAATGAGTTACACCAAGCAGTAATAAATACAACTGAGTACTTTTAAGATGACACAAAAGCAAAATAAAGTAGGAAAAAACACAAATACAGTAAAAGCAGATAATTTTTTTTTTTTTTTTGGAAAGAGAGAAAGGAGTAGCAGAAACTAAGCTGATTGGCCTTCTCAAATGCTCTCCCTGTACTGGGTAGAATTAGATAATGACACTAGACTGGGAGGAGGGTCCCAGATCAAATTTACACTAGGGGCGGGCAACTGCAAAGCCACCAACTATAAAACACTATACCAACAGGGAGGGAGGGCGGGGAAACAAACTGCAGAAATGTTACTCACAGCTGAAAAGCAGCAGTGAGCCTTTAAATGAAAGTTTTAAACAGCTAAAGGAGCCACTAGAAAAAAGAGTTTAACTGCAACAAGTTATCATAAACAAACAACCCAACAGATGCTTAATAAAAGTGGACAATTTCCAGTTAATACCTCACCCACAGTGAAACTAGCTAGAAAAAATACACAGTACACAAAGTGCTATAAACAACAAAGAAATAAAGAACAAAATAAACAAAAAACAGGATACTTAATGTTATATATTGTAGCTCCGAGTTTGCTGAGTGTCCTTCCTTCGATTAGCTCACTGTAAAATGGCTGAACACTCACAACTGAGCTCCTTAGGTAACAGAAAGTTGAAACCTGAGACAGCTTTTAAGAAAGAAATCTCAAAAGAACAAATGAGGTGCTTAGTCTAAGCTGTAGTCCAGGAGACCTCAGTCAGCCAATGACCTCAAACAATTCTCTCTCACTGAAATGCCTGATGGCTTTGACTAAAACAAGATGTCCCTGAATTAGGTGCTCAGACACACAGCCTCCACAAACACTAGGCCCAAATACAAGCCTGAATATGGAAATGCTACAAATATCCCCACTACTTAGAACAAACTGCAGAAATGTTACTCACAGCTGAAAAGCAGCAGTGAGCCTTTAAATGAAAGTTTTAAACAGCTAAAGGAGCCACTAGAAAAAAAGAGAAGGGAAGAGTCTTTAATGGGTTCCAGTTTGTGCTTTTTAGTGCATTTGAGAAGGTTTCAGAATTTAAATTGTTTAGGCATCGAGTGGAAATATAGGTGTGAGTTAGTTGTACGGAAGAGGGGAGACGGCGGGCAAAAGTGAGGAAGTGGTCAGCTAGTGAGTCTGGGAGAATACCACTATCAATGATATAGTGAGGATGGGATACTAGAATCCTGTATATTGTACTTCCACTAAAGGAGTTCTTGAAAGGCCTGGTAGTGGAATTGATTAGTTGTGTAAAGTTATATAAGTTAATATTGAGTGAGTTAGTGGGAGATTGGATTGTGGCCCAGTTTATGTTCACATCCCCCAGGATTATGGTTTTGTGAGTAATGTTGATGGAGAGGGGTTGGGAGGGTGGCCTAATGGTTAATGTGTTTGCCTTACAAACACAAGGTGCAGGGTTTGAGTCTCACAAGGGATAATTGGCTAAGCTTAAAATGACCCACAAGGGCAGTTAGCCTAGTACTAATCTATGAACCTATGAATCTATGAACCCAGGAGAGAATATCTTCAAGGGATGAGATATTGTCTCCAGGGGAATATAGAGGGAGAGGACAAATATGCTTGTTTAGGTGGAGTAGGGCTGGTATAATTTCTGCCTTGCCAAATTTGGGAAAGGGTTTGGTATAGGGGGTGACTAAGAGGGATGCTGAGTAAAGGAGTGCTACACCACCCCCCTTTTCTCTCCAGTTGCTTCATGACACACAAATCTCTTGGTACCACAAGAAAGTTTTTGATGGTGACTCTTGACATCCGGTCACTTTTTACTATCATACCTAACAATTATGGTATAGATGCTGTAAGGGAACTTTTGGTAGGAAGTGGGCAATATTCTGGTAGATTTAGTGAAAGCCAAGGGAAGGAAGAATCAAGGTCAATGAAAAAAACAATCGCAGAAGTTGGGAGGGTGGTCTAATAGTTAAGGTGTTTGCCTTACAAACACAAGGCACAGGGTTTGAATCTCACAAGGAATAATTGGCTAGGCTTAAAAAATGGCTCGCAAGGGCAGTTAGCCTAGTACTAATCTATGAATCTGTGAACCTAATCAGTGAAGTGGAAGGTAAGTTCAGAGGAAAGTATGCAAGGGGGGGTAAGGGACATTCTAGCAGTGGTATAGGGAAAGGATTAGAGTGGTTCAGAGAGGTAAAGATGGCGACACAGGAAAGAAGGGAAAGTTAAAGTGTCTGGGGAGGGGTTGGAAAGAAAAAGAAAGTGAAAGAAACTGGAGAAGGGGTTGGAGAGAGAGTGGAGATGGATGTCACAGTGACCTAGCTGGTTGGAACCAGTACTGACAGGGCCAGGTCAGCAGTGCGAAACAGCACTGAAAATAATCTGAAAGGAAGCAACTGTGAAAATCAGATTGAAGAGGTAAAAAGAGAGCAAACCAGAAATGGAAATGCTGCAGATATAAATTTAAAAACAGGAGACAAAGGGTACAGAAGACGTATTGGGGTTAAATAACACTCTAGAATGTGGTTGGCAACATTAAACCTACATGTTGTTGTGTTGTTGTTGTTGTTGTGTCGTTTCGGCTTTCCCGGTTAAGGGTCGCCACAGCGGAACTCCGGTCCGCTAATGATTGGTAGTTGAGTTTTACGTGCCGAGTTACCAGCCCTGACGCACAACCTTCAATGAAGGTACACCCATTCACGCATGTCTCCACGCAGAAGACGCTCTAGCTGATATATAGGTTAAATATAGTTAAATATTAAATATAGTGCATTTATTATAACTGTATTTGCCTTAATATTGCTACAACTTAAGTGCTCTAGGTTGCACTGCATCTGAATTGTTTTAGTGTTGTGAACCAAGATGAACCACGACTGTAAATATGTGAAAAACCAGGAGACTAAGCCAACACGGAGATATACAGCAGCAAAATTCAACTTCAGTTCACACCATTAAGTGTGATTTGAGCTTAGAGTGAAATTCTTCCAAATTCCAACCACGACAACTCTAAAACCAAACCTTTATTGGACCAAATTGTTTTAGTGTTGTGTTAGCTGCTTTTCTACATATATAGACTTCTCTGTATATGTAGACTAGCTACATATTCTACTGCATTACTGCCTCTTAAATCATTTTTCAGTTGTGCACTTGCCTTGCTTCATTTAAAAAAGTTTTAAATTGCTAATTTTGTAGAATTTTAATTGCATTTACTGTTTAGGACTACACACTCAAGTGTATTAGCCTTTTCTGTTTATTTACTGTATTATTGCATTGTTTAGCCTGTTTTAACAAAAAAAAAAGACTATCTTGTTTGCTCGTTTCCCACATTTCCTGGCCAGTATAGTCCAGATCCCAGGCTTTGCTTGTCTCAGGACTTTATTTTCTGTGCTCAGAGCTATCAGACCTTGCTGTGGTAGAGGGAAGTCCTATTGCTTACCAGTGGGAGTGGTGAGCATTGTACTGCCTATCTAACACTAGAGGAGTGGTTTCCAGCTCTGAAATTGTAATTTTATTAGCCTTTTTGGGCTGATTTCTATCCCTTTCAAATTCCTGGCTTAAAAACGCGTGTGTTTGCACATTTTTCACATCGTACAGCACAGCGGGGCTACAGTTAAACTATTCCAGGTGCCAGAAAGTCTGCTCTTTAAATTTTCCCTTAGAACTAGCTGGTTTCTCAGTAGTAGTACTAAAATCTGAACCCCTGTGACTAGCACTTGCTCTAGAACCTGCTGGAAAGCACTAGGAAGCCTGAAACTGTTACAAGCACTCAACTCTCCTTGTCAATAAGGAGAAATTAATCGTAGGCACTAAAGAGCCTATAATTGCAAAGTACCTTGCAAAGGTAAAGGAAAACAGCTCTTGAACTTTACAAAAAAGCACCTAAACAGGCATGTCCAAGGGTCAGCTTCCGGTGATTTCTGCTGTCCACCTAGTGAATCTGGGCATACTGGGGCAATGTGGCAACTGCCTCATGTACACAGATAACCCTCTCATCCTACCACCCAACTCTACAGCCTGCGAGAGATGCACTTACATAGCCAAACTTGAAGCAAAGCTCTCTCCAACTAAGATTGTGCTAGACAGTCAAGAGGAGAAGGTTACCACCTGCACTACACCTCAAGCAACACATAGCCCTTCTAAACCCACACCATCAATACCCACACATAGCAACACTAAACCCATGTATGCAGAGGCTCTTAACATTAACCTGCCCAAGCTACAAGGACCTCCGAAGCTGAAGCGCAAACAAACACCAGTCACAACCAAAGTGACACATCGCTCACAGCACCAGTGTGCCACCCAACAACAGCCCCTAAGTACCCAGCACTTTAGTCATAGGTGACTCTATAGTCAGGCACACTGATGTCCCACTCACTAGGCTGAACAAGGAGAAAATTACAATCAGCTGTCTGTCATGTGCCAGGATCCACCACATAACGCATGCACTCAAGTCACTCCACAGCAAGTACAAATATGACTCTGTCATTGTCTATGTTGTAGTGAATTACTTGAGACATACTTCCCTGGACTACATGAAAAGAGACATGGAAGAGCTCTCGGATCATGTGGCCCAGGCAGGTATGACCCTAGCCCTGAGTAGCATCCTGCCTTCACCCAGAATGATACCACAGTATAAGGACAAAATGATTGACTTCAACAATTGGCTAAGCTTCTGGTGTCATTTAAAGGGGATCCAGTATCTGTCTGCCTGGGAAAACATGATCAACAAACCACGATGCTTTGCCAGAGATGGTCTGCACCTGTCACCCCTGGGATTCAGGTTGCTGGCTAAAGCTCTTGCCACCCCTATAGTGCCTTTTTTAGGCAAGGTTCAAAGGACAAAACCACCACCATAACAGATACAAGCATTCAAAATCTGAAAGTAATGCTACTCAATGCTAGAAGTCTAAACCTCAAAATGCACTCTCTCGAGGCACTCCTAAAAATGGAGAACATCGATATCTGTGCAGTAACTGAGACCCGATTCAAGGCTCCAGAGAGCACCCCTGCAATACCAGGCTACAACTCTTACCACACTTTTTGGCCACAAAACCAAGACCGAAACACTAAAGGTGGAGAAGTGTCCATATTCACCAAGGATATTCACACCTCCAGGCTAGTTGTTAGTTGCCCAATACAATGCATCTGAAATTCTTCAGGTGCAACTAACACTAGGTAAGACTGCAATCCAAATTGTAGCTTGCTACAGATCCCCCACCATGCCCCAAGATTCTCACTACACCTTTCTAAACATACTGGAAAATATTAAGATACAACCAAATACCCTAATACTGGGTGATTTCAACTACTCTGCCATTAACTGGGAAAACTACTCGGGTACCAACACCTTTTCCTAACGGTTCTTGGAATTCATAAATTCCAATGCCCTGGATCATAATCCATTGTCCCACCAGGCACTCCAATATCCTAGACCTGGTCATTACCATCATGGGAGATAGATGTTCCACACCAGTGGTCACCCCCTCATTGGTCAGGTCTGACCATAAGCAAATCACCCTTGACATCCACATCCCACCCCCATCCCCCAGTAAGGAAACCTCTGTAAAAAAAAACTTCTCCAAAGCCAATTTCATGCTACTCAAGGCAGAAGTGACAAACTTCATAACACCCATGCAGATGGGGTCTGAAAGTTCAACTGCTGAATCCTACACTAAGGTACTCTATGAGCACATCCACTCATGCATGAATCATGCCATCCCAAATAGAACCATGATGCTCCCCTCCAAAAAAGGAAGCCAATCTGGTGGTCCCCTGCTACAAACAAACTATACAACAGAAGGAAGAAACTGTTGCAGAAAAGAGGAAAATCCCAGGATGCAAAAAACTCCCTTACCAGCCTCAGTAAGAAGCTGAGTTCCCTCATAAAATTCTCAAAATCTAGTTACGAAAATAAAATTGCCAAAGATTCCAAAGACAACCACAAGGCATTGTATAGTTATGTCAAGAATCTAAATGGCAATGCTCAGATCTGCTCTGAGCTACAACAGAACGGCATTACATATACTGATCCCAAGGATATTGCCAATACCCTGGCAGATCGATTTAGTGTCAATTTCACCCCCCTCTCACCCCCTAAAGGGCCCATCTCAATACCAAAAGATTGCCAAATTCCGGTAATCATGGCCACATAGGTAGAAACCTCACGCTCCAAGGCTAAGAATACAGTATCCATGGGACCAGATGACATCCCAGGCTGTGTACTACATGAACTACAAAATGAACTGGCACCTCACCTAAGTGTCATGTTTAATCATAGCCTCACCTCAGGTTTTGTGCCCACTGAATGGGGCACAGCTACGATTACCCCACTCCACAAGGGGGTATCCACTTTGGATCAAAGGAACTACCATCCCATCAGTCTGACAAGCCTGATCTGCAAGGGCATGGAACGCATTATCATGGAACTTATAAACAAAGACATTGACAACCTTCAAACACTGAACCCCACCCAGTTTGGGATCATGAAGGGCCGACCTGTCTCCTGAACTTGATAGACTTCTTCAAATCAGTCTCCAGAGCTGAGGACGAGGGTAAGGTGGTCCACACAGCCTATCTGGACCTCACCAAGGCCTTTGACACCATCCCCTACTCTGGAATCATAGATAAACTTACTAAGCTGGGCATAAATCCCTACGTCACTCGATGGGTTGCCAACTAGCTTACTGACAGAACCCAGACTGTAAAAGTAGCTGACTCCAAATCCAGCTCCAGACAAGTGACAAGTTGAGTACCTCAGGGTTCAGTCCTGGGACCGCTCTTGTTTATCATCTACTTCTCTGAAGTACAGGCCAACACTAAGGGACTCTGGCTAACAAAGTTCGCAGATGACTGCAAACTGGGAGCCATTATTGAATCCCCAAATGATGTGAATAGTCTACAAAAGGGCCTTACAGAAACAGATGCTTGGTGCCAGAGCCATGGGCTCAAGCTTAATGCCAAGAAATGTATAGCTATCCCATTTGGAAAAAAAACATGTACCCATGAATTACCACATAGGTGGCAGTACACTAAACATTGAAAGTGTGATGAGAGACTTAGGGACACAGGTCTCACCTTTGATAACCACATCACCACAACAGTCAGGAAATCCTTCTATGTGGCACACCTCATCACTAAGGGATTTTCATCCAGAAAAAAGGAGGTCATTGTCCCACTGTACTCATCCTCTATTAGACCCATTATAGAGAATAACGCCCCATTTGGTATGTACGTCACAAGACATCTGCAACAGCTGGAAAGGCTGCAGAAATACCTCACTAAAAGAATCGTAGGCCTAAAGCAGATGCCATATGCTGACCGTCTAAAAAAACTCCAGCTATACTCTGTGGCATATCGTCTACTCAGAAGCAATCTCTGCGAAACATACAAGGCCATGTCAAACCATGAGCTGTTGGACATGCTCCACTTAAAGTAATCCCAATCCCTCAGAGACACATGCTCCAGGGATCTAAACCTTGTCATCACAATGAACAAAACATGCTGGAGGGATAGGTTCCTGACCCAAAGACTCACCATACTCTGGAATAGGCTCCCCATACATGTCAAGCAGAGCACCTCCTTGGCCCTCTTCAAAAGGAACCTTGAAGATTAGATGGGAGATAGGAAATTCCCCCTGGGGATCATGTCAGTCACCCTGCTAGACAGGGTTCCAGGAAAGTAAATATTGTGGGAAGAAATATCCAGGGAATTGTTATGGCTAGGCTTGCATAGGCCCTAGGGCCGATAGCCTAGTACCAACCTATGAACCTATGAACCTATATACTGGAACTACTGAGAGTTAAGATAACATTAAACTAAAAGCTATTGGTACTATTGTTAGTTAAAACTGGCATTGTGCTTCCTCCTGGTGGCCAAAGTAAGTTACTACAGACAGAAAAACTAACCTGCATGTATGCTTACCTGCCTTGTAGTAATACTTTAAATGATAAGGAGCAGTTCACTTTTTACAAAGCAGATAGTCTTAAAAACACATTCAAAGTGTGGATAAATTACAGTAGAAGGAACACCTACAGTTGGGCAAAAAGCTGTGTTTTATAATTTGTTTTTGGAGCTGTTTCAGGCAGGTAACTTAATCAGATTTCTAACACTTTCACAAGGTATTTTGCTGGCCGAGTCTGTTGGGCAGGGGATGACCATATAGTGTTTAACCCTTCAGGAGAAGAGTTGAGCTAGAAAGCTGTGTTTTTTGTTTGTAATAATTGCTGCAAGGTATATCTGTGCTGGTCAGGTAGGATTGTGCCTTCCTGATCCATTTGTATTAAATGTTTGCTTGTGGTATGACATCCCACTACATCCATATGCCAGCACAGCACAAAAATCATTTAATTTACAGATCCCCCACCATGCCCCAGGATTCCCACTCCTCATTTCCTGATACACTGGAAAATATTAGGGTACAACCTAATACCCTAATAATGAGCGATTTCAACTACCCCACTATTAACTGGGAAAACTACTCATGTACCAACTCTTGTGCTCAATGTTTTCTGGAATTCATAAATTCCAGTGCCTTGGGTCAGCTTATCCACACCCCCACCAAGGGCAGCAGTATCCTAGACCTGGTCATTACCAACATGGGTAACTGGTGTTCCACACCAGAGGTCAATTCCTCGTTGGTCAGATCCGACCACAAGCAAATCACCCTAGACATCCACATCCCAGCCCCACCTCCCATTAGGGAAACCACTGTAAAAAATTTCTCCAAAGCCAACTTCACACTTCTTAAGACAGAAGTGGCAAACTTCACGACACCCATGCTGACTGACAATAGAGATACAACTGCTGAATCCTATACAATTGCACTTTATAAGCACTTACACGAGTGCATGGATCGTGCAATCCCTAACTGAACCAAGATGCTATCCTCCAAAAAAAGGAAGCCAATCTGGTGGTCCCCTGCTATAAACAAACTCTACAACAGAAAAAAGAAACTGTTGCAAAAAAGAGCAAAATCCCATGATTGGAGGAACTCTGTGGTCAGCCTCAATAAGAAGCTGAGATCCCTCATAAAATCCTCCAAAGCTAGTTACAAAAACAAAATTGCCACTGATTCTAAAGACAACCACAAAGCCTTCTATAGCTATATCAAGAATTTCAATATCAACACTCAGATCTGCTCTGAGTTACAGCACAATGGCACTAAATATACAGAACCAACTGATATTGCCAACATCCTGGCAGATAGGTTCAGTGCTAATTTTACCCCTCTCTCATCCCCTAAAGGGCCCATCTCTATACCAGAAGAATGCAAAGTACCTGTAATCACGGCTGCACAGGTAAAACACACACTCTCCAAAGCCAAGAACACAGCATCCATGGAACCTCACAACATCCCAGGCTGCATTCTACATGAACTACAGAACGAACTGGCACCCCACCTAAGTACCATGTTCAATCATAGCCTCACCTCAGGCTTTGTGTCCACTGAATGGCACACAGCAATGGTTATCCCACTCCACAAAGGGGGAGCCACCACAGACCCCGGGAACTACCACCCCCATTAGCCTTATGAGCCTGGTCTGCAAGGCTATGGAGTGTATCATCATGGAACTTATAAACAATGACACTGATAATCTCCAAACTCTGGACCCTACCCAGTTCGGGTTTGTAAAAGGCAGATCATGTCTTCTAAACCTGATAGACTTCTTTGAAGCGGTCACCAAAGCTGTAGATGAGGGTAAGGTAGTACACACAGCCTATCTAGATATTGCCAAGGCTTTCAACACCATCCCCTACTCTGGAATTATAGACAAACTCACTAAACTAGGTATAAATCCCTATGTCACAAGATGTGTTGCCAACTGGCTCACTGATCAAACCCACACTGTGAAAGTAGCAGACTCTAAAGCCAACTTCAGACCAGTGACAAGTGGAGTACCACAGGGTTCAGTCCTAGGTCCTCCCCTGTTTGGTATCTACTTCTCTGAAGTACAGGCTAACACAGAAGGTCTTTGGCTAACAAAGTTTGTAGATGACTGCAAACTAGGAGCCATAATCAAATCTCCTAACAATGTGGAAATCCTACAAAAGGGCCTCACTGAGACAGATGCCTGGTATCAAAGCCATGGATTCAAGCTCAATGCCAAAAAGTGCATTGTCATCCCTTTTGGTAAAAACTCTGTACCCATGAACTACCACATAGGTGGTAGTCTACTTAACACTGAAAGTGTGATAAGAGACCTTGGGACACAGGTGGAGATAGTCTCTCCTTTGATAATCACATTGTCACAGTAGTCAGGAAATCCTTCTACATGGCACACCTCATCACAAAAGGTTTCTCATCCAGGAAAAAAGAGGTCATTGTTCCCCTCTACTCATCACTCATTAGACCCCATTATAGAGTACAACACCCCTTTTGGTATGTACCTCACAAGACATCTACAACAACTGGAAAGGCCACAGAAATACCTCACAAAGAGGATTACTTGCCTCAAACAGATGCCCTATGCAGACCATCTCAAAAAACACCAGCTTTACTCTGTCGCATATCGCCTACTCAGAGGCGATCTCTGCCTAACATATAAAGCTATGTCAAACCCAGAGCTGTTGGACATGCTCCACATAAAGAAATCCCAATCCCTCTGAGCTACATGCTTATATAGGCCCTAGGGCCAATAGCCTAGTACCTACCTGTGAACCTATGAACCTATGAATTATTGGTTCCACCCCCAGAACATACCAATGTTTCCCTGGTCAACAGCTATACACAAACTCATGCATGTCCAAATAAATGCTGTTATTTTCAAAGTAACTTGATGTAATATAATTGCTTTACAGAAGTAAAACAATTATTTTATTGAAAAGCAATGTGCACTGCATTACTGGTTAAATGCTTCCAGTGGGCATTACTGAATACTTTTAAAAATTAACTTATCCTGCTCAGCCTATTGGGGGCCATATTCTGTAGTGTGGGAACAGACAAGAGTGAAGCTGCAGATGTCCAAACTGAAATTACTGTTGCAGTATTCATCACAGATGGGGTTTTAATCACTGACGTCCAGTTAGGGTACTAAAGCTTTACCTTCCCAAGGGAGTACATGTGATGTATGACCTCACTTCATGTGCATCAGATTATAAAGGACAGATGTAAACACGAGATCTCCAAATTATCTCACCACCAGCCTGAACACAGTTCATGCACCCATTGGACTGATCCATGTTTGATAGTTGGTACTGTTGGATTTGCTAATCATTGTCCAATAAGTGCCCTGTTAGGAACCTTCCTTTTCATACTTTTTAGAGCTGTGGTTTAACATTGTTGCATTTCATCTCGGAGGGGTAAGTGGGAGTGTGATAGGCAGAGTCCATACAAGGACTGACACACTATGTGCCTTTTTTGCACAGGCCCAGAACACAACTACAAATCCTGATCCATTTTATCAATCATTCATACCTAAGACCCTCAGATCAAGACTATTCTCACTTAATATCTTTCATGAAACCCAGCGATTGAAATGCCTAGCTCAGTCGAAGATGGTGGACTCTCAGGATCCGGATGAAACTCAAGAAACCCCAAGATGATTCCCAGTCAAATGTCTCTGAGTCAGACGTACCTGCTAAGATGGTTGAACCCACAGTACACCTGATTACCTCTCAGCTGCCCACTATCAAGACCACGTTGGAAACCCATATGGCTTATGAAGCCTTGCAGACTGTGGATACATTGGACAAACCATTTCTTATCATCTCAGAGGGCCTTCACAGAATCCCACAGATCCTTGTACAGGAGGAGGTTCCTGGTACACTTATTGAAGTGAAACAAGGTTCCAACCCTCCAAGGCTCATGCAAGTGGATGTCACCCACAAGAAAAGAAATATGTCCCCTACTTCTTCCAGGGAAAAAAGAATGGATAAACTTCTCACAGGGCTTATTTAAAGCTATCATGTCCCTGAAACCTCCTCCTTTTGTTACCCAGCTATCTCAAGCCACACCACAAAAGTAAGCCTTGGATTCGTCCTGCTGTGAAGAGGATCCTGAAACAGATTCTGATCACTCTATGGATTACTCTTTACAGTTCCACTCTCCTGAGCAAGTCTCCTCAGACAAAGGAGACTCTCTATCACTTGACTCTTCTCATAGGATCATAGGAGCAGAGGACGTTACTAGGCTAATAGCCCTGGGGTCCTTACAAGCCTAACCAAGTTCTACCCTTATTTCCAAGATCAGCAGCTATTGCCCCTGTCCAAGAGGGACACAGGTGGAACCCCTGGGGTGAATTTATGGTTACTCATCCAACTGTCCAGAATGCATTTGAAGAGGACCAATGAGGTGCTCTGTTTGACATAAAGTGAGAGTCTGTTCCAAAGGTGTGGTAACCTCTGTGAGACAAATCTGTCCCTCCAGCAGGTTCTATTAATGTCACAAACCAGGTTAAGGTCTTTAGAGTGAGTAACCCAGGTACCATTTGACTTGCAGATATGCAGCACTTCCAATAAAGCAGGGTCAGCTATGGCATTATATGCAAGGCAGAGATCACGTCTGAATAGTCTGTATGAAATAGAATAAACTGACAGTGATTTCAGCCAATCCACATAGGACAGATGCTGAAGACCTTGAATTTTTTTGGTGAGGAACCTTTGTGATCTCTCCAATTGCTGCAGGTGCTTGGAAAGGTACAAGCCAAAAGGATTTTGTACTCAATTATTGGTCTGATGGGGGAAGAGTACAGGGAGGTCATAGCTTCTTTTTTTCTGGAGGCAATGTCTGTACTTACGAGATGAACAGTATAGAATGCCATTCTTACCATTGTGGAGACATGGTGATCAAAAGTAAAGTTGACATCAACCTGTGTGCCCAGGTCTGTCACCACTCAGTGCATACTTAAGGTGTTGGTATTGATGTGGCAGTTAGCAGGAACATCGCTATTACCAAACGGAATGATAATACATTTTTTTTTACATTGAGTTTAAGGCCATGACTTTGGCACCAACCATTTTTTTAAAGACTCTCTTGTAGAATATTGACATCATTTGAAGATTGTATGACTGCTCCCAGTTTGCAGTCATCAGTAAACTTTGTCAGCCACAGACCTTTAGTTTTTGCTTGTACTTCGGAGAAATAGATTCCAGACAGTAGAGGCCCCAGGACTGATCCCTGTGGAACACAACTGGTTACAGGTCTGCTGTTGGAGGTGGACTCCCCTATTTTGACTATATGTGTTCTATACATGAGACAGTTAGTGACCCATCTAATGATATAAGGGTTGATACCTAACTGGGTGAGTTTGTCAATGATGCCTGAATGTGGGATAGTGTCAAAAGCCTTGGCTAAGTCTAGGTAGGCTGTATGCACAGGTTTCCCTTCATCCAGGGCCTTGGTGACTGTCTCGAAGAAGTCCACCAGGTTTAACAGGCATGATCTCCCTTTGACAAAGCCAAACTGAGTAGGGTCAAGTGTTTGGAGATTACCTATATTTTTTTTGATAAAGTCCATGATGATTCACTCCATGGCCCTGCATATTAGTTTAGTCAGGCTGATAGGTCTGTAGTTCCTGGGGCGAGTGAAAGCACCACCTTTGTGCAAGGGAATAATGGTGGCCATTTTCCATTCCATTCAGTGTAGATTGAGATTCCTCTTCTCTGGAAGAGGCTTCATTTAGAGAAACTATTCAGAACATGATGAGAAATGTTGAGTGTTAGTCAGGCAATCTCAGAAGTGCAACGGATACTACTGCCTTCTGCAGAAGGGTACTCTAGCTCCTTCACCAGTTCCCTCAGTCCTTGAAGCTCATCCTGATGCTTTGGGTACTCTGGCTCCTTCACCAGTTCCCTCAGTCCTTGAAGCTCATCCTGATGCTTTGGGTTCTATGGCCCCTTCACCAGTTCCATCAGTCCTTGAAGCTCATCCTGATGGTTTCCATTCTTCTTCGTTGACACTTGACTCTTAGCCACTTGCTCCTAAAAGGCACATTTTATAGAGCTCTTGATCAACTACAATGCCTGTATAAAAGCCTCATGGCTGACCCTGCGGCAGTCTCCCTCTCCTTGGATAAGCCATTCAAATTGCATCCCACTGCTAATGCCCTCCCCTCAGGCAAGGACAACAAGGCCATGGATAGGTGGTAAAGAAAGTTTACACCTCCCCCACTTTAGCATTCAAAGTTATTAATTACTAAACACAAATGACTAAATACCTGCTTTCTGCATAAGGTATTGTCAGAACTTCATACAGCAGACTACAAACAGCAAATACAGACCCTTCTGTCCCAAGCTACACAAATAGGCAGACATAGCATCAAATGAAATTATGATGTAGTGCATGCTATGTCCAGTGCTGCTGCCACTGTCCCAGTGACCAGATGATATTTCTGGCTACAGGGTCAGCCCATTCCTGAAGACTTCAAATCCAAACTCTTGGATTCACCCTTGAACAATGATCTTTTGTTTGAAGCATAAGCTGCCAGTCTTTTCAAAACTCTGAAAGAGGGAGGCAAGTCCATGAAAAACTGCAGGCAGATTCTCCTCCAGGAACTATCCATCCAAATCCAATTCCTTCATTAACAGGGATCCTAGGCCCTCTCACAAACATAGAAAAGTGCCTAGGAAAAAATTTGCTGACAAACCACAGAGGGACTGTCTTTCAGGGAGGCTTCCATTTGGGGGCAAAACCTTGTGACTATCCTGCTCTCCATGCTACCTTCTCCTTCCCTACTCCTACCCCCTATCAAAATGACCCTCCCTTTCCCTTCAGTTATGGGAGTGGTAACTACAGACCAGTGGGTTTTGACCATCATCACGTCATGTTTTGAGAAAGCATCTCCTCCTTAAAAGGGATTCGTAACCCCCTACTCACCCAGCTTGCCTTCATTGGTCCCATTATTCAGGACTTGCTGGGACAGTGCACCATACAAGAAACACCTGTATGCTTAATAGGAAACTATTTTTATTCAGAGATTTTCTTGTTCCAAGGAAGGAAGGACAATGGAGGCCTCCCCTGGACTACTGTCTGCTGAACACCTTCCTGAAAGTGCCTACCTTCAAAATGTTTTCTCTATACACACCTCTGCCCTTTAATCTTCCTTGGGCATTTCTAATATCCATAGGACTAAGATATGCCTATCTTCACATCTCCATCCATCCGTCTTGCAGACCATTCCTCAGGTTCTTCTCTGGCTCCTCTTATTTTCAGCTTTTACTGCTTTGCCCTTTAGTCTTTCTACTGCTCCAAGAGTTTTCACAAAGCACCTAGCACCTGTGGTAGCCTTCTGATGCACTAAGGGAATTCAAACTTCCCCTAACAGGACAACATGTTGATTCAGGCCCTGTCCACAGACTCCGTACTGGAGAACCCACATTTAACTGTACGCCTCTTAACCAACCTTGGATACACTATCAATTTTAAGGAATCTCATTTCACTTGCAGGCAAGCATAATGCAGGCCTCCCTTCCTCAGAAAAAAAGTCAAAAGCCTGGTATTTTTTTTTTCCAAAGCTACTGTTTGATGACTAACTGCATGCAAGGGACATCCTCTGGGCTCTGGGGTTTATGGATGTGTCTATCCCAATGATCCCACTGGCCAAGCTACATATGAGAAAAATTGAATGGTACGTGAAATTACTGTGGGCTCAACACTCTCACCGCTTGGACACCCTGATCCCTCTGTTGTCCTGCATTAAGAAGGAGTTTCTTTGGTGAGAGACACAAGTGTCTCTCAACACAGGCCTTCCATTCACCCTGGCCCCACACAACCAAATTCTCCACACCTATGCCTCAGACAGGGCCTGGACAGGTGCCAACAAAGGGCAGGGGAAATGGCCACACTGTCTCTTGAAGGAATATATCAACCTGAAAAAATGAGGGCCCTTCTGCAGACTCTGCAAATTTTCTCACACCTTTGGAAACCAAGCACTATCCTGGTGTACAAGGATAATAACACAGTGATGTGGTATATAAACAAACAAGAAGGCACAAGGCTTTACCCCTTGTGCAAGTTGGCACAGGAGATTTGGCAAATGGCCACTCAATTGAACATGACCCTAAGAATAACTTGGCTTTCCCTCAATGGAAAATGTGTTGGCAGACTCTTTAAGCAGAGATCTCGTGTATCCCCATGAAATGACCCTGAATAGACAAGTCTTCAAAGCAGTCATATGCTGCTGGGACACTCCACAGATAAACCTCTTTGCATCTCCAGAGCATCACCAGCTGCGTCTGTTTTGCACAAAGACCCCATCTCCTCATGCCTGGAAGACAGATGCCATCTCTTTTCAGTGGACAGAGAGGTTCCTATATGCCTACCCTTGACTACCACTTATTCCAAGAGTCTGATTAAAGATACAAAAGGACATTCCAAAACTGCTGCTACTGGCTCCCTTCTGGCCAAGATAACATTGGTTTCCCATCCCATTCCACTTATCAAAGGGAAACCACTGGAAAATTCCAATACAACCAAACCTAATCACCCAACAGAAAGAAGGTCAGCTGCTACACTCCAACCTAACCTTTCAGTCTCACTCTCTGCATGATTTTGTTCTGATCCCTAAAAGACACTTATTTTCAGAGGAGGTGGTGTAGGTTTTTTAGGAGGCCAGGAAACCCAATGCCAGGAAATTATACACAGCCATGTGGAAAAGATTCTCTGGTGATGCAGGCACAGACTGGAACCACTGTTATCCTAGGTTCCTATCATACTTCAGTAGCTCTGTGAAATTCTGCATTCTGGTTTGGCTTACTCATCTACTAAAGCACATTTGTCAGCCATCAATGCCTGTTTACCTCTAGATCCTCCGGTCATGTCCAGAACAGAGGTAAAGCTCCTCCTGAAAGGAGTCCTGCACCTTAAGTCTCCAAGGAAACTGATTTACACACTCTGAGATTGTAATTTTGTTCTAGAATCTGCCCCCTTTTGAGCCAGCTGCGTCAGCTGTCTTAAAATTTTGCACATGGAAAACTGTCCTCCTACTGGGTCTAACCTCAGCTCACAGGGAGTCTGAACTTCAGGCACTCATGGTTACCCCACCCTTCTTTATCTTCCACAAGAACAGGCTACTGCTTAGGACCAATCCTTCTTTCATGCCTAAGGTTGTGAAAGAGCTATCCCTCAATCAAGCCATTCACCTACCTGCTTTCTTCCCCAAACCTCAAAATAGTGGGGAAAATGTCTTACATTACTTAGACATTTACAAGCAGCTGAGGTTCTATTTGGACAAAACTAAGACAATAAGAAAAACTGACCAATTATTTGTTTCTTTCATGAAGGCCAGTCTGGGCCAACAAGTCATAAAGCAAACCATTACTGGATATCCAAGGGTTTCTCTTTCTGCTACTTACAACATGGTAAAGCCTTGTTATCCTGCCCTAAAGAACATTCCACTTGGGTGATTGCCTCTTCTGGTGCTGTCCACAAAGGGGTGGATGCCAGGTCCATCTTGGAAGTGGCCACTTGGTCATCTGTGCACAACTTCACCAAGCCCTACAAGCTTGATGCCTTCTTCAGGTCTAGGATGTGTTTTGCCAGATAAGTGCTATCTGGTCTGCTGGACAGTTTCTTCACTCTAGCCAGCCAACCCCCTTTCCTTCTCTTTGCAGCTTTGGGAGTCACCTGTCTGTGATGAATTCTGCACCGGTGATTTCAATTAGGACATGGTACAGTTGTGTAAGAACTTACCTGTTGCAGTATTCCTTCCCCACGTCCTTTCCCTCTATTCTCTTGCTTGTGGATCACACACACACCTGCATGCTTTCTTGGGAGACCTTCCTACTTGTTGTAGCTATGCTCCTCATAGCTGACCAGTTTCCTCTCTCAGTTGTCTTCAGGCTGCTGGCTTGGAGACAGTCAGGGGATCTTGCATCTACATATGTCCTTTATAGCCTAATGTACATGAGCTGAGGTCATACATCATATGTACACCCTCAGGAAGGTAAACCTTTAGTACCATGGCTGGACTCCAATGACAAAAATCCCATCTGTGATGAATACTGCAACACTGGCTAGCATACCTCGCAACCGTACCAAATTCCTCAGTAAATACCAGTTTTGAGGGCAAACTATTGGTGTGCCACGAGAATTTCCCAGTTTTTTTTTTGGTCCTGACATCATCACGTGCAGCCATTCGTTAATTTAATTTAACTTGCTGCAGAGTCGGACCATCAGGCAGTGCACAGCACAGCTTTCTTCCTCCAGGTAAGACAACAAAAAAGACTGTAACTGGCTGCACTGATTGTCTTATCTGTGAGAGAAACTGAGAAACAGCAGTCTGCAGCTATTTTACTTTGCTTGCTTGCATGCTGAAATGGCAGTCATTCTGTTAAGCTGAAACCTTTGCTTGCTTTTGTTAGGTACAAGGAGCAAGTGCCTAAATTCTCTACCCATACCACCACCACTTGATTCAAGGAGTTAAGTCCATAGTTCTCAACTGTCCTAAGAATGTCTGGAATGTTTGGCTCATACTTTTGGTCTGTTCCTCTTAAAATTTGTGGTTTTCTGGCAAATCAGTGAGAACTGAATTCAATAAATAATGATAGCCATTTAAGTTTCAGTCTCCCTATATTTCAGGAAATGCATGGTAACACAAAACATTTTATTCTAGCAACTTTTCTAAGATAATACAAGCAATGTTTAAAATGTGTCCCTGAGTTTGAGCCTTTGTTCCCCCCCAATAAATTTTGGCTTTTGTTAGATTTCTTGTGCTGCATAGTTCTTCAGGGGGAGAGAGGTTAAGTGCTGCTTATGCCAAATCTGCTTGTGTTGTTAGTAGCACAACAGGTAGAATGCTTTTTATGCAGAAGGCTGTGGGTTCTACTCCCACAGTATATAACTGAATTGCTGACACTATACAGTGTTGTACTTTTAAAGGGGGTGGATGCTGCAGTCCTGAGAATGTCCTCTTTGGTTGAGAAACCTAGTAACTGTGAACCTGTTATCATTTTGCCATCCATTCCCTATTGCAATATAACTAGCTTATCATTTTTTAATGTAACATAAACAATTTATTCCTCAGGGGGCAATAGGCACTTTATTTGTAGATGAAACAATGAAAAATAATGTTGTTTGCTAGCAGCAACCTCTTCATTAGTTACAGATTTCTTTAATGTGAAATTATTTAGATGACTTACTTCTGCAGAGATTCTGCATAATTACTGATAATGGTAGATTGTAGAAGTCTGAGTAGACTTTTATAATGGAAATGTTCTGAAATGGGCAGTTTTGTCATTATTGGTTCGTGCATTTTATTTCATTGCTTACTGGAAAAATGTTAAAAACAATAAATTTAAAATGTGCTCTAACAAGTGTGCTGTATTATACAAGGGATATAATTTAACACAATCAGGAAGGTGTATCAAAGAACACATGTATTTATTTATGTATTTATTTATTTATTTTTACATTTGTTTACCAGGATAATCTGAGTGGACACTAGTGTCCATTTTCAGCAGAGGCCCGGGGAGAAAAGCTCCACATAGTACAAAATCAACAGTAGTTAATAATAACAGTTGTGATTACAAAAGTCAAAAATGATTTAACAGTTGCCAAAAAGTCAAAAGATTTACATGTACAGAGTAAAATGATTACAAAAAAATTAGGATGATAAAACAACTGAAAATAGGGACAGAACAAATATTAGATTTAAAAAAAAAACAGCCGACTGCTAGTGATTAAAAGTATGTGACCTTAGCGCATTAGTACTCGCTAGGGTCATAAGGAAAAGAGCACAAGTTGAGTACAGAAATTAGACAACAGAAATTCAGCTTATAATTAACAACAAGAATAAGGAAATGGTACTCTTGCAATGTAATAAGAGTTCAAGGTGGACTATGGCAGTAACATAGCCAGTTGGTGAGAAGGTATGATTTAAGGTGTTGTTTAAAAGTGGGAGTGCAGGTTATAGCCTGATGTCAGGAGGAAGGCTATTCCAGGTTTTAGCAATTTCAATGGGGAAGACAGATTCACCAGAGCTGTATTTACATGCAATTGTTTCAATCAGGGCTTTGTTGGTGGAACGTACTTGCCTATTTGATTTATGGAAATATAGTAGGCCAGTTAGGACAGCTGTTTTCTCTGGGTAGTAGAGTATGTGGTGTGCCAGACTGAGTTGATAGTATCTTAAAAGATTGGGCAATTCAAGCCAGTGTAAAGTAAGCAAGAACATGCAGTGCTTATGTTTGCAAATCTGGCAATTTTGTTGTAACATGTGGAAAGTTTATTAAGGTCAGACTTGTTTAGATTTGTTAGTACTGGTGATGCATAAAGTAACGTTGATAGAAGATGCTTCATGTTTAGTGTATGTTTCATGTGCAAGGGGCCTATGATTTGAAAACAACCCAAAGGTAATCTTTATCCACCACTGGCCAGATGCATTTTCTTTGAATGTGGGTTTCAATGCTGCTTCAATGAATATGGGTTTCAAGGGCATAGAGGTTTTAATGCTAAGTCTATTTTCATTGTGAGACAGTATTGCTTTGTTTAGCAGATGTCTATTAGTGTTTGTGTTATAAAATGTAAAATAAAAGTTTTAAATGAAATCCAAATAATCATTATAGAAGTAAATTAGTATGCACATTGCAGTGTTTATGGTCAGTGGGGCAAAATAGACTAGTAATGGGACATTGGAATGGCTGCAGGGGGGGAGGGCTGTGTATGGGGGCCCCATTTGACCATGATTTTTGAGGGGGGAAGGGTGGCAAACTCAAAGACAACCCCAGGTGGCACAAACTCTAGCTATGCCACTGATTAGCAGGTCATGGAGAATGAGTTTTTGGAGCCCCTAGCAAACTATAATATTATTTTGCTAAGATTAGAATATTACCTACCATTAAATGCCCTACATTTACCACAAAACCACATACTGCAAGTCACCAAAAACAAAATACTGAGGTTCATCATCTTCTCCCTTCCCAGTGAACATCATTGCTACACATTAAAAAAAGTGGCTACCATTTACTATAGGGTCTAGGCTCTGGGGCCATAGTTTAGTTGTCTGTTCTTCAGTTTGCATTTGAAAGTTGGTATCCTGAAATTCCATTGGAGTGGGCAGGGTTACATAATTATGTATGCAAATTTTATGTTAATCAGCATGCAGATTTGTACCTATTTTTCATGGGTCTTTGTCTAGATTTTTGATGGTAAGTTCTTACACAACTGTACTTTACACAATGCAGCTGCCATTACATAATTATGATCCAATATATATGGGTTACCTACACATAATCTAAATACCATTTAATTGACATTCAAAAGACTGACAGCAAAATATCAATACTGTAAAATGTCAGAGTAAAAACATCTAAACACAAAAAACATTGACAAAATGTGGTTTGAATTTGTCAGATTTTTCATTGCTTTCTATGAGGTTACATTTTCTCACATTTTCAATTATCCCACTGCTAATTATATATACAAGCTCTGAGGTCAAACAACAGTGGGGAAAGGGCATGCAACCTTCCATAATATAGCTTCCATCTTGTCAATATTTTGTGTGTTGATATGTTGCAGTTCAGATATTTTGCAGTTTGTTATTCTTTAGATACTTTGCTGTCATCTTTCGACTGTCAGTTAAATGGTGGTTAGATTACATGTAGATAATCCAATATATGCGTGTGTATGTATGTATGTGTGTGTGTGTGTATTGTATAACAAGTGATGTATGTAACTGTTATTCCGTTTTAATAAGTTTCTGTTTGTTTATTCTGACTTACAATTTCTTAGGCAGAAGCCTGCTTTCAGAACATTAATTCTAAATAAATTGAATTAAACTGAAAGGAACGTTCCTTTTTAAAGCAGCACAAAAACAGTTCACCAGGTAATGGTACTGTTTCTTCCAAGCAGTGAATCACATGGGACAGGCAATTCATAAAGATTTTGCACAGTCCTAGGTACATGTCTTGCACACTGTGTATAATATTCACATTGAAATGTGGTGCGAGTCACACACAGACTCATGCATCTGTAAATGATTAACCTACCTTTGTCTTGCAGGGAGAGGGAGGGGTGATGTTAGAAGAAATACACCAAGGTACTAGTGATGTATCCACCCATACAGTCCTCCAAAATATTGAAATTAGATTCTGTAGCTATCTGAAGGGCACTGCAGTTATCAGAGCATGTGTCCTAGTAAAGTAAGGTACCACAGAGAAGGCTATGGTACCTCTGTAGTGTTACAGGAATGGTGCCCATAGTGCTGTGTGCACAGCAAAGTCTGTGGTCATAGGAATGGTGCTTATAGTGCTGTGTGCACAGCAAAGTCTGTGGTCACACAAATGGTGCTCATAGTGCTGTGTGCACAACAAAGTCTGTGATCATAGGAATGGTGCTTATAGTGCTGTGTGCACAACAAAGTCTGTGGTCACACAATTGGTGCTCATAGTGCTGTGTGCACAACAAAGTCTGTGGTCATAGGAATGGTGCTTATAGTGCTGTGTGCACAACAAAGTCTGTGGTCACACGAATGGTACTCATAGTACTGTGTGCACAACAAAGTCTGTGGTCATAGGAATGGTGCTTATAGTGCTGTGTGCACAACAAAGTCTGTGGTCACACGAATGGTGCTCATAGTACTGTGTGCACAACAAAGTCTGTGGTCAGAGGAATGGTGCTCATAGTACTGTGTACACAACATGTGGTCACAGGAATGGTGCTTATAGTGCTGTGTGCACAACAAAGTCTGTGGTCACACGAATGGTGCTCATAGTGCTGTGTGCACAACAAAGTCTGTGGTCATAGGAATGGTGCTTATAGTGCTGTGTGCACAACAAAGTCTGTGGTCACACGAATGGTACTCATAGTGCTGTGTGCACAACAAAGTCTGTGGTCATAGGAATGGTGCTTATAGTGCTGTGTGCACAACAAAGTCTGTGGTCACACAAATGGTGCTCATAGTACTGTGTGCACAACAAAGTCTGTGGTCAGAGGAATGGTGCTCATAGTACTGTGTGCACAACATGTGGTCACAGGAATGGTGCTTATAGTGCTGTGTGCACAACAAAGTCTGTGGTCATAGGAATGGTGCTTATAGTGCTGTGTGCACAACAAAGTCTGTGGCCAGAGGAATGGTGCTCATAGTACTGTGTGCACAACATGTGGTCACAGGAATGGTGCTCATAGTGCTGCGTGCACAACAAAGTCTGTGGTCACAGGAATGGAGCTCATAGTGCTGCGTGCACAACAAAGTCTGTGGTCCTGTGCACATTTCCTCCAAGGTGATCATTTAGTGAGACTTCTACAGTGTAGCAATACAGTACGATACCTTGCAGGAATGTTTGCCTCCAGGAAGACACTGTCATAGGGTAATGAATAAGCAATGGAGAGGGGGGGTTCAAGATGGGACACTCAATAAGTACTCTGTGTCAGTATAACACACAGTTTTAGTGATAGCTATTGCACAGGATATGTCAGGTGCTGTATATAGGGGGTCTTCAGCTTGGGTGCATGATATGTCAAGAGCTGCCTGAACATCTGTGTATATACATGCACTGCATTCACATCTCAATGAGGATTACAGTACAGGGATCCATGCCCATAACAGTGCTGAACAGCACAAATAGTGTTAAGTGTATGCATACTCTGTATCAGTACTGATACTGCCGTGTGTGCTTGGATACTCTGTATCAATACTGATAATGCCATGTGTGCTTTAACATGCTTTTTGTGGCACAGTGTGTTTTAGGACTTTTTTTTTTTTTTATAATAGCTGGCACAGTCACCAATGCCTGTCAAAAATGACAGGACAGTGCCAAATTACACTGTGACCATATCATTTGACAAGTACAGAAGAAACAATTACAAGGTCCAGTGTTTTCCTTCATTGCCAAATAGAAATGTGCGTCGTTCACCTCAAATAAAAAGTATTTTAAAATTGAAGTCAATAAAGTAAAGGCCAGATTCATGACATTATCCACAATGTGCCAGCAAATTATTGTACTAGTCTTCCCTTTTTGTCATGGTCCACTTGTGTTTGCATGTTTAACATAGCAGATTGGTTTTAAATGCTGTTTTGCTTATTTTTGCAACATAGTAAGAGCTAATTTTTCAATGTTATCTTTAGTAGAAGCAATACTTATTCTAACAATTTGGGATATAATGTATGCTTTATTTGTGCATGCATACTTTACATATTGTTTTTTTTCTAACTTTACTGGGGGTAGTTTAAACACAAGACACAAGTTTTAAAATATAACATGTGTTTCATTTACAAGTAATTTATTTCAATTTTTTTCAGTTTAGAGAACTTTGTTAGTTTCAGAACCTTTTGTGCATGTTTTGGTTTAGCATAGTTTGAAAGTATTTTCACAGCTTCTTTAATAGTTTTTACTTTTGGGTAGTTTTGGATATGTCTAACCTAATTGCCTGATCCTAGTCATGTGATTGTAGTGAATGTTTTACAGGGCTGGCTTTTGGTCATCTGGTGGCCTAGGCAAAAGGGCTCTACAGTGCCCCCCCTCCCCACATCACCCATTGTCCCCATCTTAGTCTACCTACATCATCCAGATTACATTTTTCTTCCTTTTTCCTCACAGTTCATCTTACTCTTAGTTTTTCCTGTATTCATTCAACATGTTTTAAAGAAACCATTGCTTTGCAACAAAAAATAAACAAATAAATACCGGAAAAGCACCCCTGCTAGAGCAGCGCCCTAGGTGGCTGCCTAGATGGCCTATGCCAAAGGCCGGCTATGATGTTTTATAAGGAAATAGTTTTCAAATGTACTTTGTTCCGAAGAGGTCTTACAAGATTTGTAAGGTACAAAAGCACTTAAGTTCACTAAAAAGCATTGTGGTTAAGCAAAGTTTTTGTTAAGCTTGCTTGTTTTTTAGATTTGTGGTTTCCACGGCCAGGTCTGATCTTGCACACAGCTATTTTTACAAGAGTTTAAACCATACAGCCAAGCTGGTCAGTCAAGTTGGCAAGCAAAAGAAAAAAAGTGAAGATAACAGTTATAAGTCTGGAAGTATAAAAAGAGCAGAAAAAGAATGGGAGAAAGATAGGATGTTCATGGCCTCCTAAATATCTCATCAGAGCTAATCTTTGTCATACTCAGTAAAAGCCATAAAACATGATTCAAAGTAAGATGGCCGGTGTGGGTATTTAAAATGATCGTTCCCAGATACAATTTTACTTGAGCCTAACCATCCAAATCAGCTACCTCCAAGGTGAGGAGTGATTAGCTACTTCTCAACAGCGGACTCCTTCTCTGCCATCCACAAATGCATCTCCAGAGCAGAGAATGCAGAAGAATGGCTAACTGGGGGAAATCAGATGGTGCTCCATCATAAACTATTGGCTGACTAGTGCTATAAATAATGTGTCATCTACACCTGGAACGGAGGTGTACTGAAGTCATCTCATTTGCTTTTTGGGCTCCCTAACCTCTGCAGCACCTGGTTACCACTGCTAATATCACAATTTAGTGGTTAGACCAACCAACCACTATCAAGCAAAGTCAGACATAAAACTCTAGGACATTCATACATACCTCTTAACTGTCTTTAACTTTTAGGGACACCCATAAGTTTGTACCAAATGCTATTCCATCCCTCCCAGAAATATTATATTTTTCTTATATGCTGTGGTTTGCATTTGTGGATATCTATACAGAGTCATACAAATTATATCATTAGTTTGCCTGACTGATTAAATTAATGTATATATGCCTGGAATGGTTAATCAAATTAAATTCATTTGTTGATGATAAAGTACTGTAGAAGTCTTAGTATAAAATAAAAAGCAGCATCTGTTGGTTCACCGACACACTTTATTGGAAAAAACACACAGCTTCAGTTAGTGCTTTCGTCTCCTTCACCTCTTAGAGACCTCTTCAGACTGAAATTCATCACTAATTACATTCATTAAATACCCTAATTGCTTACAGCTTAAAAGCACTATCCAATCCAGATTAAAAGAGCCATTTCACATGATACAGTAAAGCTAAAGCTCATAACAATAAAAATAGTGTAAAATCAGTGTCTTAACCCTTTTCTTTTCAAGTACATACATTCCTCTCTGTTGTTAAGCCCAGGGTAAAAACATGCATATGGCTTCACTTGCCAGCAGTATTCCAGCCATCCTAACTCTTCTTCTACATTAATGGTGTTATTAAAGCTTTTCAGTGCTTCCAGCACTAGACATTTAAAATTTACTTTGCATTTATTTTCTTTGTAATGTTTACACATGGCATTTTTGTCATCACCACGGGCAATATCATACTTGTGATCATAGATTCTTCTATTGAGCTCCCCGGTCGTTCTCCCTACATAAAACACCTGACAGTCCATGCACATTAATAAATAGACCACATTTTTGCTTTTGCATGAAAAAGTCCCTGGTATTCTAACTAAATAATTGCCTACTTCAACTTCATTGGAATCTGTATACAAATAATTGCACATATTACAATTAAAGCATTTAGACATTCCTTTTCTACTTTTGACTGGTATATTTCTGTTCAATTTCTTCTGAAAAAAATCTTTGTAATTTTTTGCTCTTTTTTGAACAAATCTAGGTCCTGTACCAATTTTCTTTATTATTTCATTATTAGCCTTGAAAATTCCACAGTTTCTACTAATAATGCTTTTTATAGGTTTGGAATCAATACTATTTTGAACTTCCAAAGCAGTCCTATGAGTAAATTATTTTCTATGTATGTTGTCACCATTAACAGTCCCTCTTTCCTCTATGATCTTATCTAACATACTGTCCATTTTCTTTTGGGATACCCTCTGTGCTACATTCTTTTACAGAAATGATTTGCTTCTTCTAAAAATTCACCATCATTCTTGGTCAAAGTATTTATTCTTTTTAACTGACCTTTAATTATGTTTAGTTTCATTTTCTTAGAGTGAGTAGTGTAAATACATATTATTTTGAAACTCCTTTTTGTATATTTTAGATGTTAATTTATTGTTTTCTTTATAAATGGTGAGGTCCAAAAAATTAATTCTATTCTTATCATAATTATGAGTAAATTTCAGATAACTACACACATTATTTATATATTTCAAAAACTCTTCTAATATTTCAATAGAACCTGTCCATATTAAAAAAAATCATCAATAAATCGATACATCTTAACTAATTACATCCAGGTGACGCCTCCAGGTGCATCTGCCATTAACTCCTACTGACACCTGTAGGCATCAAATATTGCTTGTTCATATTTGCCTCAGTAATTCCACAACCATGCAATGTACAAGGTTTTAAAAGATTTCATCATAAAGCTTACACAATAGCAAACTCAACTGCATTAATATTTGACTTCTGTCTAGTGCAGATAAAGAGATATTAACTGTTGTTTTTATAATATTAATTTATGTAATTTTCACATTTTTCTAAATATCTCAAAAACTAAGTAACACAAACAGAACTCCTTTGCCTCACATGAAAGCTCTCAGCTAGATGAATAAAAGGCTGCTGGCACTATGTGTGTAACTTGAGTGATTTCTGAGATATTGTAAGTTGTTTACAAAATATTACAAAAGTAATAGTTACTGTTTTTACTGTGACTTTTAAAATTCAGTTTAAGACCTAGAACCTGAAGAATACTACCACTATGAAAATAGTTTGTGCTGAAGAGTTTGCCATTTATACTTCTTTTATAACCCCAGTGGTTCCAGAAATATGAAAATTTGTTTGAAATGTTAAGGACATAATCGATTCTGTCAAACGGCTTAGGCTCCGCCCATTAGAAGTTACAGTGCAAACTTTCTGAGCTCCATTGGAGTGAATGAGTTAAATATGTATTTATTGAATTCACTATTAGCTATATTAGCCATCTCCCACCCTTGCATAAACATATTGGCATAACTGGGAGCTAAAGCTGCTCCCATAGGCACCACATTTGTTTGAACATAGATTTGTTCATACAACTCCAAATACTAATAACTTAACACCAGGTCAGTCATTTCCATCAACTGACTAATCATATCCATTGAAAACATTTTAGATCTTAGGAGTTTGATTCTTACTGTTTCTATACAATCTGTGTTAGGGATCATAGTATAGAGGGAGTTTAAAGCCAAAGTGGCTAACAAATCAATTTCATTTACTTCTTCTCTCTCTATTTGATTTAAGAAATCAAAGCTATCTTTTGTACATATAATATTTTTGGTACAACCTTTTGAAGGCACTTATCTACAAAAACTGATAAGCCTTCTGTTTTGCTTTTTGCACTTGCAACAATAGGCCTTAGTGAGGTGTCCTCCAGGTTTTATGGATCTTAGGAATGCCTGAGATTCTGCTTGTTTTGGGGTTGGTATTAGTCAGATTTCTTCTAGTTTTTTCATCAATTCTACCTGTATAAAACCATTCTTCTATACAGGAATCTATAAGGACATAGCCCTTTTTTACTTCTTTAAATGTAACGTTTTTATATAATTTTTCATCTGTTAACATCTCTCCCATTTTCTTTCATATTCTTCCCTATCCAGTACAACCAGGGATCCCCTTTATCTGCCTTAAGTATCAGTATTTCTTCATTTCTACATAATTTATCAAAGCATTCTTTTTCAGTTTTAGTGAGATTATAATACTATTGACTAATGTTTCAAATATTTGTGCTTCACAGACATTTAGAAACATTTCTAGTTCTTTACATAATGGTGGGTTAAAACAACTAGGCTTTTAAAATTCCATTTTAACATCATTCTGTTTTTCAAACATAATATCAAAGTTTAAACACCTCACACCATGTTTTTACCCTGGGCTTAACAACAGAGAGGAATGTGTTATGTACTTGAAAAGAAAAGGGTTAAGACACTGATTTTACACTATTTTTATTGTTATGAGCTTTAGCTTTACTGTATCATGTGAAATGGCTCTTTTAATCCAGATTGGATAGTGCTTTTAAGTTGTAAGCAATTAGGGTATTTAATGAATGTAATTAGTGATGAATTTCAGTCTGAAGAAGTCTCTAAGAGGTGACGGAGATGAGAGCACTAACTGAAGCTGTTTGCTTTTTCCAATAAAGTGTGTCGGTGAACCAACAGATAATGCTTTTTATTTTATACTGTTTCTTGACAGTTATTGGTGTTGTTTTTGCTGCTTTTTGAGAAACTTATATCAAAGTTGCAGTTGTACTTGTATGGAGAACTGAGCCCTCCCAGGAACTAGCTTCATGGCTTTACCAGCAGTATGCATGTTGAATGACACCCCCATGGGATCTTTCATTGTGAACCAAGAAGGAGCAAGCAATGTATTAGCCAGAAGCCAAAGGGGGGTGAGCACAAATGGAAACTCAAGTGAAGATATCCTAAATGGATGTCTTGCTACACCATTCAATCAGTTTAATAATAATAATAATAGTAATAATAAAGTATCAGTGCCTGTGACAACCGTGTTCAATCTTGATGAAATGTTTAAGAATCTAGAAAATGATTTGGTGCTGCTTAAACGTCTGCAATGGGATAATTTGTTTTTTGAGAACTGACTAACTAATCAACAAATCCCAAAAGGACTAAGAATAATGAAGTTGGCTGCAGGAAATGATCTGCCAAAGGATTTGGTAGACAAGAGGCTCGAGATCAGCCAAAGATCTGGGATGCAGTACATGGAGGAACTGCGCGAGTATAATAACATCAAATCAGAATCGATTACTGAAAACGTAAAAAAGAACTGTGCCAGACTAAAAGAAAAGAGCTGGGATGCAGTACATGGAGGAACTGCATGAGTATAATAACATCAAATCAGAATCAATTACTGAAAATGTAAATAAGAACTGTGCCAGACTAAAAGAAAAGAGCTGGGATGCAGTACATGGAGGTACTGCGTGAGTATAATAACATCAAATCAGAATCAATTACTGAAAACGTAAAAAAGAACTGTGCCAGACTAAAAGAAAAGAGCTGGGATGCAGTACATGGAGGAACTGCGCGAGTATAATAACATCAAATCAGAATCGATTACTGAAAACGTAAATAAGAACGGTGCCAGACTAAAAGAAAAGAGCTGGGATGCAGTACATGGAGGTACTGCGTGAGTATAATAACATCAAATCAGAATCAATTACTGAAAACGTAAAAAAGAACTGTGCCAGACTAAAAGAAAAGAGCTGGGATGCAGTACATGGAGGAACTGCGCGAGTATAATAACATCAGATCAGAATCAATTACTGAAAATGTAAAAAAGAACTATGCCAGACTAAAAGAAAAGACTTCATCTGATAATTTGGGGAGTAAAATGTGTCGGATTTAAGACAATTTAATAAAATTAAATGACATTCTGAGCGAAAAGAAACTGAAAATGTTTCACAGAGATCAGAAGGACTATGCAGTGGGAGTGGCTTCAGCATATGGGCTGAAACTGCAGAGTGAAAGTAGCAGTAACAAGATGATGGAAGATGCTAATAAGAGCAGTGAAGCAGAAGGAAACTCAGTGAGAAGGTCGGAGAGACTTCATAGTAAATCCAGCAATCAGGCTGGTATTATTGCTGGTGAAATAACAAGAAGTAATGAGAAACAAAGTTTGGCAGCAATGAAAACCTCAGAACAAATAGTTAGACTGAAAACAAAAGGGGCAAATGCTAATATTAATGCAGTTCAAACTAAAGAAACAACAACAACACCCATTAATGATTGCCAACAAGTAGTAGAGGTATATCAAAGGATAAAGCAACATGAAAGAACTTGGGCCCAAGTAACAGCAAGCGGCGGGAACAGCAATTTTAAAAACTACAAAAAGCAACCAAAAAACGGCTATTCACAGACGAATCAATACAAAAGGCATTGGAAGAAAACAAACCAAGCATGGAGGACTTAGGTACTGTAAACTTTAAAACTGTTAATCTTTCAAAGTATGAATTTTCAAGAGATGACTGTTCAGTTTTAAGCAAAGGCTGGAATTTTGTTCCAGCTCAGAGAGTGGACAAATTAACTGCAATAATTGAACTGAGAGACTATGTGAGGTGTTTAAACTTCGATATTATGTTCGAAAAATAGAATGATGTTAAAAATGGAATTTTATAAGCCTAGTTGTTTTAACCCACCATTATGTAAAGAACTAAAAATGTTTCTAAATGTCTGTGAAGCACAAATAGTTGAAACATTAGACAATAAGGCTGGTTTCAGGTATTATAATCTCACTAAAAATGAAAAAGAATGCTTTGATAAATGATGTAGAAATGAAGAAATACTGATATTTAAGGCAGATAAAGGGGGATCCCTGGTTGTACTGGATACGGAAGAGTATGAAAGAAAAATGGGAGAGATGTTAAAAGATGAAAAATTCTATAAAAACGTTACATTTAAAGAAGTAAAAAATGGATATGTCCTTATAGATTCCTGTATAGAAGAATAATTCTAATCAGGATGAATTGATGAAAAAAATAGAAGAAATGTGACTAATACCAACCCCCGAAAAAAAGAAGAATCTCAGGCATTCCTAAGATCCATAAAAACCTGGAGGACCCCCCACTAAGGCCTATTGTTGCAAGTGCAAAAAGCAAAACAGAGGGCTTATCAGTTTTTGTAGATATGTACCTTCAAAAGGTTGAACCAAAAATAGTACATATATAAAAGATAGCTTTGATTTCTTAAATCAAATAGAGAGAGAAGAAGTAAATGAAATTGACTTGTTAGTCACTTTGGCTATAAACTCCCTCTATACTATGATCCCTAACACAGATGGTATGGAAACAGTAAGGATCAAACTCCTAAGATCTAAAATGTTTTCGGTGGATATGATTAGTCAGTTGATTGAAATGACTGACCTGGTGTTAAGTTATAACTATTTGGAGTTGTATGAACAAATCTATGTTCAAACAAATGGGGTGGCTATGGGAGCAGCCTTAGCTCCCAGTTATGCCAATATGTTTATGCAAGGGTGGGAAATGGCTAATATAGCTAATAGTGAATTCAATAAATACATAGTTAAGATGTATCGATTTATTGATGATGTTTTTTAATATGGAGAGGTTCTATTGAAATATTACAAGATTATTCTGAAATTGAAATATTAGAAGAAATATTAGAGTTTTTGAAATATATAAATAATGTGTGCAGTTATCTGAAATTTACTCATAATTATGATAAGAATAGAATTAATTTTTTGGAACTCGCCATTTATAAAGGAAACAATAAATTAACATCTAAAATATATAAAAAGGAGTTTCAAAATAATATGTATTTATACTACTCAAGCCTTCACCCTAAGAAAACAAAACTAAACATAATTAAAGGTCAGTTAAAAAGAATAAATACTTTGACCAAGAATGATAATGAATTTTTAGAAGAAGCAAATAATTTCTGTAAAAGAATGTAGTACAGAGGGTATCCAAAAAAAGAAATGGACAGTATGTTAGATAAGATCATAGAGGAAAGAGGGACTGTTAATGGTGACAACATACATAGAAAATAATATACTCATAAGACTGCTTTGGCAGTTCAAAATAGTGTTGATTCCAAACCTATAAAAAGCATTATTAGTAGAAATTGTGGGATTTTCAAGGCTAATAATGAAATAATAAAGAAAATTGGTACAGGGTTAGATTTGTTCAAAAAAGAGCAAAACATTACAAAGATTTTTTTCAGAAGAAATTGAACAGAAATATACCAGTCGAAAGTAGAAAAGGA
Source organism: Protopterus annectens (assembly GCF_019279795.1). Lineage (NCBI taxonomy): Eukaryota > Metazoa > Chordata > Ceratodontiformes > Protopteridae > Protopterus > Protopterus annectens. Next base: position 441,208,950 of record NC_056742.1, read on the forward strand.
ATGTCTAAATGCTTTAATTGTAATATGTACAATTATTTGTATACAGATTCCAATGAAGTTGAAGAAGGCAATTATTTAGTTAGAATACCAGGGACTTTTTCATGCAAAAGCAGAAATGTGGTCTATTTATTAATGTGCATGGACTGTCAGGCGTTTTATGTAGGGAGAACGACCGGGGAGCTCAATAGAAGAATCTATGATCACAAGTATGATATTGCCCGTGGTGATGACAAAAATGCCATGTGTAAACATCACAAAGAAAATAAATGCAAAGTAAATTTTAAATGTCTAGTGCTGGAAGCACTGAAAAGCTTTAATAACACCATTAATGTAGAAGAAGAGTTAGGATGGCTGGAATACTGCTGGCAAATGAAGCCAAATGCATGTTTTTACCCTGGGCTTAACAACAGAGAAGAATTTATGTACTTGAAAAGAAAAGGGTTAAGACACTGATTTTACACAATTTTTATTGTTATGAGTTTTAGATTTACTGTATCGTGAAATGGCTCTTTTAATCCGGATTGGATAGTGCTTTTAAGTTGTAAGCAATTAGGGTATTTAATGAATGTAATTAGTGATGAATTTCAGTCTGAAGAAGTCTCTAAGAAGTGAAGGAGATGAAAGCACTAACTGAAGCTGTGTGTTTTTTCCAATAAAGTGTGTCGGTGAACCAACAGATACTGCTTTTTATTTTATACTGTTTTTTGACAGTTATTGGTGTTGTTTTTGCTGCTTTTTGAGATACTGTAGAAGTCTGAAATCAGCTGAGCATTTTAGGTGTGCTTGTTCACTGTTTGATCTGTTGATAGCAATAAAAAAATATTGCAAAGCATTTTTTCCTTGGGATGTGAATCATCCAAACTCTGTCCTATCCTGTTTCCCCCCTTTGTAAGTTCATCAGGGCTGCTAAAGCTTCATGTACTACAAAGAATTATAATGGTGTCACCAGTTATAAATAATTTTTAACGTGTTTTCAACTGGTTTCAAAAAATTCACCTCAGCTACGATTTTAAATCTTTTTATTTTAAACACGTTAACAAATTGGTTATGATCGGTGATCAGATCACAATAGTGACTGATACATAGATACACAGAAACTGCAGATGTAACTTTTCATTTACTTTTTTGACACGGGCCATGCATGAAAAGGATCCAAAAAAGATCAGATCACTTTTCTGCTTAACAAACACACAAATAATATAATAATATCTGGCAGATTATGCTCAAAATGTCTTGTAATAAACTGCCCTGAGAACCTAATTTAAAACCCTTATTAAATTTTATTTTTAAGAAGTCCATGTTGATAGCAGGAGAGCCACAACAAACAGTCCATGGTTTGCTATCTAATTTTATTTTTGTTATCTTGCTGTTTGAATTAAATTCCATCTATACAATCCATGCTGTAATGCTGCTTTTAAACTTCCCTCACATGTAACAGATGTTTGCATTTAATGAGCTGTGTTTACTCACAGTCTATCAAAACCCATCAGTGATGAACTGTGTGTCACTCCCCAAATTCTTAAAACAGGACTAATGTAACTATTCTAAGTAAAATGTGTTTATAATGGATGTAAAAGAACAAATTTTAATATACTTCACTATGCTCTGTGATAAGCATTTTTCTTTCATTAACATGAGAATTTAAAAATGTGTAATTCTAGTAGTTCAACATTAATAAAGAAAGACACTGGAGTGATTATTATGGAACAACCCCTATACCTGAAAGCTTTGATGGGGTTATTTAATAAATGAGGTAGTTTCCTCTGAGGTTTATCTTAACACAAAATGTAAATATGTATAACCTTCTGGCATTCTAGAACAAGAAATAAATCAGTCGGAATGACTTCGCTGTTTAATATTTCTGCAAATTGCATTGAATAATGCGCATTAATTTCAACAGTAAGCAGAAACACTTAAATGTCAAATCTAATTTACAGTTGCCCTCACCTTAAAAGTAAAGTAATCCACTTATTTTCCTCTGGGGGAATAGCAAATCAGTCCATCCTTGGAACTTAAAGACTATTATGAAAATGTTGTCTAAAACTATTTCTTGTTTCATCATACTGCAATTATTTTTTATTAAAATCGAGACATAGTGTACAATACTTATGGATACTTATTTTATATAGAGGAAAAAGTCATTAAAATGCAAGAGGCACTGAAAAAGATTCCAAACTAAGTTATGCTTTGGGGTAGCTCATTATGCCTAGCAGTAGAACAGTGTCCATTTATGAGAAAAGGGTTCCAGGGTTCCTCAAGGTGTTTAGGCTGATGAAGAATACTGGATCCTTATACCTGATTCTGTAATGAAAACTCAGGACTTTGAAGTTTTGCATTGATGTAAAATGTCAATGTAAAATCCTTTAAGCCACAGTGTGTCCTGTTGAAATAAATGGATTTATCTGTCTAGGTGCTGCTCTCTTTGTGACACAGTATCAATACTGCAGGATTTAAATGGAGGAAAGGATAGTAGCCTGGAGCACAAGGAGCAATAAATAACTCAAGTTGCACTGCAAGCTGCACCCAGCTTAGGGGTAGTTTACACCACTCTCATGGGTGGGCATTGTTTTCCATTTGTCATCCTCTGCAGATACATGGAATGATTCATATTAGCTTCTAGACAGGGAATTCAGACTGCACTCCATTGGCATAGTTCTACATCATATTCTTTTTTTGCTCAAGAGGTGAGACGACAAGCATGACAGAATTTCTGCCTGTAATTCCTTCAGTATTATATTTAAAATACAGGATCACTGTGCTGCTGGCCAGTTTAGGGGACTGTTGCCTCCACCTGCAGATCGAGGTTGGTACTGCAGGAGGGCTAAATAGCACCAGTCCTAATCCACAGGAATCATGAGGTGAGGAATCTTTGGAACTTAATTCTGTGCTCCTGCAATGCTAAACTATACCATGTAAACATAATGAGATTCTCTAACATAGAACTTGACTAAATCCCATTCTCATCATATGGTATAGCAATCCTTGTTCAGATAGGAGATTCTGGGGTAGCATCTAGAGTCTCCTATGTGGACGCTTTCCCATGATGCAGTAATGCAGGTGGACATAAAAACAGTGATTGGAGTAGCATTACAGGATGGGAGAAGCACTTTACAGTATTACTCAGCCTGCATGTTCTCCTTTTGTTCATGTGGTTTCCCCTGGGTGATTTTGTTTGCTCCCATATTACTAAGACATGCAGTAGGTGGACTGAACACTCTAAATTGTCCATAGGCATGAGTGTGCAAGCAAGGATGTGGTATGGAAGAACAGCTGCAGCAGGGTTAACCACCTTGCAGTGTGAATCTTGGCTTTAGATGATTCACACTGTTGAAGTGGCACCCGAACCCCATGTGCAAAAATTGGAAAAGGGGTTGTGGGTGAATGGATGGAAGGATGGATGGATGGATAGATTTGTAAACTCATGCACATATGGGCTCAGCAATTACTGTTCAGTGAAGCAGAAAAGTCAACAGTATTAAAGACATGGATAGTTAGTTAGATGCTCCTCTGAGCAGCTTTAGCCTGAGTTGAGACTGAATAAAGGCATTATTCAAATGGCAGAAGAAAGGTTTTACCAAACCAGAGTACCAAACATTCAAATGTATTTGACAAATTCCTTCTTGAGATCATTACTATTAGTTGGTATGCCATGATTAGAGTGTAAAAGTTATATTGCAGTACAACCTAGCTTTTTTCACACCTAATTCAAAGCTCTCTTTGCTTAAATCAACAGTAAGTTGTTTCAGGATGTGCATTGCATTCATTGCTGAGATTTGCAGATGAGTGGTTGATTTCAAGAATCAGTGTATACCAGGATTATATAGTCCCCATTCTAAAGGAGGTATGGGTCTCTTCGAAACTGATTTTAAATTTATATATATACATACATCTGCAATTGTGGGACTGCATACATATCTGCTGACCTCACAAGACCCAAATGTAGTGAAAGTTTTAAAACATGAGGAGATTAAGTTCAAGATTAAGTCTAAGATGACTTCTCTGCTTAGTCTAGCAGAAGCATATTGATATCAAGCAGGAATGGAGATTAAATTAGAAGTAAATAAAAATCAGGCAGCAACTGCATGTGCCAAAAAACAAAAGAAAGAATATAAGGCAAAGGATTATATGAGGAGGCAAGAAATGTGGAAAATTCATAAATACAGTTGCAGGTATAGAAAAGCCTTAGAACAACCTCATGTTGAGTAGGATCAAATGCAGGAATAGTTAAGGAGAGGTGAATTTAAACCAAAAAATGAAAGGTTAATACTCGCAGCCCAAGATAGTGGACTATGTATAAGATGGTTTACAAAGTCAGTTGAACATGTTGAAGAAACAGACAACTGTAGGTTTTGTAAAACAGAATTGGCAACAGTTGCACATCTTGTTGCTGGTTGTGATATACTAATGGCAGAAGGACTGCCTACTAAAAGGCATAATAATGAGGCAAGACTGGTGCATTGAGGATTGTGCTAAAATGATAATATTGAAATAGCTGAAAAACACTGGAAACATGAGTCACAAAACATTATAGAAAATGTTGAAGTTTATATCACATGAGATTGCCTATTACCAACAGTTCAAAAAATAGAATCGAGAAAAGCAGCTATAGTAGTCCATAAAAATAAGACAAAAGTAGCATTAATCATTGAAATTGCTACACCCAGTGACTACAGTGTCTAATGTACAGAGAGGCACAAAGTTATAAAATACTAGGATTTGCAGGCAAAAATGAGGGCAATGTGAAAGAAGGATACCCAGACAATTTCAATGGTGGTAGGACCGATGGGTCTTATAAAAAAGGAATTTACGATCGTACTTAGATATGTTACCGATACATGTAACTATACGAATTGCAGAAGGAGTCATTACTGGCACATTGCATGTGCTGCAAAGAGCACTTCTGGTTAACATCAAAGATTGAAACAATACTCATTTCATGAACTTTAATCATGCTTTGACTTAGGAATGGGGTTCGTTCCCATCATGGTATTAGAAGCCCAAAAGACTTGGAGAAATTAATGTTGTTGTTGTTGTGTCTTTTAGCTTTTCCCAGTTAGGGGTCGCCACAGCAAAACTCCGGTCCGCTAATGATTGGCAGTAGAATTTTACATGCCAAGTTGCCAGCCCTTGGAGAAATTAATAAAAAAGTGGAAAAAAAAACAGAACTGGAAACAATTGCACATCTTGTTGCTGGTTGTGATATAGTAATGGCAGAAGGACTATATACTGAAAGGCATAATAATGTGGCAGGACTGTTGCATTGCGGACTGTGCAAACATTATAATGCTGAAGTAGCTGAGAAGCCTTGGAAACATGAGCTACAAAGCACATAGTATCACCCATTATCAACAGTTGAAAACATAGATGTGAGAAAAACAGATATAGTAGTCCATGAAAAAAAGACAAATGTAGTATTATAATTGAAATTGCTACACACAGTGATTACAGTCATACCTCTCAACTTGGAAACATCAAAAATCTGGACAAAAGCCTGTGAAAAGTAGGTATAACTGGCCAAAAATCTGGACACGGATTAACATAAAATTTGGGTGCATAATTGTATAACCCTGCCCACCCCAATGGAATTGTAAGATACCAAGATTTTAACAACCCCGTTAGTCAACATTTTTTTACAAAAAATGAGAAATTAAAAGCAGCCATTAAAACTGCTAAAGCAAAAACAAAATATGCAGATACTCAAGTGCATTTGAAAATGTGTCAGACTTTTTGAGCATGTAATACGTTAGGAATAGTAAGAATAGAAATAGGACAAGTGTCCACTTCTGTCAAAATATTTAAAACACAAAAGATTTACAGGAAAGAAAGAGCTTTAAGAATAGACAAATATTAGCATTGGTGTCTGTCTCTTTCTTGATAAAACTAGCTGTGATTGTCCTTACCTCCATGGTATCCAGTGACAAAATCCAATGCCATACCTTTGATAAGGGCACTGTGACAGTCTAGTATATTGCTGTCCGAATGGTATATCAGCCAAATCAATTACTGCAGAAATGTAATTCCTCTTGATCCTGTGCTTAATAAATAATTTAAATTAGCAACCCAGTTTTATCACATGCCTGTTTAACTCTTCCATAACAAGCAATAAACGTTTGGAGTCCCATTAACCATGTACCGTTACCCTGTAGTCGTAATGTCCCACAGGCAGTCTCGCACTGTGTCTTCTATTTCAACACAATTTAAGCAGATTTGCAGTGAAGCCATTTAGGGAAAAAAACACGAACAATCGGCTTATGCTTCCATGCCCCCCTCACAAATCTGCCTGACCTCAGCCAATCAGTTTTACTGAGATACATGAGGTTTTCCTGTGTTTCTTTGCCTGAAGAAACCTAAATGAAGTACACGTGTAGTCCCGTAAGTAAATTATGTTAACATTGCAGTAAAAAAATGACAAGATTTCTTTGAATGTCTAGAGAACTGTTGATTTGTAAATGCTCTATAATATTAATCTAGTAAAAGTAAGATCACACCAACTGAATTTGCCATACTTGAAATGACAAATTGTACCATCCTGAGAAGCCTACCTCAAAATTGTACAGCATTTCAAAGTATGTCAAATTTTTTGCCTCTTATTTTTGGTCTGTTTCTCATAAAACTCATATGACTGGTGAATCATTGAGGGTTGAATTGATTAAATAAATAACGACAGACATCTGAGTTTTAGAATTTATGCCCTTTAGAAAAGGTATGCTTTGACAGAAAACCTATTCTGCAGGCAACTTTCTGTTTATAAGAGCAATATTTAAAACCTATCACTGGTTTGGGTCATTTGCCCCAATTAGTTTTGGCTTTGTTCAAAATTATTTCCCTAACAGGTATGGCGTGAAGTCAGAGGCATTTTCTTCAGTAACCAGTTAGTGCACTACTGTGATGCATGTGTGCCACAAGCAAGCATTTCTTGTGGGACTTATTTCTTTAATTTTTTCCATCAACTCTGGATTTGCATACAGGAAGGGACTTACTAGCGACTGGCAAACAAGAAAAAATAAAATACAGCAAAGAAGTAAAATAAAGGTTGTTTTTCTGCTGTGAGCAGTCTGTGCTGTTTCAGCTGCAAACAGATTGGACCCTTGCTGCCATGTGCAGTCTGGTATTCAAAAAAAAAAGATACGACTTTGGAAAGACTGCTTCTGTGTGCCAGCATCTCTATTCAAATGATTTATTTCTCTTACTGTGAAATTATCCAGTAACAATAGAAACTTAAGGGGGAGCAAAGCCTCTATAACAACGGACAACCACACCCCCCAGCTGTGATCACCATATTAACTAGCCAACAAGAAAAAATAAGATACAATAAGGAAGGTTGTTTTTCTGCTGTGATTATTCTGTGCTGCTTCAGCTACAGACAGATTGGACAGACCCTTGCTGCAGTCTGGTATTAAAAAAATGATACTGCTTTGAAGAGACTGTTCCTGTGTGCAAAGAAACAACCAACGATAGCAGGCAACTTATTTGGTAGTCGTCCATCAGTTATGTGGCATGTAAGTCAGTTTCTCATTGTGAAGCATACCATGGGTCGCAGCCATAAACAACTGCTTTTTTTTTCCAAACTCTCTGATGCCAACACCTGAGTCAGTCTCCAGCAGGCAGTCAGGCACTTTCGCACTGTGTCACGATGCTGATGTCATTACACATGACCGTGCCCATTGATGATGTTGCGGGATATGCTGGTGATGTGTGATGACATCAGCATTAATTTAAAAAATGAAAATAAAACAAAAAAATAAAATCCATTTTTAAAGGTACCACTCAGAAATTCGGGGTACCCTTTTATTTTGCCCACAAAATAGGAAATACCAAGGAATTCAGTACGGTTAAGAGGTATGGATTACAGCGTTTTATGCACAGAGAGACACAACGTCATAAAGTACCAGGATTTACAGGCAGAAATGAGGACAATGTGGAAGAAGGATACCCAGACAGTTCCAATAGCGGTAGGAGCAACAGATCTTATAAAAAAGAATTTACAATCATACTTAGATATGTTACTGATACATGTAAAGCCATATGAATTGCAGAAGGAGTCAATACTGAGCACATTGCGGGTGCTGCATAGAGCACTTTTGGCTAACATCAAAGAATAAAACAATACTAATTTCATAAACTTTAATCGTACTTTGACTTAGGAATGGAGTCCATTCCTGTAATGGTATTAGAAACCCAAAAGACTTGGGAGAAATTAAAAAAAGAAAGAGACCATTAAGGTTGGGGATAGTTCACTATGATGGGGGTAATATAAAGTGAAAATAGGAGTGGACTAAAACAAATCTTAGGGAAATACTCTTTGCCAGAGAGGTCAGAGAGGACAAGGAGATGGAGATATGAATTCTACTGCAGGTGTTAATGAGGCTGACTGACAAGCAGTCAGCTCTCTGGCAAACATGCATAAAGCCCTGACCACAACCCAGGTGACCTAAAAGTTGTGCAGGTACAAGGAAAATTAGTGAGGGGGGGTGGTTTAAGCATCCAGTGTCATCCTGCACTTGAAGGGGCAGATGACGAAGGATGGCATTTTTATTTATTATAAGCTTATTCCATCCTCTGGCAGGTTACGTAAGCAATTGCATTACCACAAGGGTGTACGTTGCTTTCCAGCTGAAATTTAACCACTTCCAAAAAGCTTTAAAACACTGTGGCCCTGGGCTTGATGCAATAACCTCTTTATAGCAATTTTCATTGGACACACATGCGAGTCTGCACACATCAGAGGGAAGGGGGCGTGGGTCCTCACTATGAGGCAAGTGTTTGCTTCAGTCACCAGTTGGAGGGGCGAGGTTTATAGTAAGATTCTTTCTTGCACTAGTTAGTAGAGGCTGGCTTCTGATAATAGAGATGTTTCTAAGTAGCTTTCTCTATTGGAGACAGGATCCATCCATAAATGTGGATGGCATCTGGGGGCAGTGAAATTAGACCCTCCAACCATCAAGGTAATGGTGGAATCAGATAAATTAAAGTTGAAGAATGATCTGGGTATGGTGGGAAAAGGGATTAAAGTACTCCCTTTACAGCTGTCTGGACAGTGACAACCTATGGGCTAATATCCAGCCAACTGATGAGTAAATAGCCTTGAGGCTAACCATTTCTGGAAAAAGGGGGTACCCCTGAGTGATATGGGATAAAAATCAGCTGAGGTGGACCATGAAAATGAATGGGCAACCCAGGTAGAATGGCTTGATGGTTCGCAAGCACCAGGGGCAGAACCATATAGAGAAAAAGAGGTTGGTTGAGAATGATTTTAAGGAACTGTGGCGAGGGTTATACTTAGTCCATGAAGTAGAAGACAATGGGATACAGACAGACAGACAGACAAACATCGGAGGTATGAGAATACTTAGATCTATGCTTGTTTTTGTGATGCCAGGAAAAACTGCACTGAGATGTTACAACCAGGTCTGTAACTTGCACTGCATATTGTAGAACAAACTGCATTTTCCAGTGACTCATCATTTGTTTGGGTATAGATTTTTCTAGAATTTAGGAACGGGGGTAGTAGTGAGTTTCATCTGCAATTTTCACATTTAGATAGTGGTCTGTCTTTTGGAAGTGGGATAATAGCTTGTTACTAAAGGTTGGCTACACGGGGAGAGGAAATGGAAAAATTATCTGAAAAGCAATATGTGTGCTGAAATATAAGGGGCATAGTCTTTTTAAGAATTTAGGTCATGAGTCATCGGCCCTTGTTTTTTATGTGTCTGAGTTTAAGCACCTAATGAGATTCATCCAGCCCTCCTGGGTTTGATTCGTTTAATTTTATTATTAAAAAAAATTGTTTATAAAATGAAAAATCAAAAGCTTCGAAACAAAAACATTTTAACAAAGACTAGAACAACAGAGAGGCAAGTCAAAAGACAACAGAAAGATTGGCCTTAAAGATGAGTTTTAGCACTGCGTTATGTTTTGTATTCTTGAGGATTCCTTTTATATCACAATCTTTCTGAGACAATTCTGTCTCCAAATGCTGCTCCAAACCCCAGAAACACTCACCAAGACACAACAATCTTAAGGAGTGAAGATGGAACAAGAAGAGAAAATTGAGTCCAAGAGCTCCAGCTGGCAGAGGAAGATGCCAGATTCCTTTAATATTGACTCGCAAAAACTGTCACTTTAAGCAAGCCACTTTCATGTTCTGAAACAAATGTAAGTCATGAACATTTGGAATTTGATATAGCCTCATTGCCATAAATACAATTCCAAACAATACAATTTTTATTGTAAAAAGTGTGTCTTTGAATTTTATTTCATTAATGACAGTCCCCTTGATTTTTTTTTCTCATAGCTGAAAATCCCTTCCACATCATCATGAAAGGCTGAATCCACAGTGCCTTAAATTAATGTATAGGCTATGGTATTTTGATGCTAAATGCAGCAGAAGTAGAGTCTTACTTCCCCAGGAAGGCATGTTATCAACTAGTTTTTGCAGGTGGAACATCTCCCATTGAAAATCAATGCAATTATGTAGTAATAATAATACCACTGTATGAATATGCAGTTGCTCCTGTTAAGTTTTTTTTTTGTTTGTTTTGCTTACCCATAGTGGCTTGTAATCATATGTAAATCACTGTATAATACCTACCATGACATCATTTTGTTGGTGTGGTTATACAAAAATACTGAGTAAACAGTGAAATGAAAAAAATAAATCAGTTCACTATAATCTTAATTTTTTGCAAAATCGTTTCTAATTTTAACATTTTGAGTGTAACGGGAAATTAAATAAATTGTAAATCAAAGATGTTTCTGAACATGACCATTACAATTTAATCACGCAGTGCTCACAGACATACCCCCAAAATGAATCATCTTTGCCTTGAGGGATCACCTCGTTAAAAAATAAAATAAAATAAAATAAAATACATCTTTATCATAATGGTTAAGGCCTCACAGCCACAAGGTATGTGGTTTGATCTTTACCTCTGGTGATTGTCTGTGTAGCGCTTGTATGTTCTCCTTGTGTCTTTGTAGGGTTCCACCCACATCACAAAAACATGCCAGAAAGTTGTCAGAAGAAAGAAGGAATGCAGGAAGTCTGAGATAGGCAAGACAAACTCTAGCTAAGAAGGAATATTGCCTGGCTAAAGTGGCAGTTATAGTGGCAAAGAGCAAGGTGTCAGAGAAGCAATAACAGCTTCTGGAAAGTCACTCAGAAGGTGGCAGAAATAAACTCTGTCAGATTGTAAGGCAAACACAGAAAGATAAAGAACACAGTCATCAGGTACTATTCATAGGGGCTACTCATCAATCCAAAGGACAAGATAATGATAAATAAAATAAAATAAAGCAAAAAATATGTTTCCTTCTCTGCTTCTGTCTGTCTCTTTAAAAATGCCCAGTGGCAGGCAGCCAGCTGACTGTTGAAGTCACATGAGGATCGTCTCCAGCTGACCAATGCAGGCAAAAAGTTACCAGTCTATTAACTCCCCGCCTACCTCTACCAACTCCTGCACTGGACAAAACTGTGACCCCCCACCCCCAGCAGTGCCATCAGAGGAAACAATAGTACTCCCCTCTGGCAAGTGACCACTAGAGGTCATTGGGGATACTCCAGGTTCCACCAGCCACACCTGACAGATTGGAAAGCGTAGCGGCAGATAGTGTGCTAGCAAGAAAAGGCCAGGGCTGATGGCATGGTAGGGTTAATACCACTCCACTGTTACAGCTTTGGTAGAGACTACAGAAAATGGTACCATACATGGACAGAAATAAAGCAACAAATATCAATACAATATAAAAAAGAAGGATAATAGCAACGAGGGATGATATTAGTAATATGAATGATCACTCTTACTCTGTTACCTAGTGCTGTACTGCACAGCTGTTACATACGCTTCTAGGCCAGATCAGACAGTTCAGTCTACATTCATAAACTCTTAAGTCCCTGCTATATGATGTGCAAGCAGATGTGAAGTGTCACTGTCCCTATAACAAGGGTTAGGTGGGGTGGGGTGGAGGCTATAAAGGTAAGATTGGGAGAGTGGATGTAATACACCACAGAGAGTGTGTGGATTTGTGGCTCTGTGGACATACTGTAAGGAGCATGGTTGAGAACGTGGCATGTGGACTAGCTCAGTGGTAAAATTTTTGGAACTCAACATCCTTGTAAGGGCACAGTGCTGTACCACAGTCAGAGAAGCAATCATATCCAACGGACACAATTATCATCAAGACAGTGAAGTACTTATTTATTCACCAGGGCACTCAACATGAGTGTAGCATACAGGTCACAGGTATGCCAGGCAAAGGTGTCACTGACATGAACAGATGGAGTGATTCTGAGACAATATGCTGTTAATGACCACCATTCAACAACCTGCACTTCCATCCCAACACTCCCTCAACATGGACCCCAACCCCAACACCACCACAACCACCAAACAATCCCCCTGCCCCAACACCATCACTCCATGGACCCCCACCCCAACACCACCACCACCATCAAACTCCTCCGCCACAAGACCATCACTCCATGGACCCCCACACCAAATTCAGCCACCACTATGGAATCCCACACCAACACTCACTCCCTGTTTCCCCCAAACCCACACTCACATATTCCCAAACTGGACCAGTGTGCACAGTACAGGGTTGTGGAAACCACACTACATGTCAGACACTGTGAGGCAGTAGATATGCTGTTCAGGAAGACTGAGATGGTCATCTCCCTATAAATACGTACTGTGTGTGTACCATTTGTACCATTCAGCATCTGGATTTTGCATGTTGGTGTGCAAAGCATCATACATGTATAGAATTGTACCAATGTGCAAATACCTGTGATGGAGTTGTCACTGCTGCCTATACAAACCAAAGTACTGATATCAGCTGAGCTGCAGTCATTGAATTCATCAGCCCCATTCTTTCCATTGTTACATTTTGGGATGGTCTATCAATATTAGTTAGTGTGACCAAATCACCTAGAGTCAATGTTTAATCTGCAGTCAGTGGTTACACTGCCAAGTTGCTAATATGCTTACATAATAAATAACATTACAGTAAATCATACTCACCTCTGCACCTGGAGAGACACGCCATTCTCCTTTCATAGAGGAGGTCATGCGCTGCTATTTCTTTCTGAGCTGAAAAACAAGAACAACAAATACTCCAAACATCAGTTAAATGTCCACTAAGGGCCCATTTACCTATACAAAAAATAACAGGGCAGTAATCTGTCCAGCAAACTTATGATACATCTTAGGGGCCTTCTCCTGACCTCTTCTTACCATTTGCTTAAATCAGGATGGCATATTCTTAGGTCATTGAAATTATGTTGGCACTGCTCACTAGAGATTTCTATGCCAGTAGCAGTAGTCAGCACCCTAGCAAGACTATACCAGGCAGCATCTTTATAATGGGCACTCTCATAATAGTCCCTATTTGGGCACTCCTGGTGGTCCCTGTACAGCAAATGGAGAAAGATCATACTTTTTAGGGTACCACATGGGAGCCCTACCAGTAATAGTGTCCATAGAAGCCATGGCCATTCACCAGGTTGTAATCTAGTCCTCTCATGGTCATGTACATTGATGCTGTTGACACGTGTCATGGCTCTACAAGCAGATAGGTACCCCAGTCAGTCTCAGTGTCACAATCACACAATTTGGAAATGCATAACATGGCATTACAGTGATAGGGCTTGAATTGTGCCATGGACATAATGTACAGGGATCACAGTACCCAGGTTTGTAAATACTTTTGGCCTTCGGTGCCTTTCCAGATCATGTGATTACATAATATTTTCACATAGTGTGACCACAATCATTGACCTGCCAACACATCCTCAGTGACCTTCACAGGTACTCATGCAAATTCACAAATACATCCTTGCCTGTTAGCACAACACAAGTGAATAACATGAAGAGATAAATGTGTAAGTTTTATTTATTTATTTATTTATTTATTTATTTTACATTTGTTGACCGGGCTAGTCCAGCTGGATACATATCCATTTTCAGCAGAGGCCTGGGGAGAAAAGCTCCTCGAAAGTACAGTACAATATTATACATAAAACAAAACAAAAACAACAAAAACAATTCAAAGTTTAACAGGTGAAAGTACAGTACAAAATTAAGGTATTTGATACATGAAAAATCATATAGATGTAAGTAGATTAGAATATAAGGAAATATGTTCAGTTAACAACACATTTGATTGTAGATTCTTATGTTAAGTATCTTTTGTTAACATAGTAGGCAGACTGAAATCAATATTTGGATATAGAAAGAGAGTCTAATCAATTAAAAGGCCTGTGATAATTCTGGTTTTCATTAGGCAGTTAGTGTATACAGTAATTAAGACAGATAACTTAGTGAAAAAAAAAGACATGAGAGGTTAGTCTGGGTTCAGACAGGTGCACAACCAATGTGATTTGAGGTAAGTTTTAAGCCTGATTTTAAATTGTGTTAGTGAAGATAGGGAGGTCAGGTCGCTGGGGATAGAGTTCCAGGTTTTACCCATGGTATTAGTGAACAGAGAGTCCCCTGCCTTATTGTAGGTTTTGCCTATTTGTACTAGAAGTTTATTAGATGAGCGTAGGGTCTTAAGGTTGCTGTAGGGGGTGATAAGGTTGGTAAGAATTGGTATGTTGTTAGGCTGATACAGGATTTTATAGACAAATGTTAATTGTTTAAGTAGAAGTAGATTTGGTAACTCTAGCCAACCTAGTTTTTCATAATTAATACAGTGATGGGTTCTGAATGTAGAGCCTGTCGCAAATATAGCAATATTGTTGTAGGAGACAGTCAGTTTGTTCATGTTGTTCTTTGAGAGGTTAGTATATATAGGGGAGGCATAGAGGAGGGAAGAGATTAAGTGGGTCTGGGCAATAGTAGTCCTTGCTAGTGGGGTAAGAAAGGATATGATTCTATAGAGGAAGCCTAGTTTTTTGTTGACTGTTTTTATGGTATTGTTAATGTGACTATTAAAGTTAAGGTTATTGTCAATTAGAACCCCTAGGAGTTTTGTGGTAGAGTCTGGAGATATGATGGTTCCATTGTTCGATGTGACAATAAAGTGTAGAGGTGTGGCCCTGTGGGTGGGAGTAAAAAGTAGGAGTTTGGTTTTTTTGGGGTTCAGGATGAGGCACTAATGTTGTAGCCATTTCTCAACTATGTTGAACACTTTTTGGGTGAGAGATTGAAAGACTGTTCGAGTTGGGGCTGAGCATATTAATGTGGAGTCATCGGCATATTGTATTATGGAAGCTTGAGGAATAACAGTATGCAGGTCATTGATGAAAATAGAGAATAGAAGTGGTCCAAGTATAAAGCCTTGGGGGACACCTAGTGCAATGGGGAGATGGGGAGATAAGTTGTTCTCCCACATAACTGCTTGTTGCCTATTGCTTAAGTAGGATTGAAACCATTGTATAGTGAGTGCATCAAGAGATAGGTTTTTCAGTATGTTTATAAGAAGTTGGTGGTTAACCATATCGAAGGCTTTAGATAGATCAATAAAGAGGGCTGCGGATAGGGTGTTGTTATTGCGATTTTTGTTTATGCAGTCGGAGAAGGATAAAAGGGCAGTAGTAGTACTGTGAAATGGCCTGAAGCCGTGTTGGCAGTTAGCTAATAAGTTGTTATCTATTAGGTGTTTTAACAGTTGCTTATGAATGCATTTCTCCATGATTTTTGCCAGTGGAGATAGTATAGCAATAGGTCTGTAGTTGGATAGTTCCCTAGAGATTCCTCCCTTATGAAGGGGGATAATGTGTGCAATTTTCCAAATGGAAGGAATAGTACCCTCAGAGATTGTTCTGTTAATCAGAATGGAGATTGGGTAGGCTATGGCATTTGCAGCTTTTTGTAGATATTCTGCAGGAAGGAGATCTGCTGCAATGGTGGTAGGTTTGAGTTTATGTAAAAGGGTACGGATAAGGGATGTAGGGACAGGTTTGAGATGAAATGGGGGAGGTAAGGTAGTATTAGAGGGTGACAGAGATGAGCTGTCGGGAGGTAGTTGATTGGCAAGAGACTGAATGGTCTCAGTGAAGAATGTATTAAAGGTACTTGCGATTTATTTTGGATTGTCCTGTTCAGTACCTACAGGGGAGGGAGTGACAGTATGGCCTGGGTGTAAGAGTGTATTTATACCTGCCCAAAATTTTTGTGGTTTGCTTTGCTGGGTATGTTGTAGTTGAATGTAGTAGTTTCTTTTGTCTGACAGTATTGCTTTTTTGTGTCATTTCTTAGCTGTCTGAACTTTATGTGATCTTCTGGGTTTTTAGTAGTATGCCATTTGGTCCAGACTTTATTTTTGAGGAGCATTTTTTGTTTTGTCTCTTTTGAGAGCCAGGGGGCAGGTTTGTCCCTAGTTTTAATGGTCCTTTTTGGAGCATGGAGGTCAAGAATACTTAGGAATTTAGTACTAAAGTAGATTACTGCTTCCTCTAGAATTAAATTTTTGAGGGGTGACCAGTTGCAAGCTTTAAGTTCATTTTGGAAAATATCAGGGTTAAAATTTTTATTAGTCCTTATTGTTCTATAGGTAATTGGATTTGGGATATCACTCTTAAGTTTGATTATGAAGGTGAGTGCATGGTCGCTTATATCCTCAGGGAGAGTCCCTACTTTGTAACTTTGGTGATGTCTATTTATCAGAATCCAATCTAGGGTGCTTTCATTGTTATTGTGTTTATTGGTCCTTGTGGGGGAGCTTTTAGTTTGAGTAAATCCATGTAGGTTAAGATGGGTAGAGGGCTGTTCAGAAGTACAGCTTTTCCAGTTAATATTAAAGTCACCGAGTGCTATTGTTTCTTAGGGATAATTGGTTGATAGCCAATTTAGGATATTTTCTAGGATATTAGAGTTATTCCCTGGGGGAAGGTAGACAGCAATAATGTATATGGATTTATTGTTATTAAGTTGAATTTTAGAGATAAGTATTTCTTCATTACTAATTAGAGGGGGTTTACAGTCAATAGAGGTCACTTGTAATCCAGATTTATATAGTATAGCTACTCCACCAAGAACATTCTTTTGACTGAGCTACAGGATCATGCAAAGAGCCTTGAAATTATGCAATAAAAGTAATCACATCCAGTGCTGGCCTCATCTCACTATGAAAGATCGCTGTTTACAAGGTGTAGAACTGGACTGTAGAAGATGTAGACTGATCCATACAAGCAATATACACATAAAAGAGGTGCCTGGATGTGGACTGGTACTGTTTCATTTCTGTTGTTTTACTTATACTGTACTTGTGCATTGTCGGAGGCTATGCAGGAAAGTATTTTACTCTAAGAGCATGTCGTTATGGGTGTAAATATCAACAATGTTACAATTATATAGTTTTACAGTTATATATGTGACTGTACACAGAGATAGGGTCTACTGCCTTGGGAGGGAGAGTGAACAGGATGTGACAGGTGTATTAAAACACGTCTGAGGTGTGTGGCTTTGTATACTATTCATTTAACGTACACTAAACTAAAGGTCAGGGGCTGTCCATCTCCCAGCCAGTGCTGCTGTGCAGTTGTTGGACATCCTGCTAAGTGTATTCACAGCTGTTGTAGCAATGCTGTGACGTGCTGCACAGGAGGGTTACCTCTGTCAGGTGTGTGAACACTATAAGTATAAAATTAGAAGCTGCTAACACCACTGAAGCAGTAGCTCTGATGTAGTACTGAGGGTTGAGTTTGGTGAGTGATGGGACCAGCCTGTAAAGCCAACAGGTGAGTATAGAGCAGCCTTATTGTTAACATCTATCCTTCTTCAGATAGTAGTGGATGAAAGTATTCACTTCTTGTAAGATGTCCTCTGGTAGGTTTATGCCTTCCTGTGGCTTGTGCACATACTATCCTGCTGTCTACACTGGACAATTGTTCAGAGGCCTCACATACGACGTGCAGCACAGACGCAACGTGCAGCACAGACATGACGTGCAGCACAGACGCAATGTGCAGCACAGACACGACGTGCAGCCTTGCTCGTTTGCACAATATAAACACAGAATAGTAAACAATGGTTACGCTGAGTAAGCAGGTATGCACGAGTGACACAATAACATTCAGGACAACTTGGAATACATAAATAAAAAGCATGGGGAGCTTAACAAGAAACATGTTTTCTCTAAATCGACTCATGTACAACCCCTTATCAGAATTAGGGAGAACTCAAGAAATAATCAGGGCCAGTCTGGGGAACATATATAACTGTAAAACTGAAATGTTGACAGAATGAGATGAGTATGCATTAAGAGGGACAAAGCTACAGTTTTATTTATGTATTTACCTATGTGTTTATTCATTTATTTATATTTACTTTACTGATATTTGTTTACTGAGAAGTTCCAACTGGGTATTTGCCCATTTTCAGTGGAGGCCCAGTAAGAAATGCTCCACACTGTAAAACATAAAATTGAAATCATAAAATTAAATAACAAAACAATACAATAATCTACAATGAGATACATCAACAAATAAACATGAGATGAAACTGTACTGTATAGCAGCATAAAAAGAGTGAGGTGGAACAGATATTTTATGGTGGTTTCCTAGACTGATAGAGAATAGTGAAAGAGAGCATTTCTTTGGTCAGTATTACTTAAAGTACAGCGGTAATGAACTTTTTTAGTACTGGTTCCAGTGCAATACAGTAATTTTTGAACATTTTCTCAGTCAATAAAATATAATTGGTTCTAGTTGATGATAGGTTATAGTACAACAAAAGTCAATTCCAGTCCAATGGTTTATACATTTGCAAATATATTATATGGGGTGGCATAACAGTGAGAAAAGCTTTTCTTTGAACCATAGTTGAAGAAATTACAGATTGTAGTGTGAACTGCACAGTACTAGCAGAGATTACAAAGTGTGGTATAGTGTAGAGGATCAATGCTAAAGAAGATTGTGGTAAGATGTGTCGCCACATCTACATCATGAACCATTTCACTTTGTCTTCGAATGTGATTGGAGGATAAAGCAGCTGTGGCAGTGTAATCATCATATTACATGTCTACTTCTTGCTGCTGCCACATATACACATTTAAATGCAGTCTTACAAAGTACACCTCTGAATACATATAGCATCGTGCTATAAATCGCAGTTTCCCATGAACCTGAGTCTTGTACAACATATGTGTAATACCTGCATGATAGTACACAACCACAACTCACAAACAGGAGCAACATTTACTTCAAGTAGTGGGTCAGCTGTCAAAAATGCTACATTTCACACAACAGCTGTACACTGGTGTGTAACAATAGTGTCATCCTCTTTGCATCAGTCAGTACCACCATTGCGTAAACGTCTACAGAGCCAAGCAGCCAAAGACAAATTCTCCGAAGTTCTTGCCACAAAACAACAAATGACAATAACTATTTCATAGCATTGATTAATTAATATGCTTTGTGTTAAATGCTGTGCAATGGAATATATCATTATAATGAGCATGTTCATAAGGCAGCATAGCAATGAATGGATTAACATCACCTACCTGCCACAAAATTATCACAAAGTATCACAATATAGGTCTCATCACACTTTGCAACCACTTTGCAGCATGACGCACATCAGCATCTATGGTATAAGCCCTCCTTGCGGTATTGAGTACAAAATAATAAAAGGCATACACCACTACAATTGAACATATGCAATGCAAATCAAGTTCTCTTTGCATTGTGCACTAACTGATGCCACTACACAAGAATTCACATTATAATTGTCATACAACACAAACTTGAAGAGATACCCTGAGCATCATGTTTCAATGCATATGCCTTCAATTAAAATGAGTATAAAAGGTGCCCCAATTGTAAATGTTTTCAGTAACTCATAGTGTACATATAATTCCTTTTGGAATAGTAAGTCCTGCCTGTAACCATTCTCTTACACACCTACTAGTTGCACCTTGCCAGACTCGAACACCTGCCTGAGGTCATAGTTCATAGAGCACTATAGCAACCACTGATGCCAGAGAAATATTTGCATCTGATGTGTCATAAAGCGCACACATAAATAGATTACATCAGTAGAGTGTAGGAATGGTTATAGCTTCCCTAAAATGTACTCTGAGGTCTCAAAAATGTTAGCTCTTTTAGTGTTCACACAACTGTGAGTATTCCATCTACCACTGGTTGGATAAGCCAGTCCTGTCTGTCATTGTTGAATGACAGGCATATATTACTAGATTCAAACCCTTGCCTACCTAGATCCACAGTATAGAGAGCTGTGTGTTGACTGCTTCTGCCACAGGAAATATCAAGGTACAGGTATCAGAAAGGACACACTTCAATGTTTGACTAAAACAATGTTTAGGAATAGTCATGCATCCCCAAAAATATATTTTTAGGGATCAAAACTCTTTATCCATGATATTGTTCACACAAGTGTATGTCAGCCATATCATCTGTTGGGTATACCACTTCTGTCTGTCACTGTTGTTTTGCACATATACCTTTACCAGATTTGAACATCTGCCTACCTATGTCCACAAGCTATAGAACATTGTATCAAGCTGCAGTACCACAGGAGAAGGTTTGCTATAAGTGCCAGAGCACATTTGAAAAATCACCTCATCAATGTGCTATAAAGCAGAGGTTTGGGCTAAAAAGGGCTGAAATTGATGGCAGAGCCCTCTCCTGTGGTATATTTGCACATCAAATCTGTTGGGGAAGCACTTCTACTTAGTACTAGAATAACACACACACACACACACACACACACACACACACACACACGTGAGTCATTGCTGGATTCGAACACTTCCCTATCTAAGTACACAATGTAGAAAATTGTGTATTAGCCATACACACACTCACACTGCAGGAAAGGTTAAGTACAGGTGTCAGATACAGCACATTTGAAAGGATGACCTCATTAGTGTATTGCAAAGGAGTGGCTTGGGCTAAAAGGGACTGAATCTGATCAGCGAGCCCTCTCCTGGGGTAAATGTACACTGCAGATCTGCTTGGTAAGCAAGTCCAAACTAGCTCTAAACTAATGCACACACTAGTCACTCATTGTTGGATTTGAACACCTGTCCACCCAAGTCTACAAGGTAGAGTATATTGCACCAATTGCTGGTACAACAGGAGAAGACTTACTGTAAGTGTAACACAGGACACATTTGAAGAGATGACATCATCACTGTGTTAAAAATCAAATGTTTGTGTTAAAAGGGGACAAAAATTGATGGGGTGCTCTATCCTGGTGAAATGTTTCCCCTGAGTGGAAGTTTGCACACCAGTTTTGTTGGGTAAGTCATGCCTGTCTATCATTACAGCCACATAAACACACTAGTCACACACTGTTTGAGTCAAACACCTGCCTATGTAAGCTCAAAAACTAGATTGTTTGTATCAATCACCAGTGCCACAGGAAAAATCTTACTATGTGTGACACAGAGAATATTTGAAGAGAAGACCTCATCAATGTGTTAGGAAGTAAATTATTGGGCTAAAATGGAATGAAATTGATGGGGGAGTCCTTTGTTGATGTAACTGTTGCTCCTGGGTGAAGGTGTTACATACATCTGTTGGGTAAGCCAGTCCTACCTAACACTAGAGTCTTACACACACACTAGTCTCTCATTGTTGGATTTGACCACCTATAAGTCCACAAGCTACAGTACATTATATCACCTCCTAGTGCTGTAAAAGAATTGTTACTACACTCCTCAGACAGCACATATCTGTATTATACATCACAGGTTTGGGTGAATAGGAATGTGTTTTGACAGGCAGACAAAACAGCAATGTGTTGATCATAGTTCATTACATGCTGCTGCAGTAACTCACACATCACTTCATTCATGGGCATTGTTGTAGCGTGAATGGTATCTGTGTGTTTCACATTACAGCATATTCAGCATTGTATAAATGCTCATTATCGTGTCCTGAGCATTTATATAATGGAGGTTACTCACATGTATGAACCAATGGACTGCCACCCATGCATTCCTGAGTATTCAGAGCAAGTATGCAAATCTTATTAATTTAGATTTGTTTTCTCATATATAGCATTGATCTCCATGGGTCTTTTTTTCAGACTCAGCCCAGGAGCAGTGTCTGGTTAAGTAACTTGCTCAGGGTCACACAGTTAGGCAATGGAAGCTTCAGGAATCAAACCTTGCACCACGGGACAATAGGAAACAACTCCTTAACAGAAGCTTAATCCTCTGCGCTAACTGCCAGACAAATTAGTTTGCACATCATTGTGAAAAACTTCGAATGTGTGTACATTTTGCAAGGTAAATACAAGACATACATGGCAAACATCTGAAAGTGCAACACTTAGTAGTACTCAGCAAGGAAGTGTGCAAAGGTGCCACACCCTTGTAAATCATTTGCAAAGATAATGTATTGGAGTGCAAATATAATTCACAGCATGCAGTGAGAAGGCAGCATCAGTGTGAACAAGCCTTTAAAACATACACAAGTAATGCAAGCCACTGGCATTGCTTTCTTTTGGTTAAAATTGCTTACTGTAGTGCTCTGCTGGCAAACTCATTTCTTCGAACTATGGCAAAGTATTAGCAGATGCATAATTATTTCCTGAGTTTTTGAACTTAGAATAGGAATTATCAGTGGTCTATGGTGCTCCTTGGCAAGATTTGTAGAAAGAAGGAATACACACATGTTGACTTGTATGATTCTGAGAGAAACAAAAAAGCCAGCAAGTGTTGGCAAATGCCTGAAGGTTTTGTAAATTGTTTGTTACAATTTTACATACGTAGGGGAATTTATTTTCCCTATGGTTTTGGATGTGGCATTTGCCAACACTTGCTGGCTTTTTTGTTTCTTCCAGTTCTTTTTGGCCGTGCATAGGTTCTACGGGCACCTGCTTGTGTTTGTATGATTCTGACCCATTTCGGAACATGTGTGTTAATGTTTTCTGTATCATTTACAAGTGTTATGATTGTTGCAGTACAATGTTCATTATACTGATAATAAAGGGGTGTACTCCACTCTCCACATATTTGCTGACTGTCCACATGTTTCTTATGGAATTTGTATTGCTCTATCAATTAGTTGAGCACTTTGGTCAATATATAATGCCAGATATGTATGTGTTACACTTCATAACAGTCAGAAAATCCATGGTAATGCTACAGATTTTATTCAAGCACCTTCTTAAGTTTATAGAAGCAATGATTGTGACCTCTGTCTAGTGTCAGACACTTTGATCCCATCCATTAATTTTTGTTTTGCACAGAAATCTTGCACTTACATGTCAGAAGGTATGAAAGCAGGAGTGAGATAATTGTCAACCACATAAAGGAATAAACAGGATAATATCTGTGGGATAACATATGTAGCCATTATTTCACAATAGAAAAGGTTATGAAAACTAAAATTGTTCATAATTTTAGAGTTGATGCTGGAGGTGAGCACCTGCCAGTTGGCATCAAGTGTCCATAGAAGTGAGCATTAGCTGAGCATAGCACAGAGCAATTCATATTTCAGATATTAAAACACACGTTTGAAATTTTACTGAAAGCAGTATGAAGCAAGGGAGCACATGCACAGTGTAGTTCATTACAGTAATGATAAATAGAAATGTCCTATATGGTACAGCCTATTCAATACATAGTAATAAGTGTATCCTCAAAATGTGATCAGTCTTTCTTTCTGTAGTACAGTGAGGCTGACCACAGTGCCACATGTACACCATGCTAATGTGGCCAAAAGCTTATCAGCTTTTGCCCCATGATGTGAATTGTCATTTATAGTCAGTTGCCATTGGTGCACAATGCCAAGTATTATGCTAATGCTGAGTACAAATATTAATGAGGTGCAGGTTGGGGGAGAGAGAAAAGATAGTTGTGTTTATGGGCCATTTATGGACACCGATGTGGTGTGTTAATCCTTTGTAGTTCTGTCATGCTGCATGCAATAAAATGCTTTAGAATATGGAGCAAATAGTGGTAGGAGATCACTAAGTACGGCCGAAGGGTAATAACAGGTTACTATCATATGTAGGCACTACATCAACACATATAATATTGTAAAGCAAAAAAAAAACTTTAAATAATGGTCGAGATAGTGCTGGATTTGAACACCTTACAATCTCATCAGCATTCTATAGATCAGAGCATTAATTGAGCAGGCCACAAAAGAACTCATAGTTCAGATATTAAGAATTCTACATTTGAAAAGACAATAACAAAAGTATGAAGAATGAAAGTATGTATGCATCAGACGTCATAACAGTAATGAGATTTAAATATCCCATAAGGTGTACATTAAGCCTTGCAGGCTGTTAAACATTTAAGAATAACTTCTCATAGTGCTATCAGTCTTTCTGTCTGTAGTACAGTGAGGCTATGCAAATGTGCATGTTGAGAACCATTACTGTGGCCTAAGGTTAAATCTTCAGGTTTTGCCATATAGAGTGAAATGCCATTTACTGTCACACACCATTGGTGCATGACACCAGCTATCGTGCAAATGCTGAGGATTAAATAAAGGGTTTGTTTTTATTGGACATCTCTGGCCATGGGAATAGGTTCATAGGTTCATAGGTAGGTATTAGGCTATTGGTCCTAGGGCCTATATAAGACTAGCCAAATGGTACCCTGGCTTTTGCCACCCAAGAAAATTATTTTCCTGTGCCCCTGTCAAGCAGAGCCACAGAAGTGATCCCAGGGTGAATTTCCTATCTCCCATCCAATCATCAAGATTTTTCTTGAAGAGTGCTAATGAGGAGCTTTGTTTAATATAAATAGTTAGTTTGTTCCAGAGTATGGGAAGTATCTGAAACAGGAATCTATCCCTCCAGCATGTTCTGTTTATTGTGGTGACAAGGTTTAGGTCCCTAGAGCATGTAGCTCGAAGGGATTGGGATTTCTTTATGTGGAGCATGCCCAACAGCTCTGGCTTTGACATAGCTTTGTATGTTAGGCAGAGATCGCCTCTGAGTAGGCGCTATGCGACAGAGTAAAGCTGGAGTTTTTTGAGACGATCTGCTTAGGGCATCTGTTTCAGGCCGGTAATCCTCTTTGTGAGGTATTTCTGTGCCCTTTGCAGTTGTTGTAGATGTCTTGTGAAGTATATAACAAAAGGGGCATTGTACTCTACAATGGGTCTAATGAGTGATGAGTAGAGGGGAACAATAACCTCTTTTTTCCTGGATGAAAAACCTTTTGTGATGAGGTGTCCAACGCAGAAGGATTTCCTGACTACTGTGGCGATGTGATTATCAAAGGAGAGACTACTGTCCACCTGTATCCCAAGGTCTCTTATCATACTTTCGGTGTTAAGTAGACTACCGCCTATGTGGTAGTTCATGGGTACAGAGTTTTTACCAAAAGGGATGACAATGCACTGTTTGGCATTGAGCTTGAGGCCATGGCTTTGACACCAGGCATCTGTCTCAGTGAGGCCCTTTTGTAGGATGTCCACATCGTTAGGAGATTTGATAATGGCTCCTAGTTTGCAGTCATCTGCAAACTTTGTTAGCCAAGGGCCTTCTGTGTTAGCCTGTACTTCAGAGAAGTAGATATCAAACAGGAGATGACCTAGGACTGAACCCTGTGGTACTCCACTTGTCATTGGTCTAAAGCTGGATTTGGAGTCTGCTACTTTCACAGTGTGGGTTCGGTCAGTGAGCCAGTTGGCAACCCATCTTGTGACATAGAGATTTATACCTAGTTTAGTGAGTTTATCTATAATTCCAGAGTGGGGGATGGTGCCAAAAGCCTTGGCGAGATCTAGATAGGCTGTGTGTACCACCTTACCCTCATCTACAGCTTTGGTGACCGCTTCAAAGAAGTCTATCAGGTTTAGGAGACATGATCTGTCTTTTACAAACCCGAACTGGGTAGGGTCCAGAGTTTGGAGATTACCAATGTCATTGTTTATAAGTTCCATGATGATACATTCCATAGCCTTGCAGACCAGGCTCGTCAGGCTAATGGGGCAGTAGTTCTCAGGGTCTGTGGTGGCTCCTGGGATAACTCATGCTGTGCACCATTAAGTGGGCACAAAGCTTGAGGTGAGGCTGTGATTGAACATGGTACTTAGGTGGGGTGCCAGTTCATTCTATAGTTCATGTAGAACGCAGCCTGGGATGTTGTCTGGTCCCATGCATGCTGTGTTCTTGGCTTTGGAGAGTGTGTTTTTTACCTGTGCAGCCGTGATTACAGGTACTTTGCATTCTTCCGGTATAGAGATGGGCCCTCTAGGGGGTGAGAGGGGGGTAAAGTTAGCACTGAACCTATCTGCCAGGATGTTGGCAATATCAGTTAGTTCTGTATATTTAGTGCCATTGTGCTGTAACTCAGAGCAGATCTGAGTGTTGCCATTGAGATTCTTGACATAGCTATAGAATGCTTTGTGGTTGTCTTTAGAATCAGTGGCGATTTTGTTTTCGTAAATAGATTTGGAGGATTTTATGAGGGATCTCATCTTCATACTGAGGCTGACCATGGAGTTCTTCCAATCATGGAATTTTACTCTTTTTTGCAACAGTTTCTTTCTTCTGTTGTAGAGTTTGTTTGTAGCAGGGGACCACCAGATTGGCTTCCTTTTTTTGGAGGATAGCATCTTGGTTCTGTTAGGGATTGCACAATCCATGCACTCGTGTAAGTGCTTATAAAGTGCAATTGTATAGGATTCAGCAGTCGTATCTCTATTGTCAATCAGCATGGGTGTCGTGAAGTTTGCCACTTCTGTCTTAAGAAGTGTGAAGTTGACTTTGGAGAAGTTTTTTACAGTAGTTTCCCTAATGGGAGGTGGGGCTGGGACGTGGATGTCTAGGGTGATTTGCTTGTGGTCGGATCTGACCAATGAGGAATTGTCCTCTGGTGTGGAACACCAGTTGCCTATGTTGGTAATTACCAGGTCTAGGATATTGCTGCCCCTGGTGGAGGTGTGGATAAGTTGATCCAAGGCATTGGAATTTATGAATTCCAGAAAACGTTGAGCACAAGAGTTGGTACATGAGTAGTTTTCCCAGTTAATGGTGGGGTAGTTGAAATCACCCATTATTAGGGTATTAGGTTGTACCCTAATATTTTCCAGTGTATCAAGAAATGAAGAGTGGGAATCCTGGGGCATGGTGGGGGATCTGTAGCAAGCTACAATTTGCATTGCGGTCTTGCCCAGAGTTAGTTGCACTTGGATAATCTCAGATGCATTATGCTGAGCAACTAGCCTGGAGGTGTGGATATCCTTAATGAATATGGACACCCCTCCACCTTTAATGCTTTTGTCCAATTAGGTGGCCGAAAGGTGTGGTATGAATTATAGCATGGTAATGCAGGGGTGCTCTCTGGAGCCTTGAACCAGGTCTCTGTCACTGCACAGATGTTGATGTTCTCCATTTTAAGGAGTGCCTCGAGTGAGTGCATTTTGAGGTTTAGACTTCTAGCATTGAGTAGAATTACCCTCAGATTTTGCTTGCTTGTACCTGTTACAGTGGTGAATTTGTCATTTGAATCTTGCCTAAAAAAGGCACTATAGGGGTGGCAAGAGCCTTACCCAGTATTTGGAATCCCAAGGGTGACAGGTGCAGGCCATCTCTGGCAAAGCATCGTGGTTTGTCGATCATGTCATCCCAGGCAGACAGATACTGGATCCCCTTTGAATGACACCAGAAGCTTAGCCAATTGTTGAAGTCAATCATTTTGTCCTTGTACTGTGGTATCATTCTGGGTGATGGCAGGATGCTACTTGGGATTAGGGTCATACCTGCCTGGGCTACAAGATCAGAAAGCTCCTCCATGTCTCTTTTCATGTAGTCCAGGGAGGTACGTCTCAGGTCATTCACACCAACATGGACAATGACAGAGTCATATTTGTACTTGCTGTGGAGTGACCTGAGTGCATGCATTATGTGGTGGATCCTGGCACCTGATAGGCAGCTGACAGTAACTTTCTCCTTGTTTAGCCTGGTGAGTGGAACATCAGTGTGCCTGACTATAGAGTCACCTATGACTAGAGTGTTAGGTATGTTGTTATGCCTTATGGGCTGTGGTTGAATGGCACACTGAGTTTGTGGGCTATGTGTCATTTGGGTTTTGTTGGGGGGTGGAGGTTGCTTGTGTTTCTGCTTTGGAGGTCCCTGTTGCTTCGGTAGATTTTTTTTGAGATCCTCCACAAATGTAGGTGTGTGTTTTGTGTTTCTATGTGTGTGTTTTGGTGGTATAGGTTTTGAGGGACTATGTGATGAGTGTGGTGTGGTGCAAGTGTTTACCTTTTCCTCTTGACTGTCTAGTCCAGTCTTGGGTGAAGAGAGCTTTGCTTCCAGTTTGGTTATATAAGTGCATGTTTCACAGGCTGTAGTGATGGATGGTAGGAGTAGAGGGTTGTCTGTGTACATGAGGAAATTGCTGCATTGCCCCAAGATGCCCAGATTCATCAGGTAGACAGGAGAAAACAATGGGAGCTGACTCTTAGACATGCCTGGATAGGTGCTTATTTATTAAGTACTAAAACCTGTTTTCCTCTAGACAAGTGAGGAAAGTTGAGTGCTGCAGTAATTTGTAGCTTATTTAGTGCTTACAATGAGTTCTGAACAAGTGCTGAACTCAAAGAAACAGATTTGAGTGCTGAAACTAGAAAACTGGCTAGTTCTAAGAAATAAAAGCTAAAAGGCTTCCCTCCAACACAGAAAGGCCTGGGGGCTCAGAAGCTTACAAACAGTCCTGGATACAGCAAATCTGTATCTGGACTAGACAACTTATAGGAAAGGCAGGAAACAAGTTTAGAGGGGAAAGGAGGAGCAGAGGCTAACTGGGTTGGCCTTCTCAAATGTTCTCCCTGGAATAGGTAGAATGAGGTAATGACACTAGACTGGGAGGAGTGTCCGAGATCAAATTTACAGTAGGGGTGGGCAACTGCAAAGCCACCAAGTATAAAAACAGGATACCAAGAGGGAGGGAGGGTGGGAAACAAAAATCAAAACAAACAAATCCAACCAGATGCTTATCAATTGTAGAAAATTCTACTTAATACCTCACACACAGTGAGTAAAATAAAAGTGCTATAAATAACTCAGAAATAAGCAAAAAACAGGATACTTAATGTTATATATCTCAGATTCGTTAGCTGAGAGCCCTTCCTCCGACTTCCTCCAATTAGCTCAGTGTGAAATGGCAGAAACAGTCACAAGTTAACTTCTTAAGTAACAAAGTTGAAACCTGAAACAACTTCAAAAAAGCTTGAAAGAACCAATGAGCTGCTTATTCCAAGGCGTAGTCCAGGCAACCCCAGTCAGCCAATGACCACAAACAATTCACTCTCACTGAAATGCTATACTGGCCTTGGCTAAGCTATGATGACCTGGGACATTTGCTCAGACACACAGCCTCTACTAACAAACAACTAGGCCCAAAACACAAGCCTGAGTATATACAATGCTACACTACCAACACTACTTAGGTAGAAAAAACTGCAGAAATGTTTAACCAGATAAAGGATCAAGGAGACTCTAGAGAATGCTTTTAGATGCAAACAAGTTATATGATACACTCCTAGCAGGAAATCAGAACAAACAATCCCAACCAGATGCTTAACAATTGTAGAAAATTCTACTTAATACCTCACACACAGTGAGTAAAATAAAAGTGCTATAAATAACTCAGAAATAAGCAAAAAAACAGCATACTTAATGTTATATATCTCAGATTCGTTAGCTCAGAGCCCTTCCTCCGACTTCCTCCGATTAGCTCAGTGTGAAATGGCAGAAACAGTCACAAGTTAACTTTTTAAGTAACAAAGTTGAAACCTGAAACAACTTTAAAAAAAAATGGTGTGCAAATCTATTTTGCCCAGATGAAATGTGTGAAAAGCAGTTGATAACACAGTAGGGCAAATGGAGGCAAGCAAATAATAGCACACGGGGGGGGGGGATAAAGGAAAGTAGAGGATGGGGGTGGGACAGCACCATAGCTATCCAGTTCTGCATAGGATAACAGTGTACTTTTACAAATAATTTGGGGAATTTGTATAATCACCACATCAAGTGTGTGTGACAACAATTTAATAATGTTGCGGACTAATAGGAGCAAGTCAAGTGTGTCATGTACACACTTAGGTGAGGTGGAGAGCTATGCATAGGTGCTTTTTTTTTTTTTTTTTTTTATGAGATAGTGGTGCAGTGGATAGCATTGTCACCTCACAGCAATAGGTTCCCTGGTTCAATTCTTGGCTTGGGTGCCTTCTGTGCAGAGTCTGCCTGTCCTCCCTGTGTTCATGTGGGTTTCTTCCAGATGTTCTGGTTTTCTCCCACATTCCAAAAACATGCAGTAGGTGGATTGGACTATCTAAATTGGCCCTAGGTGTGAGTGTGTGTATCAGCGTGCGGTGCGGATGAACTACCGTGGCAGGTCTGGCTCTAGAGGATTGTCACTGTTGAAGTGACACCCCAACACCATGTGCAGAAATGGGAAAATGGGCTGTGGATGGATGGATATGAGCAAGGGAGCCCGCAGGATTTTTTGCAAGGGGGGGTGCAAACCCAAGTCCCGCCCACACTGCCCCACCCCCTCTGCTGCCCCCGCCCACTCAGCCCCACCCCCACCCCTGCCCACACAGTCATTCCAGTGTCCCAATACTTGGCTATTTTTCCCCATTTGTCATAGACACTGTTCAAATCTCTCAGTGCGCATACTGTTTTATGCTTTACTTCTACAATGATTACAGATATTTGGATTTCATTTACAACTTTTATTTCAAATTTTATAGCACAAACACTGATAGACATTTACTAAACCTAAACAAAACAATAGTCTTACAATGAAAAGAGACTTAGCATTAAAACTTCTCTACCTTTGAAGCCCACACTCACCAAAACAACATTGAAACCCGCATTCAAAGAAAATGCATCTGGCCAGTGGCAGGGTAAGTTTACCTTTGGGCTGTTTTCAAATCATAGACTCCTTGCACACACTTTTAGAACCATGCAAAAGTTATTTGATTCACCTTCCTGACTGTATTAATTAAACGATATAATAATTGAATTATATCCCTTGTATAATACAGCACCACTTGTTAGAGTGTGTTTTAAATTTATAGTTCTGAACATTTTTCCTTTAAGCAATGAAACAAATCATATGAACCAATAATAACAACCTGCCCAATTCAGAACATTTCAACCATAAAGGGCCACTCTACTCAAACTTCTGTCATACAATCCACCAATATCAATCAATATGCAGAATCTTTGCAGAAGTAAAACTCATCTGAATAATTCCAGATTAACGAGATCTGAAACCAGTGAAGAAGTTGTTGCTAGAAAACACCTTTATATTTCAGTGTTTCATCTACAAATTCACTGCCTGCTGCCCTTGAAAAATAAATTGCCTATGTTATATTAAAAAAATGGTAAGCTGGTATATTGCAATAGAGAATGGGTGGCAAGCTGAAAAACAAGTTAATAGTTATTAGGCATCTCATCCAAAGGAGGACATACACCCCCTTAAAATACAAATCTACATGTTGTGGGAGTAGAACCTACAGCCCTCTGTATCAAGATGCAAGTATGCTACCTGCTGTGCTGCTTTAAAAATTCTATACCACAATAGTGATACTATTTGCTAAACAAAACAGTTGCACATTTTAAGCAGGCTTAGCACGAACAGCAGTAAAACTCTCTTCCCTTGAAGCTCACAATTCCTTGAAAATGCACTTGAAAATAAATTCCACCTGCTAACTCTAGGGCATTTCATTCTCTTTAACACACACCTCAACCTCTAAGTGCAAGAAATCTGGACAAAGCCTAAAGTAAATAGGAGCAGATTATAAATATTGCTCTCATGAACTTAGAACATTGCTAGAATAACAGGATTTATGTTAGTATGCATTTTTCTAAAGGATATGACATCCAAAACTCAAATGTCTGTCATTATTTAGCAACTTCAGTGCTTTTTAGGAGGAATATGGGGCAAAATCTGGACATTCTCCAAAAACCTGGACAGCTGAGGGGTATGCTTCCTCCTTCTTATACATACATACATACAGACACACATACACACCATACCTCTCAATCTGTTAACACAAGAAATCTGGACAAAGCCTGTTCTAATGTTGGGGATAAAGGCCCAAAACTAGGGACTCATTAGAAAGTTGCTAGAATAAAAGGATTTATGTTAGAATGAATTTTTCTGAATAATATGAAGTCTGAAACAGAAATGCATGTCATTATTTATTAACAACTATATTCAGATATAGTTGGTTGTCTCAGTACTCACAGTGGCTTGCATTTTCTCCTCTCTTGAAAGGCCCACTCTGCTTAACTTGTGTATTATTTCCTCAGTCACTTCACCATGGGTTGCAAGGCAGCTTCATCACTAGTGTGTGCACAAAATATAATGCCTTCAATGAGTCTTGCAAGAAATCACATGCAATCATCATGGCACAAAGGTTCTACTGAAGATGCTTCCAATTTCTCTTATACACGAACACGACAGAAGCCAGAAACAACTGTTATTCTGCAGCTAGATGCAGCAGTAGCAAAACAAATTGCAAAGAACCAAAATAAATTGGAACCAATTGTATCTACCATTATTTACTGTGCAACCCATGACATTCCTCTCTGTGGAAAAGAAGACTCTGGTGGAAATTTGTGTTACTTGTTAGATTTTCGTATTGAAGCTGGTGACACAATACTGAAACAGCACAGTGAAACAGCTGCAGGAAATCCTTGGTACACATCCCATAGGGTGCAAAATGAGCTGTTGGCAGAATACAAACACGTACTTCAAAAGGAGATTGTTTGTGCAGCAAACAGGGCAGTTGGATTACGTGTATTGGCAGATGAAACTGCAGATATCTCAGACATTGAGCAGTTGTCATTGGGCATTTGGTTTGTTGATGATGATTGTATTCGAGAAGAGTTTGTGGTTTTTGTTCCCATTGTTGTGAGAGATGCACAGTCTGTATCAAATGTCATTGTCAGTGAATGCATAAAGTGTGATCTAGACCTGGAAAAATTACTCAGACAGGCTATGACGGCTGCTCCATAACGGCAAGCATCCAGAATGGTGGTCAGGCAAAGATTCGTGAAAGGTATCCAAAAGCAGCCTTTATCCACTGCACATCTCACAGACTAAACCTTGTAGTCAATGATCTGAATGATGTTCCTGAAATACCTCATGCTGTTGGTGTTATCAAGAAGATTCTTTTTTCCATGATAGTCCAAAACGGTGAGCATTGGCACCAAATATACCTCTTCTGTGTGAGACATGATGGACTGAGAAATATAAGTCCATTTGTGTGTTTAGTCAGAACTTTGAGAAAATATTTGACTGGCTGATCTTCAGAAGAGCACTGCTGGTGAAACCAGACTAAATGCACATATGTTACTCAGCGCTTGCTCTTCGTGCACGTTTCTTATTTTTCTCTTCATTATTGCAAATTACTCATCAGTTCTTGAGCCTGTTGCCCAGATGTTTCAGTTTGTTCAACTTGATATAGTAGAGGCTCAACAACACATCAACAGACTCATTGAAATATTCAATGAGCACTGCAACCATGCTGAAGAACACTTTAGGAATGACATTCTCAGTAAGGGAAGATCACTAGCAGATAAATTTAGTATTGAGTTAGTGTTGCCAAGGATTTGCAGTCGACACACCGAGCAAACACAGTAGGTGTGGATTCTGAGAGTTATTACAGAACAAGTATTTATATTCCCTATCCTGACTCATTAGTTTCTTCACTGACATCTTGCTTTTCCACCATTAACACTGCTCAGTTCAACTTATTTTATCTGCATCTTAAAATGATGTAAAACCTACAACGTGAAGAATTCTTAAAACGAATTGCCGTCAATAATGAACTATATCATATTGCTACTATATCTGAATGATCGCTTCTTGTCTGATGCATTGGCTTTGAAGTTATAAGACAACCTAAAGAATCCAATGGGCTACTACTACCTTTGTAGTCAATATCTTGCAGATCTTCTATCAATGACGTTACTGAACAAAAACAAACAAAAAAAAGTGTCAGGTATGGGATTAAAAAAAAAAAAACATTTTCTGATGTGTTTCAGCTACACCAATGATTAACATGTGCATCATGCTAACCTGGACAACAACAAAAAATAAACACATAAAACTAGTTGAATTTTGCTTGTGTACATGTTTATGCAAAGAAAACTTAATACTGCAGTAAGCACCATTATACCTCTCAACTGAACACATTTTCGCAGAATGTCCAGATTTTTGCCTCATATTTTTGTGTTCTTCCTAAAATCTGTACTTTTCTGGCAAATAGTTGAGGATTGAAGTCATTAAATAATGATAAACATTTGAGTTGAAGAGTCCACATCCTTCAGAAATGTCATGCTAATGCAACACCTATTATTCTATCAACTTTCTAAGTTTGTAAGAACAATATTTAAAATCTTTCCCTACTTGTTCCCCCATCATTTTATACTTTGTCCACATTTGTTGCTCTAAGAGGTTGAGACTGAGGTATGAATTATGGATAGGAATATGTGCTTTATGCACAGTCTTCACAGTTTCCCTTAAAATGTCAATGAACCTCACATGAACTTGTTTATATTCTCCTGCTTTGACAATCTGGCTAGTGTTTTTTTTAGTTTTTCCTTTCTTGTCTTATCTTTAGTACATCTTCAACATTATCTCTACTAAACATGCTGTATGAACAATCATATGTTACTACCTACTATACTTTTAATTGTATGTCTAAACAATTATGCTTATGTAAATATCTTATGCAATCATATATCTGCTATATTTTATAACTGTGTAAACCACAATGCTCATGTAAATATCTTATGTATAGTATGGTAGCAATTGTTCTGGAGCTTTTCTCCCTGGGCCTCTGCTGAAAATAGACAGCTTTGTCCAGTCGGACCTCCCCAGTAAACAAATGTAAAATAAAAAAAAAAATCTGACCTTTATGTGGATTCAAAAAAAAGAAAAGTACATCATGTAACAGAAACCAAACAATGGCTCTCTGTGAATTTACTATACTATTCTGTAACTGAATGCACATTACTTAATGTTAACTGATAAAACAATTAAATAAAAATACGGTATGACAGGGGAAGAAGATAATGCTTTATGATTTGTAAACTGCTCATAACTTGTCACAATCCTTGAAGTGTATAAAACACCTCTTTCTAACCTTTAGAGTCTGGAAAACAGCTTTTCTCGATAAGCAGCAATAAAGACTCCAGCATATAATAAAAATGCATACACACCAGAACATAACAGTTAAACATACTGTGCATGTCTCTCTGCATATCTGTAAATTAGTAGGCCATGTCTTTTTAAACCTGTAGTAAATGTTATGTTCTCCATGATAACGTTATATATGTAGTTCGTTGCATACTCTCACCTTAGTAAACATCCTGTAGTGACAAGAACACTGTCTCTTTGGAGTTACTTTGCAATATGCTTAAATCAAAACTACTTGCAGAAGACAATGTTAATCCATCCTGAATGCGACCAATACAACGCTTCATTAAAATATCTATTAATCTACTAAGAAAACAGATTTCTGCCTCAAAGTAAGAAGTAATTAAAAACAGTTAATAACAACAGCAACAACTCCCCCCTCTTTGGTCTGACGTCCTGTGATTTGTAATGCTAGCCACTCTTCAAAAAAATATTTGTTTGGGACTTCCTTATCAATTAAGGTAGATCACCAGCAAAAATCAGCACTCCCTGAAGATGTGACAACAATGCAAACAGCACAACATAATTCTCCTGATAAGTACTGCAAAATATTCTATTTGCCATTTCCTATTTAACCAACTGCATATGGGCAGAAGCTGGAACACAGAGGTGAAGCAATCAATACCTTTATTTGGCCAAGATGGGTTTTACAATGCATCTACTGGAGCTTCACCTTCAACAGGGTCAGGCAACAACTACTAAATAAACAAAACCCTATGTTTAATAAAATAAACAGATCTAATGTCACCACATTTCATATTTTGAAAGTTTACTATTACAAATACTAACCCATCTTTAAACTTGAGTGCAGCGTGGTATTCTAAGAAAATAAAATCTAAAATATATTTATTCAGAAAGAGTAACAAATTATAAAACTTAACCAGCAGCCAATGTCTTGTCGCATCAGGACAAAGTCCAATAAAAAGTGTTCCAAATTTCAAACCGAATTATTTATATGTAGCACAATTGAAGTTACAGAAACTCCCAATCCCACAGTGCCTGAAAACTTTTGAACTTAGGGTGCATACATACTTTAAATAAAAATACTAATAACTACATGTAAACATTCGAAATATGCACAGAGAGAAAACAGTAGCACAACTCAAGCTGGTGCAGGCTTGTATTTCAGCAGACCGCAAAAAGTTCAGGTGTACATCATAACACTCCAGCTGAAACTAATTGTTAATAGTTGTTGTGGTACAGTTCTCTAACAAGGGGTGGACACAGGAGCAGAGCAGAAGTACTACATACTACTACAGAAATAATGGGTGACCTCTGACAGGCCAAAATTAATTCAGACAGCAGTTATACCTTCGGTAAGGCCACCTCCAGGCAGGCAATAGTTAACATGGATGCAGATGCCACTCTATCCCTAATGGGTGATAGCAGCCCCATAAAAAAAGTAAAACTGACAGTATCGTTCTAAAAAGTAAAACGGACAGTATCATTCTAAAAACTAAAACGGACAGTATCGTTCTCTCACAACACGCAACAAAAATGTGCAACAGGCAACTAGGACACAACTCTGTTCTAGTTTCAATTGTTAAAACATATACAAGGCTCCAGAGAGCACCCCTGCATTACCAGGCTATAATTAATACCACACATTTTGGCCACCTAACCTGGACCAAAACACTAAAGGTGGAGGTGTGTCCATATTCATTAAGGATATCCACACCTCCAGGCAAGTTGCTCAGCATAATGCATCCGAGATTATCCAAGTGCAGCTAACTTTGGGCAAGACCGCAATCCAAATTATATCTTGCTACAGATCCCCCACCATGCCCCAGCATTCCCACTCCTCATTTCTTGATACACTGGAAAATATTAGGGTACAACATAACACCCTAATAATGGGCGATTTCAGCTACCCCACCATTAACTGGGAAAACTACTCATGTACCAACTTATTTTGCTTAACATTTTCTGGAATTCATAAATTCCAATGCCTTGGATCAACGTATCCACATCCCCACCAGGGGAAGCAATATCCTAGACCTGGTCATTACCAACATGGGCAACCGGTGTTCCACACCAGATGTCAGTTCATCATTGGTCAGATCAGACCACAAGCTAATCACCCTAGACATCCACATCCCACCCCCACCCCCCATTAGGTAAACCACCGTAAAAATTTTCTCCAAAGCCAACTTCTCTCTTCTTAAGACAGAAGTGACAAACTTCATGACACCCATGCAGACAGACAATAGAGGTACGACTGCTGAATCCTACACAAATGCACTTTATAAGCACTTACACGAGTGCATGGATCGTGCAATCCCTAACAGAACCAAGATGCTATCCTCCAAAAAAGGAAGCCAATATGGTGGTGCCCTGCCATAAACAAACTCTACAACAGAAGAAAGAAAATGTTGCAAAAAAGAGTAAACTCCCTGGTCAGCCTCAGGAAGAAGCTGGGATCCCTCATCAAATCCTCCAAAGCTCATTACGAAAACAAAATCGCCACTGATTCTAAAGACAGCCACAAAGCCATGTAACTTGTCAGAAGCATTGTGTGATGAAAAAGATTCATAATTTACATGCAAGCCAACATGATATGCTTCAAAATTGAAGATTTATTTACTGGAGGGGAATGTTTTACCAGGAATTCTTCATATTCTGGTACATCCTGCTCGTTACCCAGTCAGTCTCCAAGGAAAGTTCCAGTAGTTCTCAGAGGAAGAACTAAGAGAAAGTTGCACTGAATGGAGAGCATGTCTGTGCTTAAGAACCAAATTAAGCTTCCTGAGTAGAAAAAAACGACTACAGTACAGATTTCTGAAAATTCAAATATGGATAGCACTGCTCCTTTAAATCAGAATCCCTGTGAGAACAGTGATGTCAGCACAGAGAGAGCATGTATAGAACCTCCCACATCTGAAAATGGTGGAATGGCAAAAGAAACTTTCCAAATGGCTTGCACTAACAGAAGGATGGATTCCAGTGTTAATTCTGATTCAGTAGCTTTTTTTGGAGCAAAGGGAAGCTACACAAACTTCGATCCTTCCATTTGTGTTAAAGAAGGCGCTGCCAATAAGGGACAGGTCGAGCAGCAGGAATCGAAGAGGGAGAACGCGATTACAGCAGAGAGAATGAGCGACTCCTGCATATATGAACACCAGGAGCAAGAACCAACAAAAAACTTGGTAATTAATATATCTAGCTTTTCTTTAACTGATGCACAAGCCTCGTTGTTAAATAGAGGCCTGAACTTCATTCCAGCACAGAAAACAGTATTAAATGATTTATTAAAAGAGCTGAAGTTATTTTCTCCTAACCTAACACTTAAAACCATGTTTAAAAGAAATGTATTTGATAATACGTTTAAACAACCTAGTGCCTTTGTACCCAAGATACATCCCACAGTTGAAACTTTTACTAATGTGTGTGAGCATGAAATTAGAGAGATGCATGCTAAAAATCTTCCACCTAGATTTTATAACTTGAGTAAATTAGAAACTGAAGCACTGTCAGAATTAAAGGATTCTCACAGCATTGAAATTAGGCCTGCTGATAAGGGGGGCAGTGTAGTAGTAATGGATAAGGTTTTTTATTATAAGAAAATGATGGAACTTTTGAATGATACAGATACTTATGTTGAACTAAATGAGAGACAAGTACAATGTATAATTGACAGGATATCTGTATATATTTTTGACTTATTGATTACTAATTATGTATCAGAGGAATTGTTTGACTACTTTCAGATAGAACATCCAACCATACCCTTTATTTATGGTCTACCTAAAATTCACAAAGACATCACACAGCCCCCTATGAGACCTATTGTATCCAGTAGAGGATGGGCCACAGAAGCCATCTCAATTTATATTGAACAAAATTTACAAATAGTCCTAAAATCATGTGAGACTATACTAAGGGATACAAAGGCATTTCTGCAACTGTTATATAATAAGACCAGGAACATTAAAAGAAATTATATGTTTGCGACAATGGATGTCACTTCATTGTTCCCAGTGATACCGAACAAATGAGGTATTGAGAAAATATGTGATATTCTGACCTTGAAACAAGTTTTTCAAAGCACTAAGATTAATTTGATATGTGAGTTGCTTGATATTGTCCTAGAAAATAATGTCTTTATATTCAATGACAAGTTTTATCTACAGAAAGTTGGCGTAGCAATGGGCACGGCTTGTGCTAACAGCTACGCCAACTTAGTATTGGCTGCATGGAACTCTTGTTTAATAAAGGGCAATTGGTGTGAAACTGCAAGTGAACCGTTTCCTACCTTGACTACTACATCTCAGTTACAATTTTTGGCTTTATAAAGGGCACTACTGTGAAGCTGCAAGTGATTTATTTCCTGACGTGGATTATTCCTTTTTTACCTTCAGCTGTGGTCTAACCATTTGTCTTTTCATTTTTTTCGATCTTTCTTCCTGTTTGCATTTTTATAACCCTTCTCCATTCAAATAAGTGTTACATTGAGAAACCCAAATACAGTAGCAAGACAGCCATTCCAACTCCCATCCACACACAGACATAACTGACATTTAATAGTTACACTGTGACAACTGACATTTAATA
Source organism: Protopterus annectens (assembly GCF_019279795.1). NCBI lineage: Eukaryota > Metazoa > Chordata > Ceratodontiformes > Protopteridae > Protopterus > Protopterus annectens. The sequence continues at coordinate 441,248,607 of NC_056742.1, forward strand.
GTGTTACACTGTGACAACTGACATTTAATAGTGTTACACTGTGACAACTGACATTTACTAGTGTTACACTGTGACAACTGTCATTTAATAGCGTTACACTGTGACAACTGACATTTAATAGTGTTACACTGTGACAACTGACATTTAATAGTGTTACACTGTGACAAATCTCTGTTCCTCAAGGCAGATGGTTCCATTCACACAACATTGTTCATATGCAGAGTTGTACTTCTGGTTTGGCTAGTAAAGTCAGCTGTTTGTGTTCTGGTTTTGCTATATTTAACAAATGATAACATAAACCATCTGTATTAAGTATGCTAAAACTCACAAACTACTCATTTTCTAACTGGACCAAAGTGGGTTATAAAAATTCAAAAATGGTTCATAGAAACACAGATGCTCCAGATCTGTATGCTTAGGCTACCATCTTGAAAAACTGACCAAAGTGGGTTATAATCAGGCAACAAGCTCATGCTCTGTACCCTTACCAGGCCCCAAACCACCAGACTAAAGTAACTATCTCTACTACACACATACATTCAGTCCGACTACAGATATAAACTGCATTGTGCTCTGGCTTTTGTTTCCTTAGGAATGTTAACATTCACAACAAACAGCCCCCAGTCAGTACAAGTCCAAACACTGCATACACAAATACATTAAAAATGCTACAAGACACCTACCTTTCACTTCTACATTCATCTGCGCAGTCCAAACGTCCTCTTGAATTCAAATCTCCAGTAGGCACGAAAGAAAAGGACGTAAACCATCAGTCGCACACAGACACAGAAGACAAAAACAGGTCACAAACACCTGTTGTGTCTGTGCAACTGGACGGGATGCAAAGGGCGTTCTTAAAGAGGAACGCCCTTTAAAAAAAAAACTTTTTTTATTTAAATTAATTTCTCGGCCAGCCGGTTCCGGGGGGGGTGCAAGTGCACCCCCTTGCACCTGCCTGCAGGCGCCCTTGGATATGAGATAGGTGCCTTTTGTGAGAGGGAGAGAGAGAGGAAAAAGAGGGTTAGGTAAGTAGGGTAGGTTATGTAGCAGGTACAGACATACAGGACAGACAAGACAGACAGGGATCTTGATGGACACAAGTGGTTGGGGACACCATGATAGGGGATAGATGAGCCTCTAGTCCCCACCGTCTGAATTAGCATCACTGTCTGCTGTCCCAGACACATTAAACAGCACTGGACGGGGCATCAACTTGGCTATTTGATGCAAGACTTTCTCTGTTCTGCTGATGTGGGCATCATGCCCCTCTCCATTGTGTTGTCCACCAGCTCTGTTAGTTCATGATGGGTAACATAGTCACAACCTTCACTAATATTACTCCCAGTGGTTATCAGTGCACCAGCCCTTCTGGCACAACTACCTGACACAGGTGGAGAGGGTAGCACAGGTGTTCCAGAGGCAATGATGACAGACTGTAACCCAGAGGTGCTGGGTGTCTATGCTGCCTGTGGTGGTGTCACTGCAGCCACCTGTGGAGGTATGACACTCTAATCCACTGTAACTGGTATAGCTCCCCATGCTGGTGGTCTTTTGTATTGCAACAGGAATTATGTTACAAATGTCAAAAAAAATAGAGCAAAATGGGGGGCGACAACATAGAAAATATCACCAGTGCCATTTCATATTACTATATCACATTCCATTCAAATTGACACACAAATATGTTAAATATTGGCACACCCATGTATGAATGTGAAGTCATACATGTGAATTAAAAGACACATTAATGTCATTGTTATTAGAGATATTAGGCAGTTTTGTGACAATTGCACATATGATATATGCATTTGAATTAATGAAATGTCCATTTACAAATATTGCAGTGTTGTTATTGCTTACTGATTGCAGGACATTTATTTTATGTCATAAAAGGTAATAAGGTAATTGCTGCTGCTAGGATTTGAACCCACACACATCTACCTTCATGTACCCATTGCATATTGCAATGTTCAAAAGCTATTTGAGCAGGCATCTATGCTCAAACTATTGAAGGCTTGCCTACTGATGAGCTCCAAACTCATAAAATGGACTACAGTTCTAATCCATTATTACATAGCTAAAATTCATACCTGAATCATACTTACACAGTCTCTTGGAGGCATTGCAATTTCTCCTGATTCCTTTCTACCTCTTCAGAAGCTGTACAGAACAGAAAACAGAAGAAAAAACAAACAATGAAAAGCTTTATGTGTTGGCAAGCCATTGGTATACATACACAACTCAGGTGGGTTATTGGTTATAAAAAAATATCTCCCATAAGTGAAGGGGGTCTTGCTTGGGGCCTTTCATGTTATTGTAGCAGTGACTACATTGTTTACCAGAGCATGGAATGCCAGTTGCACTGGTGACAGTCTTGACCAAACTATTCCAAGCCTCAGCCTTGTACTGGGATGCGGTGTAGCCCCCCTGCAAAGGTTTACAGCTGTAATGCTTTATGGGAGGCCCAGTTATGATCTTGAGCACCTCCTGACACCATCTTTGAGCTCTAAATTGAACAGCACCCTCCCTATCACTTGACTTGTCTTCTCAAGAATATCAGGAAAAAGTGAAGGGTATTGCGTCTAATTCAGACTTAGTGTGTGCCAGCCTGTGTTCAAAGACAAACAACCATGACAATTACATTTATGCTATAGAAAGTGCATAAATAAAATGTGTCAAATTTGGGCACGCTTTCTTCAACATACACTTTAGGTGTGAAACATGGCAGTCAGACTTGGCCATGCGTGCTAATCAGTGTATGTACACATATGTCCACAGTGAGTTCATCAAATGCTTTGTAATGATGATGTACAGTTGAAATGATATACTGGCACTTCTGGCTATGCTCTCTGGTATGGTGGTTGGCAATTATAAGTAAAACCTTTTGGAAAACAAATAGTACATGACATTGCTGATTATGTGAGCATCATTCAGTGTTGTTAGATAAACTTACTTTAAGTAGGACACAATGCCTTGGTGAGACATACATTTTACAAACTGTAACTGACAGCACCTGGGAATTTTACCCATGACAAAAAAGACAATCAAACAACTTTATTCAGCTTAACTGTTAATGCCACAGGAGAACTTATATTTTTAGGGTGTACGTTGAAATGTAACAAACTGAACATGACTAGAAACAGGCCTAATTCTGACAAGCCTTTATAGGTTACACTTTGATGTGTTCTTTCATTGGATTAATATTTTTAAGTAAATATTTATTTCTGTGAAAAGTTTCCTTTGCATTGGTTTTAGTAATCACTGTAATACATCTTGAGGAAGGGGCCATACAGACTTACAGTACATTACATTCTACACAACACACATAGGTACAATATACAATTGTGGTAATGACAAATCTCATTCCACTGAAGTCATTAACAGACATATCTTGAAATGTGTTTCTTAACACTTAATGATTTCTCTAACACCTAATGCTGCTAATTGTAATGAGTCATACCTTATCCCAAGAAATGTTAGAAACATCATTCACATGCAAATGTCCTTTAAATTTAGTATGTGCTTTGATTACTTGACACAGAGGATTTACCTTATTTAGAATTCATTACCAGATTTATGTTACAAAGTTCACTTCTTAAAAAGTAACTGACAATACTTTATTTTGTCCTCTACATTAAAACGATCCGTAGTCCGTATTCAAACCCTGCACTACTTGTGTTACTCCTCAGAACTTACTGCATTAACACATTGAATCACAGAGAAGGTTATGTAGCAGGTGTGCTTACTATACTCAGTACCTTCTAGAGTGCTGACTGAAGTGTACCAGTGCCCTTCTTATTTGTGCTCCTGATGGCTAAGGGTTTGAGCATGCAAAATAAATTTTTGATTTTTTGCCTTAGGAAGTGAATTCACTGATAGTCACTGCTGACAGTCAGTGATCTGAGTTATGCAAATAATGAAGGCAAAAAAAAAATTGAAATGAATCATAAGTCAGTGTGAGGATTTGCCATCTTGGCAACATTATACAAAGAAAATGTTGAGAGCAAGGATCCCTATTTTCACAGGCACATAAAATCCAGAGACGTGAACCCTGGAATACTGACATATATTTAGCAGTGTTTAGAACATGAAAATTTGCATTTATCATACCTTATCAAGCATTCCTGTTATAAAAACTATTTATGAAGGGGCCATATAAATGTTTACAGGATGTGATGTACAAAGTACACCTGTAGTAATGAAAAGTATTACTTTCCAGACATTTTCAGACATATTTGTACAGCTGATGGGCTATGCATATTTCTCACATCATTATGTTGCTAATTGTACTGCCACATACTTTAGCCTAAGAACTACTTGTAACATCACACTGATAAAAATATGCTTTTACTGTAATAACTACTATGATTACTGCAGGTGTCACAGATCATTGTTAACTTGTTTATCATCCATTACACACATTTTTATGTTGTAACTTTCACATTTGAAGTTGCAAGTGTAATTCAGTTTAAATTACAAAATATATTTTCTTTTGACCCCTAAAATCAAAATATCCCAAGCATGGATTCAAACCCTGAACTGCATCTACTTTTCTTCAGAACTTAGTGCATTAACACATTGAGCCCCAGAGAAATATGCTTAATGTGTGTATTTTCTGCACTCAGTACTGTCCAGAGTGCTAACTGATATGCACCAGCTCTAGTCTCATTTCCACTATCAATGGCTAAGTCTTTGTGCATGAGAAATACATTTTTGAGTTTTTCCCTTGGGATGTGAACTGTCACTGACTGATAGTCACCAGAGTTACTCACTGACATGCAATACCAAGCATCACACAAAGGATGAAACAAAAAAAAAAAAAAGAAACAAAATCACTTGATTTCTCAACTTTGTGGCCTTATACCTTTAAAATGTTGACATTAAGGATCCCTACTTTCACATAGGCATAATATTTGCTACATTTAAACCAGGAAACCATGACATTACCATGAAACATTGACATTATTAACAGTGTTTGCTACATCAACATTGACATACTGAGGTAGAGAAAGTAGAGCACATAAACTCAAGTTTGTACTTCTAAAATTTTACATTTCAAGATCACTATACCCATGTTATCACACTTGAAATTTCTCCTTTCACAGTAGAAGTCTTGTTGAATGTGGTACTTGCCAAAGTTACGCTAATGTGTTCTTCCCTTTGTTTAGTGAGCATTACTCAGTTGTGATCTGTTTTTATCATGATTGTAGTACATTTTGCAGCAATTTTGAGTTTTTGGGTATGTTTACAATGTATACACTTGGTATGATGTACAGATACTTTTTAGACAGAGGCACAGTATCTTCTAACTGTGATGATGTGATTTATTGCCATGTATGCCAGAAGAAGTAGGGCAGTGGATGTGTAACATATGTCAGCATGCTAGTTGGAATTTAGTAAAGCATTATATGTTATTGGAATATCAAACTGATTTGTACAGATGTTTGTGTTGAAAATGTATTTGTAAAGTTACTTGTGTTAAAAATGTATCAACAGTATTTCCTGCTAGACAGAGGAAGAAATGTACATGTATTGTTGTAACTGTTGAAATGCATATATTGTAATAGAGGATACTGGAAGAGAAGAGGTTAATCTCAATCCACCTGAATTTGAAAAATAGTAAAATTAAATTACATAATTTAGGCCATAAAGATTGTATGTTACAGTTCTGATTGCAGCCAGAGACAAAATGCCTGGGAAAACAAGCACTAGAAAGCTTTCTGCATTGTATTTGGGGTGAACTAATTGCTACTCTGGAAGAATGGAGGTTCGAAATTGTTTTATGACTTCCAGGAGCTGTGTGTGTGTGTGTGTGTGTGTGTGTGTGTGTGTGTGTGTGTGTGTGTGTGTGTGTGTGTGTGTGTGTTTGTATTATTGACACATATGTGCCAAATCCTGACAGCTTCTAGCCAAGAGAGGTAATATGGAAACCATAAGTCAGATGACTAGATGTATGTGATGTCATTCTGTAATCCATCACAAAAAAATTATATTTTAATTCTAGGTGAGACTGAAGTCTCATGGCAGTCTGTTTTTGGAACCTGACAGTGAAGGACCCCTCACCTGCTTCATCTTGTCTTGCTCTAGTAAGTGAACCAGGGAACACTAATTCTTAAGATTAGTCAGGAAAATATAGTGAGATTAGTTAAGTACTGTTTTTCTGTATCTGTGTGAATCTATTTGTTTGTGTTATTTTAATATTTCCGGTGATTGAAACTCTGGTGTTGTAAATAAATATTTAGTATTTTCATGTTATTTTACTATTTATTATTAAATATATTAAAACTTTTTTTATTGTGACTGATCCTTTTGAGAATATTTTAACCTTTGAGAGTACTCATATCTATTTGGTGACTATGAGGCCACTCCCGAAAGCCTCACTGTATTGGCCATACACTATAATTTGCATTAATGTTAATTTCACTCAGTGTAATTGGGTACCCTTGTAAGAGCCTTAGAGTAGCTGGCTTTGTAGTGTCTGATGGCAGTGTATCTACCTTATGATATGGGCAGAAGGGGGCATAGCTAGTAAGTCTGTGCCAGCCTTTTCCAGGTGTGTGTGAGTGTGTGAAAATCAGATCCCAAAGAGTGTGTGCATCAGCTCTTTGGAGTAAGGACACGAAGCTCTGATTTCACAGAGAGAGTGGTGGAGGACTTGGCTTGGACACTTGGCTGAGGACTCAACTCTATAGCTGAAGACTTAATTAGATGTACACAACTGCTAACAAGTCACACTCACAAGGCTTTAGCAAGCCGCAGTTCTGAATACTTACTCCTGTACTGCTAAGTTTTGTGCATGGCATCGTGTAGGTCTGAACACCAATTTTGCCTGCACAGCACCTCCAGCAGATTGAGTGATTTAGTAATGATAATTACCTGACACCAAATTTGCATATGTCACATGGACAGAGGGGTTAATCTACATGATATAAGCAGAACATGGGTGTACAGAATTTCCATCACACTATGAAAGACTGTTTGAATTCCCCAAGTGCTTCCAAACTAAACTGTCTTACAATTTCTGTCAAGGCATGTTATGTTATCTACAAGTGCTGTTTACAGTATTATTTTAATATGTTTTCTTAGCAACATGAGTGCTATCTACATGTTGCATAGATGTGTTTGGAATTAAGGTAATGATCTTTGACTTCTGTTTCATGGCTTTCTGGAAACATTTCCTAAGGATGTTGCTAGTGATACCTGTCTGACCTGAAAAGCTGCTATGAGGTTAAAGTGACATTTAGGCAGTTATTGACTGCTAATGCTGTTCTATATCCCTGTTATGAAATTGTGTTATGTCCATGCTGGTGGGGGGGGGGGACTGGAGGATTTTACAGGTATTTCTCGGATATCTGTATTCACATACATCCTTTTTAACATTTTATATGGTGATGCCTCCATAAATTATTGTTTATTTCCTGCCAAGTGTTAGATCAGCTTGTAGCCACATAGCCACTGTTGAGTTGTCTTATATATATAAAAAGAAATATATATATATATATATATATATATATATATAAAAAGAAATATATATATATATATATATATATATATATATATATATATATATATATATAAAGCTACAGAGATATGGCAGCTAAAACAGCCATCCCACAAAAATCTGTATTCTCAGATGCTGAGAATGACATAATTTTAGAGGTCCTCCATCTGTATGGGGCATGCACCTTATAGAAATGACAAACCTGTCCTTGACCATGTCTGGTGGCAGGTGATCAATTATGTGAATGCTGTGGGTGACCATGGTTGTGACAAACATAGGGGCAGTGATATGATTAAGACTGCTATGAGTAGAGCCAGGGCTGTTGCAGGGGAACAGAAGGCTATGGAGTGTGGGTCTGCTTCCAAACCACCACTCACTGAGATGGAGCAGTGCCTGTCATTGATAAGGGATCCAAACAGGATGGTGGGTCTGCTTCCAAACCACCAATCACTGAGATGGAGGAGTGCCTGTCATTGGTAAGGGATCCAAGCAGGAGGGTGGATCTGCTTCCAAACCGCCACTCACTGAGATGGGGGAGTGCCTGCCATTGGTAATGGATCCAAGCAGGAGGGTGGGTCTGCTTCCAAACCACCACTCACTGAGATTGAGGAGTGCATGTCATTGATAAGGGATCCAAGCAGGAGGGTGGGTCTGCTTCCAAACCACCACTCACTAAGATGGAGGAGTGCCTGTCATTGGTAAGGGATCCAAGCAGGAGGGTGGGCCTGCTTCCAAACCACCACTTGCTGAGATGGAGTGCCTGTCATTGGTAAGGGATCCAAGCAGGAGGGTGGATCTGCTTCCAAACCACCAATCACTGATATGGGGGAGTGTATGTCATTGGTAAGGGATCCAAGCAGGAGGGTGGGTCTTCTTCCAAGCCACCACTCACTGAGATGGAAGAGTGCCTGTCATTGGTAAGAGATCCAAGCAGGAGGGTGGGTCTGCTTCCAAACCGCCACTCACTGAGATGGGGGAGTGCCTGTCATTGGTAATGGATCCAAGCAGGAGGGTGGGTCTGCTTCCAAACCACCACTCACTAAGATTGAGGAGTGCATGTCATTGATAAGGGATCCAAGCAGGATGGTGGGTCTGCTTCCAAACCACCAATCACTGAGATGGTGGAGTGCCTGTCATTGGTAAGAGATCCAAGCAGAAGGGTGGGTCTGCTTCCAAACCACCACTCACTGAGATGGGGGAGTGTCTGTCATTGGTAAGGAATCCAAGCAGGGGGGTGGTTCTGCTTCCAAACCACTACTCACTGAGATGGAGGAGTGCCTGTCACTGGTAAGAGATCCAAGCAGGAGGGCGGGTCTGCTTCCAAACTACCACTCACTGAGATGGGGGATTGCCTGTCATTGGTAAGGGATCCAAGCAGGAGGGTGGGTCTGCTTCCAAACCACCACTCACTGAGATGGAGCAGTGCCTGTCATTGGTAAGGGATGCAAGCAGGAGGGTGGGTCTGCTTCCAAACCACCACTCACTGAAATGGAGGAGTGCCTGTCATTGGTAAAGAATCCAAGCAGGTCAGAGGAGTTATTTTGTGCTGTGATGGACATGGCAACAAAGGTGGGAGACAGCCACATGGTGTCCCGTAGTGATGTTCCACTTATTATATATATATATATATATATATATATATATGCAAACCAACCAGGAAAAGAGAAGAAAAACCAAATGTCAGGAACCAGAAGGCGAGGCAGAAAAGGTTTTAGCGTACCACACTTTATTCAATAATTTCATCCAAGGACTTCATCAGAATATACAAAATTCATCTAAATCAGTCAGTTAAATAGTCACACCAATAAAATAATTAATTAATCAATCAATTTGAAGGCATATTAGAACCTTGGTTTAAAACCCATACAAAGTAAAAGAAAACAAATGCATATGTAAATGTGTAAATATGTAAATGAGAAACAAGGAAAATTCACATTAATCAAAATATGCCTAGAAATCCAGGTCCTTATTTAACTTTAACTTCCTGTATCTTAAAAAACACTTAATATTAATAGCTTCATTTAATCCGGGTTTTTTATCGGAAAACAACCTAATTTGCCACAAACTCTCCCTTTGCTCTAAAAAAATCTTAAAATCCCCACTCCTGATATCTGCATTACAAACTTCTAAAATAGAAAAAAGAAATGTTTTATATTTTTCACACTCAAGAGTATGACGGAAAAGTGCATTCTTACAATCCTTAGTTTTAATACTGTAGTTATGTTCCCTTATACGCTCCCTTAATGTCCGGGTAGTCATCCCGATGTAAAATGCTGGACAGCCACTGCACATACCAATATATATAACCCCTTTAGTGGAACAGTTAACGAAGCCAGGAACTTCAAAGGTAGTATTAAGATGTTCCAACATAATAAAAGGCCCCTCAGAAATGAATCTACAATGATTACATTTACCACAACAAAACATACCCCTTTTATTCGTCAAAGGTCTATTAGGTTTTTGGTCAGCAGTTTTCAACAACCCTTTAAAATGAAACAGTTTCTAAATACACATTTAGGTCGATCATTTAAACTCTTAAATAAATCAGCGTTGCCTTTTAATATGCACCAATTCTTCTCCAAAATATTTTTGATATTATAATAATCAACCGTCATATCTAAAGAACAAACTACATCAAAGGAATTTCTACCATTAACATCCCTATCCTTATTTCCAACAAGATTTTTCAAAGTCGTCCTTAAAATTGCCGGGTAAAGAGAATCTCGTTTATTCAAAATCTCCCTACTCAGGTCATTCAAAAAAGCGGGGTCATAACCCCTATTAACAAACATAGATTTGATTAATTCAAATTCCTTTATCAAATCATTGTTCCTAGTAGTCATACGGCAAGCTCTAATGAACTGTCCTTTAGGTATATTTTTCTTTACATACTTAGGATGGTTACTTTTGAAATGCAAATAACCATTAGTAAAAGTCTTTTTTCTATAAACTGCACTTTGACATTTATTTATCTGGTTATCCCACCAGAGAGTAACATCTAAAAAATTAACTGAAAGTCTCCCTTCTCTGAGAACAAATTTCAAGAAATCTGATGAGTTATTAAGATCAACCAAAAAAGGATCTAATATATCATTATTACCCTGTATAATGAAAAAAAGATCATCGACAAATCTACTATAAAACAAAATATCATATTTTCTTTTATTTTAACCAAAAAATCGGTCTCCCATCGAGCCATAACAACATTAGCATATGAAGGAGCAGCCACGGATCCCATGGCTACCCCCCTCTTTTGTTTGTAGTAGGTATTGTCAAATATAAAAAAATTATTATTCAGGATAATATCAATTAAGTCACAAACTAAAGAAATATTCCCTGTTTTCATTTTAGAATGGGTTGTCAAATAACTGTGAACAGCATCAAGTCCCCCTTCATGGGGGATGCAAGTAAATAAAGAAACAACGTCAACAGAGAACATAACAAATTCTAAATTATTAAAATCAAAGGATTCTGAGAATATTCTCAACTTGTTGAGAAAATCCCTTGAATCCCTTAAATAGGAAGGTAAGTCCTGCACTAAAGGGTTAAGTAAAGCATCTACCAGTAAGGTTATACCTTCAGTAATAGAATGTGGTGAAGAAACTATCGGCCTAAAAGGTGGATTAAACAAATCTTTATGAATTTTTAGGATGCCGAAAAGCACCCCAATTTTTGGTTTTTCAACAACACAGAAATCATACATTTGAAAATCCATATCACCAGACATTAATGCATCATATAAAAAAGAATGAATATACCTATAACTGTGGTTAATATCAAATAAATGAATTCTCTCATATTCTTCAGTATTACTTAAAATATGTATCATACTTTCTTTGTATTTGGATGTATTCATTACAACAATATTGCCCCCTTTGTCGCTTTTCATAAAACGGAGATGAGTTTTCTTTCTGAGTTGATTAAATGCCTTACGTTCTTCATTTGTCAAATTATCAAACCATCTCCTGTTTTTTCCTAAAGTGACCGCCAAATCTTGTAAGCACATTTCTTCAAAAACCCTAATAGTATTATTTAAGGTAGGTGTATAAGTAGAAGGTTTAAAAAACATTTTGTTAGAACAAGATACACTATTCATCAAAAAATGAAGATTTAAATTACGAGTATACTTTTTGATATCAACAACAGTTTTACTGAATTCAGCTTTCCTAGTAGGAACAAAATTCAGCCCGTATCCTAAGATACGGAGCTCAGTCTCAGTTAACACAGTATCAGACAAATTCACAACATTAAAACTTTCACTGAAACCTGAATTTAAAGTCTCTAAATCTCGTCCCCCAATGAATTCGAACTGCTCACCATTCTGCTCCTTGTAGTTACAGTTCTTTTTACATTGTTTCCTTTCTTCACTAAAAAAGGTTTGGAACCACAGTCAGTGTCACCGCTTGTGGAATGATGTGAATTTCCGCTTTGTTTAGTGGAAAAAAGACCTTCCTGACGTGTTTCACTATTAACTGCAATCTCCTTCTGAGAAGGGTTCGGTTTATTTACAAAACCCGCATAGGAGAGTTTTTTATCAATGCCAGATACTGCTGGCCCACCAGATTTAAAGCGGTCATTTATAAATGTCCTGTTAAAGTTCATCTTAACCTTGTTATTATTTTCATGATTATCACCGAAATTACGTTTTCTATTAGGTTCAAAATTAGTGTAAGCAGTATTATTTTCGTAAGCGGCGACATCGCGTAATAATTTAGAGTGCTTGCGAGTCGCCACTTCGTTAACATGTTCTACCTCAACAAACAGCTGTTCATAAGAGTCATCTGACCCAAAATCTGCCAATAAGGTAGTTACTTCTTGATCCACTTTTAAGATCTCTTCCTTAACGTGGACCATTTTATTCTTGTTATTCTCAATTAGCAGTTTAATTAGTTCTAACCCTGCTTTGTTAAAAAAAGATGTTAAAGTTTGAAAGAAACAGTCTTCGACATTAACCCCATTAGGGCACTTAAAAAATCTGAGCCCTTTCGGTACAATCTCTAATTCCAAGCATCGCTCAAAGTAACAGTTTTCCAAATCTAAAGACCTGTATTTCTTTAATAATTTTCCTAATAATTCACATTTAGTATTAAATTCTTCTGTTCTGACCCTGGTAACCCGATAATCAGCTCTTGAAAAAGGGTCAAATTTAGTATCTAAAATAGTTTTAATGTTTCCACGGGAGCCAGTAAAGTTAAGTGCCGGTTTCACAGTCCATTTGTTTTTACCAGCACCGGATCCAAAAGAAGGCACTTCTTCTTTCTCTAAATCAATAATAGTAACCTCTTCACTGTCGGAATTAGATGAAGAGGTAAAAAGATCAGCTTGGCTGATTTTGGAAGAGAGTACTTTTAAAGATTTCTGAATGTCAACCATGGTGGTTAAAAGTACCTGGAAAAGTCCAGAATTATGATCTTTGTCTTTGTCCGTAGGAGTAGAATGAACTGAAAGCTCCAATAACGGATCATTGACCACCTCCGCCATCTCAAGTGCACCCAAGATGAAAACCAAGAACAAAAAGATGCAAACCAACCAGGAAAATAGAAGAAAAACCAAATGTCAGGAACCAGAAGACGAGGCAGAAAAGGTTCTATTTTAGATGTTTCTAATGCAGATATCAGGGGTGAGGATTTTAAGAATGTTTTAGAGCAAAGGGGGACTTTGTGGCAAATTAGGCTGTTTTCCAATAAAAAACCCAGATTAAATGAAGCTATTAATATTAAGTGTTTTTTAAGATACAGGAAGTTAAAGTTAAATAAGGACCTGGATTTCCAGGCATATTTTGATTAATGTGAATTTTCCTTGTTTCTCATTTACATATTTACACATTTACATATGCATTTGTTTTCTTTTACTTTGTATGGGTTTTAAACCAAGGTTCTAATATGTCTTCAAATTGATTGATTAATTATTTTATTGGTGTGACTATTTAACTGACTGATTTAGATTAATTTTGTGTATTCTGACGAAGTCCTTGGATGAAAGCATTGAATAAAGTGTGGTACGCTAAAACCTTTTCTGCCTCGCCTTCTGGTTCCTGACATATATATGTGTGTGTGTATATATATTTACACTATAAAAGTAGTTTAGAATTATAGTTGTTCTATTTAAGTGGTCAATTTATGTTTAATGCTTATCATACCTCTAGCAAATTAACTTTTGTTTGTCTAGGTATATATGGCATTGATGTTCAATCAATCACCTGCACATTGTATAGGCATACCTTATTTTTCTTTACTTATATATAAATCTGTATTTCTTTGCATATATTGTTGTTTTATTCTGGTTTAAGTAGCATATTTCTTTTAATTTCTTCTTGTATTTCTCTTTCTGTTTTGTTGTATTGTTATAATCACAGGTAAGACTGGCACAGGTATTATGGAGTTCCTACCACCTGATGTTTGAGGATTGGTAGCCTCTAACAATAATGGCAGTGATGAATAGGCACAGTCTAGGGATACAGAGGGTATGCCTGGCACAGAGGATGATGTGGCTCCACATCGCATCTGGAAACATCAGTATGCCAGTGTTTACCCATAGCATGTAACCATCTAAGACTGGACAGGTTGAATGGGACGTGGTTGATCAGGGTAGTGTGTTTACCGCAGTTGTAAAGCTGGTGGAATCTTCCTCTAGCCATCGTGAGTGTGAAGAGGTGCTCAGAGGAGGCATGCTTACCACCCTCACATCGATGTCAGTGTCTCACTAGGTGCCACTCAAAATATGTGTATGACTGTCTTGGAGACACAAGCATGTTCTAACAGGTCCTTGGAAGAGACAGTCAGAGGACTGCATGTCATACCTTCTGACATGTAAGACTGCAGGAACCTTGTGTGTGAGTGTTTGGGTTAGATTAATGACACACTGGACTGTTCAGTGTCTGCTATGAAACATCTGTTGGGGAAAGGTCAGCATCCATGAGGCTGAAGGGTCTGTATTTCATCAGATGTGGGATGCTGTGACTCTGGCCTTGTGAGATCCTGCTTCCATAGTGGCACTACTTCCACAGCTCTGGGAGTGATTGAGGTGTCCATAGTTGAGAGGAGACCTTGTCCGGCAAAGATCCCTCACATTCAGGTAACACCACAACTTCTGTCCAGAGCCATGAAAGTAACAGTGTAACTCCTGGCAGAGGTGGTTCTTATTGTCTGAGATGGTAATGGTAAAACATAATCCTCTACCATGCATGGCTCACACCTGTCCAGGATACCAGGGCATTGCACTAGCACAACTACTTTGGCTGTGTTCCTGCAGGTTCATACACAGTACATCTCAAGTTGCTGATGCCAGCCCACAAACAGACACATATATTCTTTAATATTGGCTTCATTACATCTGCAGCTACTGGCCCTGACAGAACATAGCTGCTGTTAACCTCATATCTTTCTCAAATGCAAACACATTTTTTGTGCCAGGCTTGTATTCCTGAAATTCTGTTAGCTTTTCTGATGCTCATAGTACACAGCCAGTACAAGGGTAGGTAAAGGATAGCAATTTTGTATGCATCACTGTTACGATTTGTATGGCTTAGCTGACTTTGTTGTCCACTTAGGTAGTGAGGGTGTGAGCTATTCATGGCCTCTTAGCCATGGCCATAGCTTATTTTGCACACCTCAAAAGCCTTTCAGGGGCTGGGGGTTGGCACCCTGTAGTGCTCTATTTGTTCTATCTCATGAAGTTCATGGTAGATCAAACATGGTCGGAACACTCTATGCCATCTAGACCAAAGTTTGGCAACAGTAGCACCTTGCATTAAAGCTTGTTGTAATACAGGTTAATGATGGCAATAGCACCTTGTATTAACACCTGTTATACATACAGGTTAATGATGGCAGCCGCACCTTATATTAAAGCCTGTTGTATGTACAGGTTAATGATGACAGCAGCACCTTGTATTAAATCCTGTTGTACATACAGGTTAATGATGGCAGCACCTTGTATTAAAGCCTTTTGCACATACAGGTTAATGATCATAGAAGCACCTTGTATTAAAGCCTGTTGTACATACAGGTTAATGATGGCAGCACCTTGTATTAAAGTCTGTTGCACATACAGGTTAATGATGGCAGCAGCACCTAGTATTAAAGCCTGTTGTACATACAGGTTAATGATGGCAGTGCACCTTGTATTAAAGCCTGTTTTACATACAGGTTAATGATGGCAGCACCTTGTATTAAAGCCTGTTGTACATACAGGTCAATGATGGCAGCAGCACCTGGTATTAAAGTCTGTTGTACAAACAGGTTAATGATGGCAGCACCTTGTACTAAAGCCTGTTGTACATACAGGTTAATGATGGCAGTGCACCTGATATTAAAGCCTGTTGTACATACAGGTTAATGATGACAGCACCTTGTATTAAAGCCTGTTGTACATACAGGTTAATGATAGCAGCACCTTGTATTAAACCTGTTGTACATACAGGTTAATGATCATAGAAGAACATTGTATTAAAGCCTGTTGTACATACAGGTTAATGATGGCAGCACCTTGTATTAAAGTCTGCTGCACATACAGGTTAATGATGGCAGCAGCACCTGGTATTAAAGCCTGTTGTACATACAGGTTAATGATGGCAGTACACCTTGTATTAAAGCCTGTTTTACATACAGGTTAATGATGGCAGCACCTTGTATTAAAGCCTGTTGTACATACAGGTCAATGGTGGCAGCAGCACCTGGTATTAAAGTCTGTTGTACAAACAGGTTAATGATGGCAGCACCTTGTATTAAAGCCTGTTGTACATACAGGTTAATGATGGCAGCACCTTGTATTAAAGCCTGTTGTACATACAGGTTAATGATGGCAGCACCTTGTATTAAAGCCTGTTGTACATACAGGTCAATGATGGCAGCAGCACCTGGTATTAAAGTCTGTTGTACAAACAGGTTAATGATGGCAGCACCTTGTATTAAAGCCTGTTGTACATACAGGTTAATGATGGCAGCAGCACCTTGTATTAAACCCTGTTGTACATACAGGTTAATGATGGCAGCACCTTGTATTAAAGCCTGTTGTACATACAGGTCAATGATGGCAGCAGCACCTGGTATTAAAGTCTGTTGTACAAACAGGTTAATGATGGCAGCACCTTGTATTAAAGCCTGTTGTACATACAGGTTAATGATGGCAGTGCACCTGATATTAAAGCCTGTTGTACATACAGGTCAATGATGGCAGCAGCACCTGGTATTAAAGTCTGTTGTACAAACAGGTTAATGATGGCAGCACCTTGTATTAAAGCCTGTTGTACATACAGGTTAATGATGGCAGTGCACCTGATATTAAAGCCTGTTGTACATACAGGTTAATGATGGCATCACCTTGTATTAAAGCCTGTTGTACATACAGGTTAATGATGGCAGCAACACCTGGCATTAAAGCCTGTTGTACATACAGGTTAATGATCACAGCAGCACCTTGTATTAAAGCCTGTTGTACATACAGGTTAATGATGGCAGTGCACCTGATATTAAAGCCTGTTGTACATACAGGTCAATGATGGCAGCAGCACCTGGTATTAAAGTCTGTTGTACAAACAGGTTAATGATGGCAGCACCTTGTATTAAAGCCTGTTGTACATACAGGTTAATGATGGCAGCACCTTGTGTTAAAGCCTGTTGTACATACAGATTAATGATGGCAGCAGCACCTGGTATTAAAGTCTGTTGTACAAACAGGTTAATGATGGCAGCACCTTGTATTAAAGCCTGTTGTACATACAGGTTAATGATGGCAGCACCTTGTATTAAAGCCTGTTGTACGTACAGATTAATGATGGCAGCAGCACCTGGTATTAAAGTCTGTTGTACAAACAGGTTAATGATGGCAGCACCTTGTATTAAAGCCTGTTGTACATACAGGTTAATGATGGCAGCACCTTGTATTAAAGCCTGTTGTACATACAGGTTAATGATGGCAGCAGCACCTGGTATTAAAGTCTGTTGTACAAACAGGTTAATGATGGCAGCACCTTGTATTAAAGCCTGTTGTACATACAGGTTAATGATGGCAGCACCTTGTATTAAAGTCTGTTGTACATACAGGTTAATGATGGCAGCAGCACCTGGTATTAAAGTCTGTTGTACAAACAGGTTAATGATGGCAGCACCTTGTATTAAAGCCTGTTGTACATACAGGTTAATGATGGCAGCACCTTGTATTAAAGCCTGTTGTACATACAGGTTAATGATGGCAGCAGCACCTGGTATTAAAGTCTGTTGTACAAACAGGATAATGATGGCAGCACCTTGTATTAAAGCCTGTTGTACATACAGGTTAATGATGGCAGCACCTTGTATTAAAGCCTGTTGTACATACAGGTTAATGATGGCAGCAGCACCTGGTATTAAAGCCTGTTGTACAAACAGGTTAATGATGTAAGCACCTTGTATTAAAGCCTGTTGTACAAACAGGTTAATGATGGCAGCACCTGATATTAAAGCCTGTTTTACATACAGGTTAATGATGGCAGCACCTTGTATTAAAGCCTGTTGTACAAACAGGTTAATGATGGCAGCACCTGGTATTAAAGCCTGTTGTACATACAGGTTAATGATGGAAGTGCACCTGATATTAAAGCCTGTTGTACGTACAGGTTAATGATGGCAGTGCACCTGATATTAAAGCCTGTTGTACAAACAGGTTAATGATGGCAGCACCTGGTATTAAAGCCTGTTGTACATACAGGTTAATGATGGCAGTGCACCTGATATTAAAGCCTGTTGTACATACAGGTTAATGATGGCAGCAGCACCTGGTATTAAAGCCTGTTGTACATACAGGTTAATGATGGCAGCACCTTGTATTAAAGCCTGTTGTACGTACAGGTTAATGATGGCAGCAGCACCTTGCATTAAAGCCTGTTGTACAAACAGGTTAATGATGGCAGCACCTTGTATTAAAGCCTGTTGTACATACAGGTTAATGATGGCATCACCTTGTATTAAACCCTGTTGTACATACAGGTTAATGATGGCAGTGCACCTGATATTAAAGCCTGTTGTACATACAGGTTAATGATGGCATCACCTTGTATTAAACCCTGTTGTACATACAGGTTAATGATGGCAGTGCACCTGATATTAAAGCCTGTTGTACATACAGGTTAATGATGGCAGTGCACCTGATATTAAAGCCTGTTGTACATACAGGTTAATGATGGCATCACCTTGTATTAAAGCCTGTTGTACATACAGGTTAATGATGGCAGCAGCACCTGGTATTAAAGAATGTTGTACATACAGGTTAATGATGGCAGTGCACCTGATATTAAAGCCTGTTGTACATACAGGTTAATGATGGCAGTGCACCTTGTATTAAAGCCTGTTGTACATACAGGTTAATGATGGCAGCAGCACCTGGTATTAAAGCCTGTTGTACATACAGGTTAATGATGGCAACACCTTGTATTAAAGCCTGTTGTACATACAGGTTAATGATCACAGCACCTTGTCTTAAAGCCTGTTGTACATACAGGTTAATGATGGCATCACCTTGTATTAAACCCTGTTGTACATACAGGTTAATGATGGCAGTGCACCTGATATTAAAGCCTGTTGAACATACAGGTTAATGATGGCAGTGCACCTGATATTAAAGCCTGTTGTACATACAGGTTAATGATGGCATCACCTTGTATTAAACCCTGTTGTACATACAGGTTAATGATGGCAGCACCTTGTATTAAACCTGTTGTACATACAGGTTAATGATGGCAGCACCTGATATTAAAGCCTGTTGTACATACAGGTTAATGATGGCAGCACCTTGTATTAAAGCCTGTTGTACATACAGGTTAATGATGGCAGCACCTGATATTAAAGCCTGTTGTACATACAGGTTAATGATGGCAGCATCTGATATTAAAGCCTGTTGTACATACAGGTTAATGATGGCAGCACCTTGTATTAAAGCCTGTTGTACATACAGGTCAATGATGGCAGCAGCACCTGGTATTAAAGTCTGTTGTACAAACAGGTTAATGATGGCAGCACCTTGTATTAAAGCCTTTTGTACATACAGGTTAATGATGGCAGTGCACCTGATATTAAAGCCTGTTGTACATACAGGTTAATGATGGCAGCACCTTGTATTAAAGCCTGTTGTACATACAGGTTAATGATGGCAGGACCTTGTATTAAAGTCTGTTGCACATACAGGTTAATGATGGCAGCAGCACCTAGTATTAAAGCCTGTTGTACATACAGGTTAATGATGGCAGTGCACCTTGTATTAAAGCCTGTTGTACATACAGGTTAATGATGGAAGCAGCACCTTGTATTAAAGCCTGTTGTACATACAGGTTAATGATGGCAGCACCTTGTATTAAAGCCTGTTGTACATACAGGTTAATGATGGCAGTGCACCTTGTATTAAAGCCTGTTGTACATACAGGTTAATGATGGCAGCACCTTGTATTAAAGCCTGTTGTATAAACAGGTTAATGATGGCAGCACCTTGTATTAAAGCCTGTTGTACATACAGGTTAATGATGGCAGCACCTTGTATTAAAGCCTGTTGTACAAACAGGTTAATGATGGCAGCACCTTGTATTAAAGCCTGTTGTACATACAGGTTAATGATGGCAGCACCTTGTATTAAAGCCTGTTGTACATACAGGTTAATGATGGCAGCACCTTGTATTAAAGTCTGTTGTACATACAGGTTAATGATGGCAGCACCTTGTATTAAAGCCTGTTGTACATACAGGTTAATGATGGCAGCACCTTGTATTAAAGCCTGTTGTACATACAGGTCAATGATGGCAGCAGCACCTGGTATTAAAGTCTGTTGTACAAACAGGTTAATGATGGCAGCACCTTGTATTAAAGCCTTTTGTACATACAGGTTAATGATGGCAGTGCACCTGATATTAAAGCCTGTTGTACATACAGGTTAATGATGGCAGCACCTTGTATTAAAGCCTGTTGTACATACAGGTTAATGATGGCAGGACCTTGTATTAAAGTCTGTTGCACATACAGGTTAATGATGGCAGCAGCACCTAGTATTAAAGCCTGTTGTACATACAGGTTAATGATGGCAGTGCACCTTGTATTAAAGCCTGTTTTACATACAGGTTAATGATGGAAGCAGCACCTTGTATTAAAGCCTGTTGTACAAACAGGGTAATGATGGCAGCAGAACCTGGTATTAAAGTCTGTTGTACAAACAGGGTAATGATGGCAGCACCTTGTATTAAAGCCTGTTGTACATACAGGTTAATGATATCAGTGCACCTTGTATTAAAGCCTGTTGTACATACAGGTTAATGATGGCAGTGCACCTTGTATTAAAGCCTGTTGTACGTACATTGCTTCTCCTTTTCCCCACTCCTGCCCCTCCTCCCACACATCTCACTATTCAATCCAATAATGGAACCATCATCTCACCTGACCCCTATACAAAACTACTAGGGGTTGTCATTGACAACAAACTTAGATTTGACATGCATATCAATCAAACCATTAAGACTGTAAATAAGAAACTTGGATCCTTATACAGAATAAAGAACTTTCTTACCCCTTTTGCCAAATTAGCCATAGCCCGTACTCACCTTCTTTCTACTCTCCTATATGCCTCTCCTGTTCTTTCTTACCTTAACAAATGTGAATTGAACAAACTCTCTGCTTCTTATAATCACATAGCCAGATTTGTAACTGGATTGCCCTTTAGAACACATCACTGCCTTAATCTGAAAAAACTTGACTGGTTAGAACTACCCAATCTTCTCAAGTTGAACCAACTCACAGAAGCATTTAAAATCCTAAAACAACCTGAAAAAAACCCTGCACTGAGTACAATAATTACTCCTTACTCCAATCTAAGCTGCCTTCGCTCCTCCAATAGACACCTTGTCCACACCACCAAATCCAACAATATGGGTGGTGAAGCTATCTTTGCTAACACCACTGGAAAGCTATGGAATTCCCTCCCCAACAACCTTAGGCTAATTTCCTCCCTTGATCAATTTAAAAAGACTCTAAAACAATATTTTAAGGCAAAATGGCTCTGACCATGCATATATCCAGATTAGATGCCCTCCGTAAAACATAGGCCTCACTTACTCCATAACTAATCCAATTCCTTTAGGACAACTTGAGAGGGGACCCTTAATCCAGTTGCCTACTATCTGCTCACCACCGTAACCATATTTTATATCTGTCTCAATTTTCTATTGCATTACTGTAATAATTGCACTAAGAACTGTAGTTAAACTGTAAGGTTATAGTAACTAAATTGTATGTAATTTTGTATTTTCCTATTTCTCCTTTCTGTTATTTTTATTTGTATTACTATTTCACTTTTTTGTAACTATATTGCATCATACCTTGTGGAGCTTTTCTCCCCGGGCCTCCACTGAAAATGGACATGTATCCAGTCGGACTATCCCGGTCAACAAATGTATAATAAATAAAATAAAATAAAATAAAATAAAGGTTAATGATGGCAGCACCTGGTATTAACACCTGTTGTACATACAGGTTAATGATGGCAGCAGCACCTTGCATTAAAGCCTGTTGTACATATAGGTTAATGGTAGGAGCAGCACCTTGTATTAAAGCCTGTTGTACATGCAGGTTAATGATGGCAGCACCTTGTATTAATGCCTGTTGTACATACAGGTTAATGATAGCAGCACCTGGTATTAACACCAGTTATACATACAGGTTAATGATGGCAGCAGCACCTTGTATTAAAGCCTGTTGTACATACAAGTTAATGATGGCAGCACCTTGTATTAAAGCCTGTTGTACATACAGGTTAATGATGGCAGCACCTTGTATTAAAGCCTGTTGTACATACAGGTTAATGATGGCAGCCCCTTGTATTAAAGCCTGTTATACATACAGGTTTATGATGGCAGCACCTTGTATTAAAGCCTGTTGTAATACAGGTTAATGCTGGCAGCACCTTGTATTAAAGCCTGTTGTACATACAGGTTAATGATCACAGCAGCACCTTGTATTAAAGCCTGTTGTACATACACATTAATGATGGCAACAGCACCTTGTATTAATGCCTGTTGTACATACAGGTTAATGATGGCAGCAGCACCTGGTATTAAAGCCTGTTGTACATACAGGTTAATGATCACAGAAGCACCTTGTATTAAAGTCTGTAGTACATACAGGCTAATGATGGCAGCAGCACCTTGTATTAAAGCCTGTTGTACATACAGGTTAATGATGGCAGCACCTTGTATTAAAGCCTGTTATACATACAGGTTAATGTTGGGAGCAGCACCTTGTATTAATTCCTGTTGTACATACAGGTTAATGATAGCAGCGCCTGGTATTAACACCTGTTGGACATACAGGTTAATGGTGACAGCAGCACCTTGTATTAATGCCTGCTATACAAACAGGTTAATGATCACAGCAGCACCTTGTATTAAAGCCTGTTATACATACAGGTTAATGATGGGAGCAGCACCTTGTATTAATGCCTGTTGCACATACAGGTTAATGATCACAGCAGCACCTTGTATTAAAGCCTGTTATACATACAGGTTAATGATGGGAGCAGCACCTTGTATTAAAGCCTGTTGTACACACAGGTCAATGATGTCAGCAGCACCTTGTATTAAAGCCTGTTGTACATATAGGTTTATGATGGCAGCAACACCTGGTATTAAAGCCTGTTGTACAAACAGGTTAATGATTGCAGTACCTTGTATTAAAGCCTGTTGTACATACAGGTTATTGATGGCAGCAGCACCTTGTATTAAAGCCTCTTGTACAAACAGGTTAATGATGGCAGTACCTTGTATTAAGGCCTGTTGTACATACAACTTAATGATGGCAGCACCTTGTATTAAAGCCTGTTGTACACACAGGTTAATTATGACAACACCTTGTATTAAATCCTGTTGTACATACAGTTAATGATGGCAGCAGCACCTTGTATTAAAACCTGTTGTAATACAGGTTAATGATGACAACACCTTGTATTAAATCCTGTTGTACATACAGGTTAATGATGGCAGCACCTTGTATTAAAGCCTGTTGTACATACAGGTTAATGATGGCAGCACCTTGTATTAAAGCCTGTTGTACATACAGGTTAATGATCACAGCAGCACCTTGTATTAAAGCCTGTTATACATACAGGTTAATGATGGGAGCAGCACCTTGTATTAATGCCTGTTGTACATACAGGTTAATGATAGCAGCACCTGGTATTAACACCTGTTGTACATACAGGTTAATGATGGCAGCACCTGGCATTAAAGCCTGTTGTACATACATGTTAATGATGACAGCAGCACCTTGTATTAAACCCTGTTGTACATACAGGTTATGATGGCAGCACCTTGTATTAAAGCCTGTTGTACATACAGGTTAATGATGGCAGCAGCACCTGGTATTAAAGCCTGTTGTACATACAGGTTAATGATGACAGCAGCAACTTGTATTAAACCCTGTTGTACATACAGGTTAATGATGGCAGCACCTTGAATTAAAGCCTGTTGTACATAGAGGTTAATGATGGCAGCAGCACCTGGTATTAAAGCCTGTTGTACATACAGGTTAATGATCACAGCAGCACCTTGTATTAAAGCCTGTTGTACATACAGGTTAATGATGGGAGCAGCACCTTGTATTAATGCCTGTTGTACATGCAGGTTAATGATGGCAGCAGCACCTGGTATTAAAGCCTGTTGTACATACAGGTTAATGATGGCTGCACACCTTGTATTAAAAAATGTTGTACATACAGGTTAATGATGGCAGCACCTTTTATTAAAGCCTGTTGTACATACAGGTTAATGATGGCAGCAGCAGCTTGTATTAAACCCTGTTGTACATACAGGTTAATGATGGCAGCACCTTGTATTAAAGCCTGTTGTACATACAGGTTAATGATGGCAGCACCTGGCATTAAAGCCTGTTGTACATACAGGATAGTGATGGCAGCAGCAGCTTGTATTAAACCCTGTTGTACATACAGGTTAATGATAGCAGCACCTTGTATTAAAGCCTGTTGTACATACAGGTTAATGATGGCAGCAGCACCTGGTATTAAAGCCTGTTGTACATACAGGTTAATGATGGCTGCACACCTTGTATTAAACCCTGTTGTACATACAGGTTAATGATGGCAGCACCTTGTATTAAAGCCTGTTGTACATACAGGTTAATGATGGCAGCAGCAGCTTGTATTAAAGCCTGTTGTACATACAGGTTAATGATGGCAGCACCTTGTACTAATGCCTGTGGCACATACAGGTTAACGATGGCAGCAGCAACTTGTATTAAAGCATGTTGCACATACAGGTTAATGATGGCAGCAGCACCTGGTATTAAAGCCTGTTGTACATACAGGTTAATGATGGCAGCACACATTGTATTAAAGCCTGTTGTACATACAGGGTAATGATGGCAGCAGCACTTTGTATTAAACTAAAGCCTGTTGTACATGCAGGTCATTGATGACAGCAGCACCTTGTAATAAAGCTTGTTGTACATACAGGTTAATGATGGCAGCACCTTGTATTAAAGTCTATTGTACATACAGGTTAACGATGGCTGCACACCTTGTATTAAACCCTGTTGTACATACAGGTTAATGATGGCAGCACCTTGTATTAAAGTCTGTTGTACATACAGGTTAATGATGGCAGCACCTTGTATTAAACCCTGTTGTACATACAGGTTAATGATGGCAGCACCTTGTATTAAAGTCTGTTGTACATACAGGTTAATGATGGCAGCAGCAGCTTGTATTAAACCATGTTGTACATACAAGTTAATGATGGCAGCACCTGGTATTAATGCCTGTTGCACATACAGGTTAATGATGGCAGTAGCACCTTCTATTACAGCCTGTTGTACATACAGGTTAATGATGGCAGCAACACCTCGTATTAATGCCTGTTGCACATACAGGTTAATGATGGCAGCACCTGGCATTAAAGCCTGTTGTACATACAGGTTAATGATGGCAGGAACACCTTGTATTAATGCCTGTTGCACATACAGGTTAATGATGGCAGCACCTGGCCGTAAAGCCTATTGTACATACAGGTTAATGATGGTAGCAGCAACTTGTATTAAACCCTGTTTTACATACAGGTTAATGATGGCAGCACCTTGTATTAAAGCCTGTTGTACATGCAGGTTAATGATGGCAGCAGCACCTTGTATTAAACCTGTTGTACATACAGGTTAATGATGGCTGCACACCTTGTATTAAACCCTGTTGTACATACAGGTTAATGATGGCAGCACCTTGTATTAAAGCCTGTTGTACATACAGGTTAATGATGGCAGCACCTGGTATTAATGCCTGTTGCACATACAGGTTAATGATGGCAGCAGCACCTGATATTAAAGCCTGTTGTAGATACAGGTTAATGATGACCACAACACCTTGTATTAATGCCTGTGGCACATACAGGTTAATGATTGCAGCAGCACCTTGTATTAAAGCCTGATGTATATACAGGTTAATGATGGCAGCACCTTGTATTACAGCCTGTTGTACATACAGGTTAATGATGGCATCACTTTGTATTAATGCCTGTTGCACATACAGGTTAATGATTGCAGCAGCACCTTGTATTAAAGCCTGCTGCACATACAGGTTAATGATAGCAGCACCTTGTATTAACACCTGTTGTACATACAAGTTAATGATGGCAGCAGCACCTTCTATTAAAGCCTGTTGTACATACAGGTTAATGATGGCAGCAACTGGCATTAAAGCCTGTTGTACATACAGGTTAATGATGGCAGCACCTGACATTAACGTGTGTTGTACGTACAGGTTAATGATGGTAGCAGCAACTTGCATTAAACCCTGTTTTGCATACAGGTTAATGATGGCAGCACCTTGTATTAAAGCCTGTTGTACATGCAGGTTAATGATGGCAGCACCTTGTATTAAAGCCTGTTGTACATACAGGTTAATGATAGCAGCACCTTGTATTAAAGCCTGTTGTACATACAGGTTAATAATCACAGCAGCACCTTGTATTAAAGCCTGTTGTACATACAGGTTAATGATGGCAGCAGCACCTTGTATTAAAGCCTGTTTTAAATACAGGTTAATGATTGCAGCACCAACTTGTACTAAAGCCTGTTGTACATACAGGTTAATGATGGCAGCACCTTGTACTAAAGCCTGTTGTACATACAGGTTAATGATGGCAGCACCTTGTATTAAAGCCTGTTGTACATACAGGTTAATGATGGCAGCAGCACCTTGTATTAAACCTGTTGTACACACAGGTTAATGATGGCAGCAGCACCTTGTATTAAAGCCTGTTGTACACACAGGTTAATGATCACAGCAGCACCTTGTAGTAAAGCCTATTGTACATACAGGTTAATGATGGCAGCAGCACCTGGTATTAAAGCCTATTGTACATACAGGTTAATGATCACAGCAGCACCTTGTATTAAAGCCTGCTGTACATACAGGTTAATGATGGCAGCAGCACCTTGTATTAAAGCCTGTTGTGCAAACAGGTTAATGATGGCAGTACCTTGTATTAAAGCCTGTTGTACATACAGGTTTATGATGGCAGCAACACCTGGTATTAAAGCCTGTTGTACATACAGGTTATTGATGGCAGCAACACCTTGTATTAAAGCATGTTGTACATACAGGTTAATGATGGCAACACCTTGTATTAATGCCTGTTGTACATACAGGGTAATGATTGCAGCAGATCCTTGTATTAAAGCCTGTTGTACAAACAGGTTAATGATAGCAGCACCTTGTATTAAAGCCTGTTGTACAAACAGGTTAATGATGGCAGCACCTTGTATTAAAGCCTGTTGTACAAACAGGTTAATGATGGCAGCAGCACTTTGTGTTAAAGCCTGTTGTACATACAGGTTAATGATGGCAGCAGCAACTTGTATTACAGCCTGTTGTACACACAGGTTAATGATGGCAACACCTTGTATTAAATTCTGTTGTACATACAGGTTAATGATGGCAGCAGCACCTTGTATTACAGCCTGTTGTACATACAGGTTAATGATGGCAGCACCTTGTATTAAAGCCTGTTGTACATACAGGTTAATGATGGCAGCAGCACCTTGTATTAAAGCCTGTTGTACATACAGGTTAATGATGGCAACACCTTGTATTAAATCCTGTTGTACATAAAGGTTAATGATGGCAGCAGCACCTTGTATTACAGCCTGTTGTACATACAGGTTAATGATGGCAGCACCTTGTATTAAAGCCTGTTGTACATACAGGTTAATGATCACAGCACCTTGTATTAAAGTCTGTTGTACATACAGGTTAATGATGGCAACCCCTTGTATTAAAGCCTGTTGTACATACAGGTTAATGATCACAGCACCTTGTATTAAAGCCTGTTGTACATACAGGTTAATGATCACAGCAGCACCTTGTATTAAAGCTTGTTGTACATACAGGTTAATGATGGCAGCACCTGGTATTAAAGCCTGTTGTACATACAGGTTAATGATGCAGCACCTTGTATTAAAGCCTGTTGTACATACAGGTTAGTGATGGCAGCAGCACCTTGTATTAACTCCTGTTGTACATACAGGTTAATGATGGCAGCACCTGGAATTAAAGCCTGTTGTACATACAGGTTAATGATGGCAGCAGCTTGTATTAAACCCTGTTGTACAATCAGGTTAATGATGGCAGCAGCACCTTGTATTAAAGCCTGTTGTACATACAGGATAATGATGGCAGCAGCATCTTCTATTAAATCCTGTTGCACATACAGGTTAATGATGGCAGCAGCACCTGGTATTAAAGCCTGTTGCACATACAGGTTAATGATGGCATCACCTTGTATTAAAGCCTGTTGTACATACAGGTTAATGATGGCAGTAGCACCTGGTATTAAAGCCTGTTGTACATACAGGTTAATGATGGCATCACCTTGAATTAAAGCCTGTTGTACATACAGGTTAATGATGGCAGGACCTTGTATTAATGCCTGTTGTACATACAGGTTAATGATGGAAGCAGCACCTTGTATTAAAGCCTGTTGTACATACAGGTTAATGATGGCAGCACCTGGTATTAATGCCTGTTGTACATACAGGTTAATGATGGCAGTAGCACCTCGAATTAACACCTGTTGTACATACAGGTTAATGATGGCAGCTGGCAGCAGCACCTTGTATTACATGCCTTTTT
>NC_056742.1:441303220-441330720 GCF_019279795.1 Protopterus annectens
GGGGCAGCACCTTTTGTTTAAAATTTTTAAAAAGGGCCTTTGTTTTTGTTGTACAAACAGGTTAATGATGGCAGCAGCACTTTGTATTAAAGCCTGTTGTACAAACAGGTTAATGATAGCAGCACCTTGTATTAAAGCCTGTTGTACAAACAGGTTAATGATGGCAGCACCTTGTATTAAAGCCTGTTGTACAAACAGGTTAATGATGGCAGCAGCACTTTGTATTAAAGCCTGTTGTACATACAGGTTAATGATGGCAACAGCACCTTGTATTAAAGCCTGTTGTACACACAGGTTAATGATGGCAACACCTTGTATTAAATTCTGTTGTACATACAGGTTAATGATGGCAGCAGCACCTTGTATTACAGCCTGTTGTACATACAGGTTAATGATGGCAGCACCTTGTATTAAAGCCTGTTGTACATACAGGTTAATGATGGCAGCAGCACCTTGTATTAAAGCCTGTTGTACATACAGGTTAATGATGGCAACACCTTGTATTAAATCCTGTTGTACATAAAGGTTAATGATGGCAGCAGCACCTTGTATTACAGCCTGTTGTACATACAGGTTAATGATGGCAGCACCTTGTATTAAAGCCTGTTGTACATACAGGTTAAAGATCACAGCACCTTGTATTAAAGTCTGTTGTACATACAGGTTAATGATGGCAACCTTGTATTAAAGCCTGTTGTACATACAGGTTAATGATCACAGCACCTTGTATTAAAGCCTGTTGTAATACAGGTTAATGCTGGCAGCACCTTGTATTAAAGCCTGTTGTACATACAGGTTAATGATCACAGCAGCACCTTGTATTAAAGCTTGTTGTACATACAGGTTAATGATGACAGCACCTGGTATTAAAGCCTGTTGTACATACAGGTTAATGATGCAGCACCTTGTATTAAAGCCTGTTGTACATACAGGTTAGTGATGGCAGCAGCACCTTGTATTAACTCCTGTTGTACATACAGGTTAATGATGGCAGCACCTGGAATTAAAGCCTGTTGTACATACAGGTTAATGATGGCAGCACCTGGAATTAAAGCCTGTTGTACATACAGGTTAATAATGGCAGCACCTGGCATTAAAGTCTGTTGTACGTACAGGTTAATGATGGCAGCAGCAGCTTGTATTAAACCCTGTTGTACAATCAGGTTAATGATGGCAGCAGCACCTTGAATTAAAGCCTGTTGTACATACAGGATAATGATGGCAGCAGCATCTTCTATTAAATCCTGTTGTACATACAGGTTAATGATGGCATCAGCTTGTATTAAAGCCTGTTGTACATACAGGTTAATGATGGCATTAGCACCTGGTATTAAAGCCTGTTGTACATACAGGTTAATGATGGCATCAACTTGTATTACAGCCTGTTGTACATACAGGTTAATGATGGCAGGACCTTGTATTAATGCCTGTTGTACATACAGGTTAATGATGGAAGCAGCACCTTGTATTAAAGCCTGTTGTACATACAGGTTAATGATGGCAGCACCTGGTATTAATGCCTGTTGTACATACAGGTTAATGATGGCAGTAGCACCTCGAATTAACACCTGTTGTACATACAGGTTAATGATGGCAGCTGGCAGCAGCACCTTGTATTACATTCTGTTGTACATACAGGTTAATGATGGCAGCAGCATCTTGTATTAAAGCTTGTTGTACATACAGGTTAATGATAGCAGCAGCACATTCTATTAACTCCTGTTGTACATACAGGTTAATGATGGAAGCAGCACCTTGTATTAAACCCTGTTGTACATACAGGTTAATGATGGCAGCACCTTCTATTAAAGCAGGTTGTACATACAGGTTAATGATGGCTGCACACCTTGTATTAAAGTTTCTTGTACATACAGGTTAATGATGGCAGCAGCACATTCTATTAACTCCTGTTGTACATACAGGTTAATGATGGAAGCAGCACCTTGTATTAAAGCCTGTTGTACATACAGGTTAATGATGGCAGCAGCACCTGATATTAAAGCCTGTTGTACAAACAGGTTAATGATGGCAGCAGCACATTCTTTTAACTCCTGTTGTACATACAGGTTAATGATGGCAGTGCACCTTGTATTAAAGCCTGTTTTACATACAGGTTAATGATGGCAGCACCTTGTATTAAAGCTGGTTGTACATACAGGTTAATGATGGCTGCACACCTTGTATTAAAGCCTCTTGTACATACAGGTTAATGATCACAGCAGCTCCTTGTATTAAAGCCGGTTGTACATACAGGTTAATGATGGCAGCAGCACCTTGTATTAAAGACTGGTGTACATACACATTAATGATGGCAGCAGCACCTTGTATTAAAGTCTGTTGTACATACAGGTTAATGATGGCACCACCTTGTATTAAAGCATGTTGTGCATACAGGTTAAAGATGGCAGTAACACCATGTATTAAAGGCTGGTGTACAAACAGGTTAATGATGGCAGCAGCACCTTGTATTAATGCCTGTTGTACATACAGGTTAATGATCACAGCAGCACCTTGTATTAAAGCCGGTTGTACATACAGGTTAATGATGTCAGCAGCACCTTGTATTAAAGCCTGTTGTACATACACATTAATGATGGCAGCAGCACCTTGTATTAAAGTCTGTTGTACATACAGGTTAATGATGGCACCACCTTGTATTAAAGCATGTTGTGCATACAGGTTAAAGATGGCAGTAACACCATGTATTAAAGGCTGGTGTACAAACAGGTTAATGATGGCAGCAGCACCTTGTATTAATGCCTGTTGTACATACAGGTTAATGATAGCAGCACCTGGTATTAAAGCCTGTTGTATATACAGGTTAATGATGGCAGCACCTTGTATTAAAGCCTGTTGTACATACAGGGTAATGATCACAGAAGCACCTTGTATTAAAATCTGTTGTACATACAGGTTAATGATGGCAGCAGCACCTTGTATTAATGCCTGTTGTACATACAGGTTAATGACCGCAGTAGCACCTTGTATTAATGCCTGTTGTACATACAGGTTAATGATCACAGCAGCCCCTAGTATTAAAGCCTGTTGTACATACAGGTTAATGATGGGAGCAGCACCTTGTATTAAAGCCTGTTGTACATACAGGTTAATGATGGCAGCACCTGGTATTAAAGCCTGTTGTACATACAAGTTAATGATGACAGCAGCACCTGGTATTAACACCTGTTGTACATACAGGTTAATGGTGGCAGCAGCACCTTGTATTAATGCCTGCTATACAAACAGGTTAATGATCACAGCAGCACCTTGTATTAAAGCCTGTTATACATACAGGTTAATGATGGGAGCAACACCTTGTATTAAAGCCTGTTGTACACACAGGTCAATGATGTCAGCAGCACCTTGTATTAAAGCCTGTTGTACATATAGGTTTATGATGGCAGCAACACCTGGTATTAAAGCCTGTTGTACAAACAGGTTAATGATTGCAGTACCTTGTATTAAAGCCTGTTGTACATACAGGTTATTGATGGCAGCAGCACCGTGTATTAAAGCCTCTTGTACAAACAGGTTAATGATGGCAGTACCTTGTATTAAGGCCTGTTGTACATACAACTTAATGATGGCAGCACCTTGTATTAAAGCCTGTTGTACACACCGGTTAATTATGACAACACCTTGTATTAAATCCTGTTGTACATACAGGTTAATGATGACAGCAGCACCTTGTATTAAAACCTGTTGTAATACAGGTTAATGATGACAACACCTTGTATTAAATCCTGTTGTACATACAGGTTAATGATGGCAGCACCTTGTATTAAAGCCTGTTGTACATACAGGTTAATGATGGCAGCACCTTGTATTAAAGCCTGTTGTACATACAGGTTAATGATCACAGCAGCACCTTGTATTAAAGCCTGAAATACATACAGGTTAATGATGGGAGCAGCACCTTGTATTAATGCCTGTTGTACATACAGGTTAATGATGGCAGCACCTGGCATTAAAGCCTGTTGTACATACATGTTAATGATGACAGCAGCACCTTGTATTAAACCCTGTTGTACATACAGGTTAATGATGGCAGCACCTTGTATTAAAGCCTGTTGTACATACAGGTTAATGATGGCAGCAGCACCTGGTATTAAAGCCTGTTGTACATAGAGGTTAATGATGGCAGCAGCACCTGGTATTAAAGCCTGTTGCACATACAGGTTAATGATGGCTGCACACCTTGTATTAAACCCTGTTGTACATACAGGTTAATGTTGGCAGCACCTTGTATTAAAGCCTGTTGTACATACAGGTTAATGATGGCAGCAGCAGCTTGTATTAAAGCCTGTTGTACATACAGGTTAATGATGGCAGCACCTTGTACTAATGCCTGTGGCACATACAGGTTAACGATGGCAGGAGCAACTTGTATTAAAGCCTGTTGCACATACAGGTTAATGATGGCAGCAGCACCTGGTATTAAAGCCTGTTGTACATACAGGTTAATGATGGCAGCACACTTTGTATTAAAGCCTGTTGTACATACAGGGTAATGATGGCAGCAGCCCTTTGTATTAAAGCCTGTTGTACATGCAGGTCATTGATGACAGCAGCACCTTGTAATAAAGCTTGTTGTACATACAGGTTAATGATGGCAGCACCTTGTATTAAAGTCTGTTGTACATACAGGTTAATGATAGCTGCACACCTTGTATTAAACCCTGTTGTACATACAGGTTAATGATGGCAGCACCTTGTATTAAAGTCTGTTGTACATACAGGTTAATGATGGCAGCCCCTTGTATTAAACCCTGTTGTACATACAGGTTAATGATGGCAGCACCTTGTATTAAACCCTGTTGTACATACAGGTTAATGATGGCAGCACCTTGTATTAAAGTCTGTTGTACATACAGGTTAATGATGGCAGCAGCAGCTTGTATTAAACCCTGTTGTACATACAGGTTAATGATGGCAGCACCTGGTATTAATGCCTGTTGCACATACAGGTTAATGATGGCAGTAGCACCTTCTATTACAGCCTGTTGTACATACAGGTTAATGATGGCAGCAACACCTCATATTAATGCCTGTTGCACATACAGGTTAATGATGGCAGCACCTGGCAT
Source organism: Protopterus annectens (assembly GCF_019279795.1). NCBI lineage: Eukaryota > Metazoa > Chordata > Ceratodontiformes > Protopteridae > Protopterus > Protopterus annectens. Next base: position 441,308,308 of record NC_056742.1, read on the forward strand.
TAAAGCCTGTTGTACATACAGGTTAATGATGGCAGCAACACCTTGTATTAATGCCTGTTGCACATACAGGTTAATGATTGCAGCAGCACCTTGTATTAATGCCTGCTGTACATACAGGTTAATGATAGCAGCACCTTGTATTAACACCTGTTGTACATACAAGTTAATGATGGCAGCAGCACCTTCTATTAAAGCTTATTGTACATACAGGTTAATGATGGCAGCACCTGGCCGTAAAGCCTATTGTACGTACAGGTTAATGATGGTAGCAGCAACTTGTATTAAACCCTGTTTTACATACAGGTTAATGATGGCAGCACCTTGTATTAAAGCCTGTTGTACATGCAGGTTAATGATGGCAGCAGCACCTTGTATTAAACCTGTTGTACATACAGGTTACTGATGGCTGCACACCTTGTATTAAACCCTGTTGTACATACAGGTTAATGATGGCAGCACCTTGTATTAAAGCCTGTTGTACATACAGGTTAATGATGGCAGCACCTGGTATTAATGCCTGTTGCACATACAGGTTAATGATAGCAGCAGCACCTGATATTAAAGCCTGTTGTAGATACAGGTTAATGATGGCAGCAACACCTTGTATTAATGCCTGTGGCACATACAGGTTAATGATTGCAGCAGCACCTTGTATTAAAGCCTGTTGTACATACAGGTTAATGATGGCAGCAGCACCTTGTATTAATGCCTGTTGTATATACAGGTTAATGATGGCAGCACCTTGTATTACAGCCTGTTGTACATACAGGTTAATGATGGCATCACTTTGTATTAATGCCTGTTGCACATACAGGTTAATGATTGCAGCAGCACCTTGTATTAAAGCCTGCTGCACATACAGGTTAATGATAGCAGCACCTTGTATTAACACCTGTTGTACATACAAGCTAATGATGGCAGCAGCACCTTCTATTAAAGCCTGTTGTACATACAGGTTAATGATGGCAGCAGCTGGCATTAAAGCCTGTTGTACATACAGGTTAATGATGGCAGCACCTGACATTAACGTCTGTTGTACGTACAGGTTAATGATGGTAGCAGCAACTTGCATTAAACCCTGTTTTGCATACAGGTTAATGATGGCAGCACCTTGTATTAAAGCCTGTTGTACACGCAGGTTAATGATGGCAGCACCTTGCATTAAAGCCTGTTGTACATACAGGTTAATGATAGCAGCACCTTTTATTAAAGCCTGTTGTACATACAGGTTAATAATCACAGCAGCACCTTGTATTAAAGCCTGTTGTACATACAGCTTAATGATGGCAGCAGCACCTTGTATTAAAGCCTGTTGTACATACAGGTTAATGATTGCAGCACCACCTTGTATAAAAGCCTGTTGTACATACAGGTTAATGATGGCAGCACCTTGTACTAAAGCCTGTTGTACATACAGGTTAATGATGGCAGCACCTTGTATTAAAGCCTGTTGTACATACAGGTTAATGATGGCAGCAGCACCTTGTATTAAACCTGTTGTACACACAGGTTAATGATGGCAGCAGCACCTTGTATTAAAGCCTGTTGTACATACAGGTTAATGATCACAGCAGCACCTTGTATTAAAGCCTATTGTACATACAGGTTAATGATGGCAGCAGCACCTGGTATTAAAGCCTATTGTACATACAGGTTAATGATCACAGCAGCACCTTGTATTAAAGCCTGCTGTACATACAGGTTAATGATGGCAGCAGCACCTTGTATTAAAGCCTGTTGTGCAAACAGGTTAATGATGGCAGCACCTTGTATTAAAGCCTGTTGTACATACAGGTTTATGATGGCAGCAACACCTGGTATTAAAGCCTGTTGTACATACAGGTTATTGATGGCAGCAACACCTTGTATTAAAGCCTGTTGTACATACAGGTTAATGATGGCAACACCTTGTATTAATGCCTGTTGTACATACAGGGTAATGATTGCAGCAGCACCTTGTATTAAAGCCTGTTGTACAAACAGGTTAATGATAGCAGCACCTTGTATTAAAGCCTGTTGTACAAACAGGTTAATGATGGCAGCACCTTGTATTAAAGCCTGTTGTACAAACAGGTTAATGATGGCAGCAGCACTTTGTATTAAAGCCTGTTGTACAAACAGGTTAATGATGGCAGCAGCACTTTGTATTAAAGCCTGTTGTACATACAGGTTAATGATGGCAACAGCACCTTGTATTAAAGCCTGTTGTACACACAGGTTAATGATGGCAACACCTTGTATTAAATTCTGTTGTACATACAGGTTAATGATGGCAGCAGCACCTTGTATTACAGCCTGTTGTACATACAGGTTAATGATGGCAGCACCTTGTATTAAAGCCTGTTGTACATACAGGTTAATGATGGCAGCAGCACCTTGTATTAAAGCCTGTTGTACATACAGGTTAATGATGGCAACACCTTGTATTAAATCCTGTTGTACATAAAGGTTAATGATGGCAGCAGCACCTTGTATTACAGCCTGTTGTACATACAGGTTAATGATGGCAGCACCTTGTATTAAAGCCTGTTGTACATACAGGTTAAAGATCACAGCACCTTGTATTAAAGTCTGTTGTACATACAGGTTAATGATGGCAACCCCTTGTATTAAAGCCTGTTGTACATACAGGTTAATGATCACAGCACCTTGTATTAAAGCCTGTTGTAATACAGGTTAATGCTGGCAGCACCTTGTATTAAAGCCTGTTGTACATACAGGTTAATGATCACAGCAGCACCTTGTATTAAAGCTTGTTGTACATACAGGTTAATGATGGCAGCACCTGGTATTAAAGCCTGTTGTACATACAGGTTAATGATGCAGCACCTTGTATTAAAGCCTGTTGTACATACAGGTTAGTGATGGCAGCAGCACCTTGTATTAACTCCTGTTGTACATACAGGTTAATGATGGCAGCACCTGGAATTAAAGCCTGTTGTACATACAGGTTAATAATGGCAGCACCTGGCATTAAAGCCTGTTGTACGTACAGGTTAATGATGGCAGCAGCAGCTTGTATTAAACCCTGTTGTACAATCAGGTTAATGATGGCAGCAGCACCTTGTATTAAAGCCTGTTGTACATACAGGATAATGATGGCAGCAGCATCTTCTATTAAATCCTGTTGTACATACAGGTTAATGATGGCATCAGCTTGTATTAAAGCCTGTTGTACATACAGGTTAATGATGGCATTAGCACCTGGTATTAAAGCCTGTTGTACATACAGGTTAATGATGGCATCACCTTGTATTACAGCCTGTTGTACATACAGGTTAATGATGGCAGGACCTTGTATTAATGCCTGTTGTACATACAGGTTAATGATGGAAGCAGCACCTTGTATTAAAGCCTGTTGTACATACAGGTTAATGATGGCAGCACCTGGTATTAATGCCTGTTGTACATACAGGTTAATGATGGCAGTAGCACCTCGAATTAACACCTGTTGTACATACAGGTTAATGATGGCAGCTGGCAGCAACACCTTGTATTACATTCTGTTGTACATACAGGTTAATGATGGCAGCAGCACCTTGTATTAAAGCTTGTTGTACATACAGGTTAATGATGGCAGCAGCACATTCTATTAACTCCTGTTGTACATACAGCTTAATGATGGAAGCAGCACCTTGTATTAAACCCTGTTGTACATACAGGTTAATGATGGCAGCACCTTCTATTAAAGCAGGTTGTACATACAGGTTAATGATGGCTGCACACCTTGTATTAAAGTCTCTTGTACATACAGGTTAATGATGGCAGCAGCACATTCTATTAACTCCTGTTGTACATACAGGTTAATGATGGAAGCAGCACCCTGTATTAAAGCCTGTTCTACATACAGGTTAATGATGGCAGCAGCACCTGATATTAAAGCCTGTTGTACAAACAGGTTAATGATGGCAGCAGCACATTCTTTTAACTCCTGTTGTACATACAGGTTAATGATGGCAGTGCACCTTGTATTAAAGCCTGTTTTACATACAGGTTAATGATGGCAGCACCTTGTATTAAAGCTGGTTGTACATACAGGTTAATGATGGCTGCACACCTTGTATTAAAGCCTCTTGTACATACAGGTTAATGATCACAGCAGCACCTTGTATTAAAGCCGGTTGTACATACAGGTTAATGATGGCAGCAGCACCTTGTATTGAAGACTGGTGTACATACACATTAATGATGGCAGCAGCACCTTGTATTAAAGTCTGTTGTACATACAGGTTAATGATGGCACCACCTTGTATTAAAGCATGTTGTGCATACAGGTTAAAGATGGCAGTAACACCATGTATTAAAGGCTGGTGTACAAACAGGTTAATGATGGCAGCAGCACCTTGTATTAATGCCTGTTGTACATACAGGTTAATGATAGCAGCACCTGGTATTAAAGCCTGTTGTACATACAGGTTAATGATGGCAGCACCTTGTATTAAAGCCTGTTGTACACACAGGGTAATGATCACAGAAGCACCTTGTATTAAAGTCTGTTGTACATGCAGGTTAATGATGGCAGCAGTACCTTGTATTAATGCCTGTTGTACATACAGGTTAATGACGGCAGTAGCACCTTGTATTAATGCCTGTTGTACATACAGGTTAATGATCACAGCAGCCCCTAGTATTAAAGCCTGTTGTACATACAGGTTAATGATGGGAGCAGCACCTTGTATTAAAGCCTGTTGTACATACAGGTTAATGATGACAGCAGCACCTTGTATTAAAGTCTGTTGTACATACAGGTTAATGATGGCAGCACCTTGTATTAAAGCCTGTTGTAGAAACAGGTTAATGATGGCAGCAGCACCTTGTATTATAGCCTGTTGTACATACAGGTTAATGATGGCAGCACCTTGTATTAAAGCCTGTTGTACATAAAGGTTAATGATGACAGCACCTTGTATTAAAGCCTGTTGTACACACAGGTTAATGATGACAGCAGCACCTTGTATTAAAGCCTGTTGTACATACAGGTTAATGATAGCAGCACCTTGTATTAAAGCCTGTTGTACATACAGGTTAATGATGGCAGCAACACCTGGTATTAAAGCCTGTTGTACATACAGGTTAATGATGGCACCAGCTTGTATTAAAGCCTGTTGTACATACAGGTTAATGATGACAGCAGCACCTTGTATTAAAGCCTGTTGTACACACAGGTTAATGATGGCAGCAACTTGTATTAAAGCCTGTTGCACATACGGGTTAATGATGGCAGCCGCACCTTGTATTAAAGCCTGTTGTAATACAGGTTAATGCTGGCAGCACCTGGTATTAAAGACTGTTGTACATACAGGTTAATGATGGCAGCAGCACCTTGTATTAAAGCCTGTTGTACATACAGGTTAATGATGGCAACACCTTGTATTAAATCCTGTTGTACATACAGGTTGATGATGGCAGCAGCACCTTGTATTACAGCCTGTTGTACATACAGGTTAATGATGGCAGCACCTTGTATTAAAGTCTGTTGTACATACAGGTTAATGATGGCAGTACCTTGTATTAAAGCCTGTTGTACATACAGGTTAATGATGGCAGCAGCACCTTGTATTAAAGCCTGTTGTACATACAGGTTAATGATGGCAACACCTTGTATTAAATCCTGTTGTACATACAGGTTAATGATGGCAGCACCTTGTATTAAAGTCTGTTGTACATACAGGTTAATGATGGCAGCACCTTGTATTAAAGCCTGTTGTACATACAGGTTAATGATCACAGCACCTTGTATTAAAGCCTGTTGTAATAAAGGTTAATGCTGGCAGCACCTTGTATTAAAGCCTGTTGTACATACAGGTTAATGATCACAGCAGCACCTTGTATTAAAGCCTGTTGTACATACAGGTTAATGATGGCAGCACCTGGTATTAAAGCCTGTTGTACATACAGGTTAATGATGGCAGCAGCACCTTGTATTAAACCCTGTTGTACATACAGATTAATGATGGCAGCACCTTGTATTAAAGCCTGTTGTACATACAGGTTAGTGATGGCAGCAGCACCTTGTATTAACTCCTGTTGTACATACAGGTTAATGATGGCAGCACCTGGCATTAAAGCCTGTTGTACATACAGGTTAATGATGGCAGCACCTGGCATTAAATCCTGTTGTACATACAGGTTAATGATGGCAGCACCTTGTATTAAACCCTGTTGTACATCCAGGTTAATGATGGCATCACCTTGTATTAAAGCCTGTTGTACATACAGGTTAATGATGGCAGGACCTTGTATTAATGCCTGTTGTACATACAAGTTAATGATGGAAGCAGCACCTTGTATTAAAGCCTGTTGTACATACAGGATAATGATGGCAGCACCTGGTATTAATGCCTGTTGTACATACAGGTTAATGATGGCAGTAGCACCTTGTATTAACACCTGTTGTACATACAGGTTAATGATGGCAGCTGGCAGCAGCACCTTGTATTACAACCTGTTGTACATACAGGTTAATGATGGAAGCAGCACCTTGTATTAAAGCCTGTTGTACATACAGGTTAATGATGGCAGCAGCACATTCTATTAACTCCTGTTGTACATACAGGTTAATGATGGCAGCACCATGTATTAAAGCCGGTTGTACATACAGCTTAATGCTGGCTGCACACCTTGTATTAAAGCCTCTTGTACATACAGGTTAATGATGGCAGCAGCACATTCTATTAACTCCTGTTGTACATACAGGTTAATGATGGAAGCAGCACCTTTTATTAAACCCTGTTGTACATACAGGTTAATGATGGCAGCACCTTGTATTAAAGCCTGTTGTACATACAGGTTAATGATGGCAGCAGCACCTGATATTAAAGCCTGTTGTACAAACAGGTTAATGATGGCAGCAGCACATTCTATTAACTCCTGTTGTACATACAGGTTAATGATGGCAGCACCTTGTATTAAAGCCTGTTTTACATACAGGTTAATGATGGCAGCACCTTGTATTAAAGCCGGTTGTACATACAGGTTAATGATGTTTGCACACCTTGTATTAAAGCCTCTTGTACATACAGGTTAATGATCACAGCAGCACCTTGTATTAAAGCCGGTTGTATGTACAGGTTAATGATGGCAGCAGCACCTTGTATTAAAGCCTGTTGTACATACACATTAATGATGGCAGCAGCACCTTGTATTAAAGTCTGTTGTACATACAGGTTAATGATGGCAGCACCTTGTATTAAAGCCTGTTGTACATACAGGTTAATGATGGCAGCAGCACCTGATATTAAAGCCTGGTGTACAAACAGGTTAATGATGGCAGCAGCACATTCTATTAACTCCTGTTGTACATACAGGTTAATGATGGCAGTGCACCTTGTATTAAATCCTGTTTTACATACAGGTTAATGATGGCAGCACCTTGTATTAAAGCCGGTTGTACATACAGGTTAATGATGTTTGCACACCTTGTATTAAAGCCTCTTGTACATACAGGTTAATGATCACAGCAGCACCTTGTATTAAAGCCGGTTGTACATACAGGTTAAAGATGGCAGCAGCACCTTTTATTAATGCCTGTTGTACATACAGGTTAATGATAGCAGCACCTGGTATTAAAGCCTGTTGTACATACAGGTTAATAATGGCAGCACCTTGTATTAAAGCCTGTTGTACATACAGGTTAATGATCATAGAAGCACCTTGTATTAAAGTCTGTTGTACATACAGGTTAATGATGGCAGCAGCACCTTGTATTAATGCCTGTTGTACATACAGGTTAATGATGGGAGCAGCACCTTGTATTAAAGCCTGTTGTGCATACAGGTTAATGATGGCAGCACCTGGTATTAAAGCCTGTTGTACATACAGGTTAATGATGGCAGCACCTGTATTAAAGCCTGTTGTACATACAGGTTAATGATGACAGCAGTACCTTGTATTAAAGTCTGTTTTACATACAGGTTAATGATGGCAACACCTTGTATTAAAGCCTGTTGTAGAAACAGGTTAATGATGGCAGCAGCACCTTGTATTATAGCCTGTTGTACATACAGGTTAATGATGGCAGCACCTTGTATTAAAGCCTGTTGTACATACAGGTTAATGATGGCAGCACCTTGTATTAAAGCCTGTTGTACACACAGGTTAATGATGGCAGCAGCACCTTGTATTAAAGCCTGTTGTACATACAGGTTAATGATAGCAGCACCTTGTATTAAAGCCTGTTGTACATACAGGTTAATGATGGCAGCAACACCTGGTATTAAAGCCTGTTGTACATACAGGTTAATGATGGCACCAGCTTGTATTAAAGCCTGTTGTACATACAGGTTAATGATGGCAGCAGCACCTTGTATTAAAGCCTGTTATACACACAGGTTAATGATGGCAGCAACTTGTATTAAAGCCTGTTGTACATACAGGTTAATGATGGCAGCAGCACCTTGTATTAAAGCCTGTTGGACATACAGGTTAACGATTACAGCACCTTGTATTAAAGCCTGTTGCACATACGGGTTAATGATGGCAGCCACACCTTGTATTAAATCCTGTTGCAATACAGGTTAATGCTGGCAGCACCTGGTATTAAAGACTGTTGTACATACAGGTTAATGATCACAGCAGCACCTTGTATTAAAGCCTGTTGTACATACAGGTTAAGGATGGCAGTGAACCTTGTATTAAAATCTGTTGTACATACAGGTTAATGATGGCAGCAGCACCTTGTATTAAAGTCTGTTGCACATAGAGATTTATGATGCGGCAGTAACTTCTAACATTTTTAAAGTGGCTTCATGTCTTAGAATTCAGGGCTCCAGGGAGATAGACATGTAGGCACTCATTTTTATATATTTCCGAATCATTTAGCTGTGATTATTTGCTACATTAGCATGTAATTTGGCTCTTTTTTTCTGCTGGGTGCAACATGTACCTGCTTTTTGCTGCTCATTGCACAAATGTGCATAACAAGATGTGCAGCCATTCGTGAATTTAGCCACACTGTTACATTGTGTCTTTGTGCTTGGGAAGGGTGTGTGGCTTCCTATAGCTGTATACCTATATTTCATGTTTTGTGATAGCTTCAAGACACTTTTGTCATCTGGAGTCATTGTGACTTTGAACAGTGCATCTTTACCATGTTGTCTTTTTGTGGCATGTCAGATTATAAAATCCTCTCTGAATTTTACTCATTAAATAAGTATTTATCTTGCAACGATAGTTCACAGACTTACATTTTTTCATAGTAAGATTAGGGTTGTTAGGGAACTCTAGGGCATTTGAGCACTCAGTGAGAGATAGTTTGTGCATATTAATGTACTTTTTTCTTTCTCAGACTAGCTGTTTAATCCAGTTCAGGGTTACTAGGGAGATGTAGGAGAGCCTTACTCTGTGGGACATAACAAAGGGGACCTTATTCTGAATGGGACATCATCTCATTACTCTGCCTGGCTAATGTTTGGGTAGAGTGAAATATAACCTAATGTGAGGGTAATAAGAGAATGTTGCAACTAAAAATGTAAGTTAAACTTCATTTCAGAGGATCAGTATTAATTAAGAAACCCTTCTTACTAAATTGTACATCTTTCTTGGTAACTTCTCAATGAGGGATGAGAAGATGATCATTCTTTCCTTTTAATACCTACATACTGTACTTAAGATGTTTTTGGTGTATCTTCTAATTCATTCAAGCACTGCATCAATGAAAAAAAGCAATTTTTTTTGGTTGACCGGAATACTAAAATTTAGTCAGAGATTCAGAAACAAGTTGCTGCCACATAGCATGTGACTCTGCTGTGCCTAACAGAGATGGCTGTTCCATGTCATGTGGCCTGTGACTCTGCTGCACATAACAGTGGTGGCTGTTCCATGTCATGTAGCATGTGACTCTCCTGTGCATAGTTGTGATGTCTGTTCCATATCAGGTAGCATGCGACTCTGCTGTACATAACAGTGATGGCTGTACCATGTCATGTATCATGTGACTCTGCTGTGCATATTTGTGATGTCTGTTCCATTTCATATAGCATGTGACTCTGCTGTGAATATTTGTGATGTCTGTTCCATGTCATGTAGCATGTGATATTGATGTGCCTAACAGAGATGGCTGTTCCATGTCATGCAGCATGTGACTCTGCTGCACATAACAGTGATGGCTGTTCCATGTCATGTAGCATGTGCCTCCGCTGTACATAACAGTGATTGCTGTACCATGTCATGTATCATGTGACTCTGCTGTGCATATTTGTGATTTCTGTTCCATGTCACATAGCATGTGACATTGCTGTGCATAACAGTGATGGCTGTTCCATGTCATGTAGCATGTGGCTCTGCTGCACATAACAGTGATGGCTGTTTCATGACATGTAACATATGCCTCTGCTGTACATAACAGTGATGGCTGTTCCATGTCATGTATCACGTGACTCTGCTGTGCATATGTGTGATGTCTGTTCCATATCAGGTAGCATGCAACTCTGCTGTACATAAGTGATGGCTTTACCATGTCATGTATCATGTGACTCTGCTGTGTATATTTGTGATGTCTGTTCCATGTCATGTAGCATGTGACTCTGCTGTGCATATTTGTGATGTCTGTTCCATGTCATGTAGCATGTGACATTGCTGTGCCTAACAGAGATGGTTGTTCCATGTCATGTGGCATGTGACTCTGCTGCACATAACAGTGATGGTTGTTCCCTGCCATGCAGCATGTGACTCTGCTGTACATAACAGTGATGGCTGCTCTGTGTCATGTAGCATGTGATTCTGCTGTACATAACAGTGATTGCTTTTCCATGTCATTTAGCATGTGACATTGCTGTGCATAACAGTGATGGCTGTTCCATATCATGCAGCATGTGACACCACTACACATGACAGAGATGCCTGTTCCATGTCATGCAGCTTGTGACTCTGCTGTACATAACAGTGTTTTTGTTTTTTCTTCAAAAACCTTTATTGAATTTTCACTTGGGACATAGGCAAATTTACATTCATATAAATGTAATCAAACTATATAACATAACAAACATTATACTTCAGATATATAACTATATAGCATATAACCTAAGCAGTATTACATAAATTATTTAATTCCTGCTTTTTTTAAACAAGACACATCTTAATTAAACCATCACTTACTACAAAGGCAATCATACATTTATATAAACGAAAACAAACTACACCGACACAATCCTAGTTGCAAGCATTTTGCATCACTAACCATACTGACACACTCCCACTTGCAAACATTATACATAATTTATAATCTACCCAATTGTTCTCACTGAGACATTACATAGCTTATTTAAGTTATGCTGTCTTTTAAACCTCATTCTTCACTTCTATGTATTGTTCCTACAGTTCCCATTTTTCCTATGTAGTTTGCTCCTACCCTTTTCTAAAGATCTCAATTCCAGTTGTTTTATCTCTGTTACTATATTCACTGCTTCCAGTATAGTAGGTTTAAATTTTGATTTCCATTTTCTAGTAATTGCTTTTCTGGCAGCCACCATTATTAGACACAGCAAAGCCTTACCATGTCTAGGCAATTCTGATTCTGTATCATAGCTTAGAAAAAACATCCCCCTTGTCAGACCAATCTGCCCACCCAGTATCTCCAACATTGCATCCCACAGGGAATCCCTAACATTCACCAACTCACCTCACTCCAAGAAAATGTGCTCCCAATTACCTCTTTCCTCCCCATCACACCTCCAACATTTGCTGTTTGCCTGAGGAAAATTTCTTTGGAGTCTACTTCGGATATCAAATACCTATGTAAACATTTCCAGGCAAAAATTCTAAATCTTCTAGATTTGTTGCATACTTGGGAGACATACATTTATCCTCCCATTGTTTCTTTGTGAATTGCTTATCCAATTTCTCTCCCCAATCCTTTCTAACCTCCTCTGATTGATTCTTATAGTTATCATGCAACATTTTATATGCTGTACTAATTATTCCTTTTTTAATGGCAGCTTCTGTTCTAGATTCTGTTAAAAAAAACTCTACCAGTGCTGGCCTTTCATTTAGAACCCCCCTATTTCTTTCTCTTTGCCTATACTCTGATATTAATCCCTGATAGGGAAGACAGTCTCTACCCTGCAGTCCATAAAAATTCTTAGCATCTTCCCATTCTATCATCTTTCCCTCTCTAGTTATTTGCTCCCAATACCTTGGTTCCTTTGCCAATTTTCTCCAATAAATTCCAGCCCCCTCTTGCCTATTGTCTGTATCCCTAATTGCAGTGATCCCTATTGCAGAATCTCCTTTCTCCACTCCTGTGTTGGTTTAGTTCTTAGAATGCTTTCTGTTACTTTATGGATATAATGTTCTGTATGATTATTGTTATTCTCCTTAAAGTCCAGCATCCAAAATCCCAGTCTCTCGTTTCTTGAGCTTCCCCCCATTTCATCATCATCCCTTTCCACTTTGAATTATAGTTTTCTGCTTGTGCTATATATAGGAGTCTTAATTGTGTCGTTCTGAAATGCCCCCTCAAATTGGGTAATCCCAATCTGCCCTGTTCTACTGGAAGAATAACCTTATCCCACTTGACTCTTGCCATCTTCCCCTACCAGATAAAGTCTTTCAGCTCTTTATTAATTGCTACCCACAACTTTTCCTCTGGTTGATAAAAATATGCTTGACCTGTGTATAAGACTAAAGGCACTAAAATATTTTAACTGCTTGTATCTTACTATCTATATCCATATAACAAAGCTTCAGTTTTTGTATTATCTTTTATTTAGTCTCTTCCCAAATATCCTTAGCTGCCACACTAGAATCATTTTTAATCCATATTCCTAAATACTTCAGTTTATCATGTCCCCATAAATATGGGTATTCCTGAACCAGTTCATGTGTAGGTACATAATTTACTGCTATTGCCTTTGTTTTAGCTTCATTAATTTTAAATCCCAAAAAGATTTGAAACTGTCTCAGAATGTTCCATAGCACTGTAATCTCTTTTCTGGTTTTGACAGGTGTATAATAATGTCATCTGCAAATAAAGCCAGCTTTTCTTGACTACCATACCAGTTATTTCCTTGAATTTCTGAGTCACACATTTTCTTTGCCAATGTTTCTAAATATAATGCAAATAATAAAGGGGAAAGAGGACACCCCTGCCTGGTTCCTCTGCTCAAGCAGAAATTATCAGAGGACCCCACTCACTTTAATTTTCACCTCCAATCCCTCATATATCCTCCTAATCAAGCTTATATTTTTTTCTGGAAATGCAAATGCTTCATTGCTCTGCTTGTAAAGTCCCAGCTTACTCTGTCAAATGCTTTCTCTGCATCAAGACCCACCAACAACAATGGTATTTCCTTACATTCTGCTTCCCTTTGTATCATCAGTGTTCTGTTACTGTTGTCAAATGTTTGCCTCCCTTCCACAAAACCACATTGATCCATATCTATCATTTTTTGGTATTACTTTTGCCATTCTTTTAGCCATTCCAGACATAAACATTTTATAATCATGGTTTAGTATTGAAATGGGCCGGGATGAAGCTGGATCTGATGGATCTTTACCCTCTTTAGGTATTACAGCCACCACTGCTTTCTTCCAGGACAGTGGTACTTCTCCTCCACTTAAGATACTATTAAAAAAAAAACTTCCAGATCTTTATCACTTTTTCCTCCTAGCTTCCAACTTTCACAGGAATATCATCCATTCCTGGAGGCTTTCTTGTAGATCAGTTATACACCACAATATTTATCTAATCTTTTCCTATCCTAACCGTTAGTAACTGAGCCTCATCTACCTCTAACCTTGACATATGTAATTCTTCCATAAACATTTCCATTTGTATCTTTTCTCAGTTTTCACATTTCTTGGCTTTATAGAGACTCTTGTAGAATTTCCAAAATATTTATAATATCTCTTGTTACCTTCCTTGTTATAGGCTCCCTAGGTTTGTGACAGTCCTTTCTACTTTCTGTTGCCTGAGTCGTTGTGCTGAAAGTTTTTATGCTTTAGTGTTATTACCAAAAACAGTTGCTTAAGAGCAATCTTTCTAAGCTTGTACATATTATCAAGGTAATCCCCTTTTTTCTGCCTACCACTCTGCAGTTGATCCTCTTCTTGTTCTGTGAGATTCTCGTAAATTTGTCAGACCCTCTAAATAATTCTTGTTACTTCTTAACTATAGCTCCCTTTCATTTCAACCCTAATTTTAAACTCCACTTTAATTTTATCCCAGTCCCTTGCTATATTTTCAGAAGAAATTTATATCCTCTCTAACAGCTCATGAATAATCTCCACTGCCCATTCCTTAAATTCCTCTCTTTTCAACAGATAGGTGAGAAAGCAGGAATGTCTCATTTTAATTTCATTACCCTGTCCTTTTATTTTTGGAATTATTGGTGCATGATGTAAAATAGTTATTGGGTGAGTATCAAGACCTTCAATTAAATGCACGTTCCTGTAAAATGTAAATTCTGTCTAGCCTAGCGCAATTGTTATATCTTGGGGAATAATATGTAAATTCACTCCAAACTCCTATTACTGAATTCACATGCCAAACATTTTCATAAATTTGGTCAAAAATCTACCTCCTTTGTTATAGTTTCCCTTCTGGGTCCCCCATACACATCTTCACTGCTGCAAACTAAATTCCAGTCTGAACATAACAGTGTTGACTGTTCCATGTCATGTAGCATATGACTCTGCTGTACATAACAGTGTTGACTGTTCCATGTCATGCAGCAAATGACTCTAATTTTCCTAATACAGATGGCAGTTACATGTCGTGTAGCAAATGACACTACTGTACCTACTACAGATGGCAGTTACATGTCATGTAGCAAATGAGTCTACTGTACCTAACAGTGATGACTTTTCCATGTCATGTAGCATGTGATTCTGCTGTACATAACAGTGATGGGTGTTCCATGTCATGTAGCAAGTGACTCTACTGTACCTAATACAGATGGCAGCTACATGTCATGTAGCAAGTGACTCTACTGTACCTAATACAGATGGTAGTTACATGTCATGTAGCAAATGAGTCTGCTGTACCTAACAGTGATGGCTGCTCCATGTCATGTAGCATGGGATTCTGCTCTACATAACAGTGATGGCTGTCCCATGTCATGTAGCATGTGACTTTGCTGCACATAACTGTGATGGCTGCTCCATGTCATGTAGCATGTGATTCTGCTGTGCATAACAGTGGCGGCTGTTCCATGTTATGTAGCATGTGACATTGCTGTGCATAACAGTAATGGCTTTTCCATGTCATGGAGTATGTGACATTGCTCTGCATAACAGTGATGGCTGTTCCATGTCATGTAGCATGTGGCATTGCTGTGCATAACAGTGATGGCTGTTTCGTGTCATGCAACATGTGACATTGCTGTGCATAACAGTGATGGCTGTTCCATATCATGTAGCCTGTGACATTGCCGTTCATAACAGTAATGGCTTTTCCATGTCATGTAGCATGTGACTTTGCTGCACATAGTGATAGCTGTTCCATGTCATGTAGCCTGTGATTCAGCTATGCATAACAGTGATGGCTGTTCCATGTCATGTAGCATGTGACTTTGCTGCACATAACAGTGATGACTGTTCCATATCATGTAGCATGTGATTCTGCTGTACATAACAGTGATGGCTGTTCTATGTCATGTAGCATGTGACATTGCTGTGCATGACAGTGATGGCTGTTCCATGTCATAGAGCATGTGACTCTGCTGTACATAGTTGTGATGTCTGTTCCATATCAGGTAGCATGAAATATTATAATATGAAATGTGCAGTGCAGTGGCATAATAGTTATTCCAGACAATTTTTTTGGTACTGCCTCTACCAAGTTATTTGTTTTTACCATGGGTTAACAAGGAATTCACAACCCAGGCTGCTTGTGCTTCTTTTTCTATTGTGCCTGGTTTGTGTAGCATACATTACGTAAATGTTACAGCAGTTACATGAACAGCCCCAGCACAGGAATGTCAAGGGGCAGTAACAGCAGCAGCGTAGCTAGGTGGGACAAAGGGGTCAGTCATGCTGGGCATAAAACACTGGGGATAGTGATCAGAAGGTGGTGCTGATCAGTCTTCTATGTAGTGCATAATTGTCTGATATTGCATTCCTGATCAGAACTGAAGTGCTTGGGATAAAGTGTAGCAACTACATGATACATTGTAGCAATTATAGCTTAAAAAGGAAATATTTTTTTGTAGTGAAGCTCTTTAGTGCTTCATATGTGACATAAACTCCAGCAGATGTTTGCTACAGTTTAAAAACAAAAGAAGATTTATTTTTTGTTAGTCTTGAAGCACTTTAGTGTCCACATCGTAAACTGTAGTAGGAAACAGTTTACTATGGTTTGAAAGTAATGAAAAGCATTGTTTTCTTTTAAAACTGAAGCACTTAGCACTCCAAGGCAGAGGACCCTTCCCCCTTCTTAGATTTTGGGGGGCACCAGATTGTGCAGGGTTGCAGAATACCTATTTACACCTCTGAGTGACAATTTCCATGCCTCAGTATAGAACCCCATCCACGGACAATGTTCATAGACTCTTCCATTCTCCTAATTGCTTTCCTCTCTACTGATGGGACTCGCTGCTCTTGCTCTTGTTTAGAAAATACTCTTTTATGACTATCATGTGTTCTGTGCCTCTCTTAATACTAATGCATGGTTCTGGGCACTCTTGTACATATGTGGATATGTTATTTATGTGAGTTTTTTTTTCCAAAAAAATCTCAAAAAAGCTCAAGCAACATTAAATTATGTTTACTGCTGTTCTTGTTTTATGTGTGAGCACTTTGCATTTATTGTTAAACAAAGGTATATGGATGCTATACATAGGCACCTGCACTACAAACAGAAGTGTACGATATGAAAATGAAACTGGATCAAATCTTCATATTCATGTTTTTGTTTATTTCTGGAGACAAGAGAAGAAGGGCAATGCCACAAAAGCTGGAAGAGGATCTTTAGAGAGATGCTCTGAAACAGTTAAATTCTAAAAAAAAATTGTTGAATGATTGGTGCAGCGCTAAAATGGAGGTATAAAGGAGGAAATATTCAGACACTTTCAGCAGCTAGCGATAGACATAAACTAATCAAATCGGCAGAGGCTGTAGAAGCTGAAATAGGACTTGAAGACAAAATTAGACAAGTGGATGTCAGCTTAGATGCGGCAGGTAATTGTCTTGACTTTCAGATTTTGTATGTCAGTGTTGATGCAGCTGAAAGTCAAAGTCCATTATTTTTTCTTCAACCAGAAAATGGTCTATTAAGCAAACTCACATGTAAAAATTTGAGGAAAATATTAGCGGCAGAGAAAATACATTAATATATTTGCTACACCCAACATGAAATGTTTTAGCTTTTAAGGATAATTTTACTAGCACTTTAGTTTCAAAAGTAGAAATGTCCAACAGGCTAGCTTTTATCCTGCATTAACTACTATGACTTGTACTCAGAAAGTACTATTTCAACAAAGATAAGATGTTTTCAGAGAGTAGCAATACTGAAAGAAGTATATAAAGTGAAGTATATATGCCTTCTGAGCATCAGCCAAGTTATCTTCTCATTAAGTATTTGTCTAACATCAGCAGCTCATTACGCCTTGTCAGCACCACATATCTGGGTTAGCTGATTCACGGAATGGTCAAAGTACACAATGCTATATAGGTTAGGAAGAAGGATAATTTCTCGTTTTACTTCAATTAGGAACTGTTGTCAAAGATACAAAGCCCCAACTTTTGTGGTATAAAATTGTCACAACCTTCCCTCACCATGGTTTCTCACATTTGCTTGCTTCCATACGGCTACTGGGTCACTCACTGTTCATGGACAAGATTGTATGTAGAAGGATATATGGGATTGGTACACCCAGTCTGTTGGTCTGTTTAACCTTGTGCCAAAAGTGCAATGTAGCTTGATTTTGTTTGGCAGCAAACTAACAGGGCAAAAGGGTGTGTTGTTATTCTACTGACGGTGCATAGGTTGGCCTTTTTTGTTTTGCAGGGTGAAAAATATAATTCATTTACTTGTTAAATATTTATTTGTTGTTTCATTATGTTAACAATTAAAATCACTGAAGACCCAAATCATTTTATAGGAGGTGCCCAGGAAAAAAGACTTTACAAGCAACATTCATAAATACAAATGGACTCACTGTACAAAGATAAATGTATCAAATAGTTTCTAATGTCATGTATCCAAGATTTATTTTGTATACAGAAAGAAACAGCTGTGCAATGAGGAGACCAAGCAAACTAGACATTTAGACATACTTAGGTACTTGTCATCAATATATCATAAATTCATTATATATGCTATTTAGTTGCAATTAATGCAGTTGCTAACTTCACGCATTCATAAACTCTCACACACACTTACACACATTGCACACACATGCACACACACTCACATGCACACACGTGCGCACACACTCACATGCACACACGTGCACACACACTCACATGCATACATGCACACATGTACACAGTAATTAGTTGATGTACAATATTTATAGGTTAATGTTTTGCATGCATTGACATGAGGTCATGTACTATAGTTGTCTGGACCATTATCAAGCATTGATTTTTTTTTTTTTAATTAATTCTCAGATTACTTGATTAGTCCAGTTTAGGGTCAAGGGTAAGATAGAGCCTATCCTCGCACTCATGGGATGCAGTTAGAGGAGCTAATTATGAATGCGTACCAACCAATTGCAGGATACAGCCATTCACTATTACACAGCTCACATGCCTGCAGGTAATTTGAAGGAATTCCTATTCACCTATTTACTTCTTTTGGATAGTGAAAGAAAGTAAAGCACCCAGAGAGAGTCTCGTGATACAAAGAGAATCATACAAATTGCCCAGAAAGCACTTTAGCTGAGAGCTAAAACAGAAATCAAGTGCTGTTTATTTAAGGTCATCTGGCAAGCAGCAGGTATAGGGTACCATTCTATCCTAGGACCCACTGACAGTTTTATGCACACTACCCACATAACTATGCACAGTCTGGAGGGGTGTCAGTCCATCCCAATTTGCATGAGTTTGGGATACAGAAAGACACTGAAGACCTTAAGTAAATAAGAGGATGCACAGACACTTTACAGAAGACAGACCATCCAAGAATTAATGTGAACAATTAAGTGCTGTATGATAGCAACACTGACCAGTGTTACTCAGTGGCAGTCCTGCCTTAAGTTAGTCATCAGGATATCCTATACAGTGGAATAATAAAAAAACATATAGCTCATGACAGCTCATGCCTAAGTGACACAGGATATGAATACTTATTCAGTATTTGGTGATTCCCCGGGAGGGCACTGAACAGTATAAGAAGGATGACAGCCCTGATTTTTTTTAGCTGAGAGCTAAAACAGAAATCAAGTGCTGTTTATTTAAGGTCATCTGGCAAGCAGCTGAGAGCTAAAACAGAAATCAAGTGCTGTTTATTTAAGGTCATCTGGCAAGCAGCAGGTATAGGGTACCATTCTATCCTAGGACCCACTGACAGTTTTATGCACACTACCCACATAACTATGCACAGTCTGGAGGGGTGTCAGTCCATCCCAATTTGCATGAGTTTGGGATACAGAAAGACACTGAAGACCTTAAGTAAATAAGAGGATGCACAGACACTTTACAGAAGACAGACCATCCAAGAATTAATGTGAACAATTAAGTGCTGTATGATAGCAACACTGACCAGTGTTACTCAGTGGCAGTCCTGCCTTAAGTTAGTTATCAGGATATCCTATACAGTGGAATAATAAAAAAACATATAGCTCATGACAGCTCATGCCTAAGTGACACAGGATATGAATACTTATTCAGTATTTGGTGATTCCCCGGGAGGGCACTGAACAGTATAAGAAGGATGACAGCCCTGATTTTTGTGGGTAGTGCATTTTATCATATTGGAACAGATACGTGGAAGGTGTTAGCGTCCAGCATTTGAATTAGTCTTGGGGATAAGTAACGTCCGATCTGTAGTAGTAAAGTACTATCAGGATAATAGTCTGCAAAAAACGTTATTCAGCTGCTTTTACAGTATTTGTATTTCCTCCTCCTAATCAATTACTTCATCTTGCTTTTTCAGCTACTTGTTCTGAAAAGAGTTGAATCACATCTTTCCTGCTGCATTTATTACTGCTTGTTGTAGCCTGTTTAAATTGGAAGTGCTGCTCTAAGCCTCTTCGTTTTCATTTAGGCACTTGGGCTTTAGGCCTACCACTTAGTTCTCTCTGGCCTTTCTCCCCCAGATTCTGAAAAATATGGATGGACAATTTCCTACGGTTTCTCCTGCCAGCCTGGTTGATAAGGGCATCCTGAAACAGTGTAGCAATTGCCTCTTGTACATGGACAACAATCTACTATTACCACCTAGGAACACAATTTGTGAGAGATGGAATTACATTAAGAACCTAGAGTCTATGCTCTCTCCCTCACAAGCTACTCCATCTGGCACTGAGAAGGTAATCAACACAATCACTACACCTCAAACACCACTCACAACTAGACAACGATACACACACACACACACACACATATGTGGATGTTCTCACCAAAGACATACCCAAACAAAGGAGAAAAACACACATGAACTCCACAACCCTCCACACCACATATAACGGATGGTCCACACACCTGTGTCTCCCAACCACAAAGGCCTAACCATCAACCCAACATATTAGTCATAGGAGACTCCATTGTGAGACACACAGATGTGCCTCTCACCAGGCTGGATAAGGAGAAAGTCATGGTTAGTTGTCAGGTGCCAGAATCTGCCATATCACACATGCACTCAAGTCTCTCAACAACAGGTACTGTTATGACTCTGTCATAGTCCATGTTGGGGTGAACGACTTGAAACATACCTCCTTAGATTATATGAAGAGAGATATAATTGAGCTCATTGAATATGTGTCGCAGGCAGGTGTGTCCATAACCTTAAGCAGCATTCTGCCATCACCCAGAATGATGCCTCAATACAAACAAAAAATGATTGACTTTAACAATTTGCTTAGTTTCTAGTGTCATTCCAGGGAGATGCAGTACGTAACAGCCTGGGAAGATATGATTGACAGACCACAATGCTTTGCTACAGATGGCCTGCATCTGTCTCACTTGGGCTTCAGGCTTCTGGCAAAGCATAGTGCCTTTTTTAGGAAAAGTTCTGAAGTCGATAAAACCAACATAAAAATTTCAACAAAACGCAAATTAAAGGCCATGCTGATAAACCCTTAGAATCTAAACATAAAACTGCACTCACTGCAAGCATTCTTAACCCTGGAAGATGCTGACATTTGTGCAGTCACAGAAACCTGGTTCAAAGCTGTGAACAGCTCTCCAGCCTTACCTGGTCACTTATCCTATCATACATGAAGACTCCAAACTGTGGGCAGCAAAGCCAAAGGAGATGAAGTTTCAATATATATTAAAGACGCACTCACCTCCAGGCTGTTCAAACAGTATGACACACAAGAGACACTCCAGGTGCAGTTAACCACTGACATGACCCCTATTCAAAACATAGCTAGCTACAGGTCCCCAAATTTGATTCAAGATGCCCATTCCACCTATCTGGACCTCTTCAAATCTATAAAGATTCAACCCTTTACCCTGATTCTGGGTGACTTTAACTACCCAACCATAGACTGGAAAAACTACTCATGCCAGAATGCAAATGCCCATAGATTCCTCAATTTTATCAGTGCAAATGTCTTGGAACAGCTAGATGATACACCCACAAGAGGTGATAATGTCTTGGACTTGGTATTAACCGACATGAGTAACTACTGCAGCACCGCTACAGTATCATCCTCCCTGGTAAGATCCAACCATAAAGCGGGCACTTTCGAAGTCAGAAACTCCCCTGACCCCCCTCTAACTAGGGTCAAACACAAAAACTTCTCCAAAACTGATTACAACCTCCTGAGGGATGGTATAAACAGCTTCACAGCCCCCTCTCTCTCTGTTGGAACTGGCACCAATGTCCAACTCTACACCAAAGTACTATACGAGCACTTATATAGATGCATGGAATCTGGAACACCTGAAAGGACAAAATCATCCTCCACAAGGAAGAGTAAACCTGTCTGGTGGACATCTTCAATAAATAAACTATATAACAAAAGGAAAACATTGCTGTCCAGGACCAAGAAAGAGCAGGGGCCCAATTAGCAGCAATCTCTACTCAGCCTAAACAAACAAATAAGAGTACTAGTGAAATCCTCTAAAGCCAACTTCGAGTCCAAATTGTCCACATCTACTAGAGACAATCATAAAGTCTTCTTCACATATGTCCACATCCTCAAAGGAAGCACACAGATCTGTTCAGAAGTGGTGGTCAGGGACACCACATTCACAATTGCTATAGATATAGCCAACCTACTGGCTGACAGATTCAGTGAAAACATCACCCCTCTGTCCCCCATCAGTAAATCAGGACATCCCCAGTACCTGCCCCCCTCCCCT
>NC_056742.1:441335720-441445720 GCF_019279795.1 Protopterus annectens
CATATGTGGAAAAATAGCAATGGCTCATTCATTGAACTTTGTGGAGACTCATTGCCTTTGTCAGTGGTTAAAAGGATCACCACAGAGACTGGTGCAAACATACACACACACACACACACACACACACACACACACACACACACACATATATATATATATATATATATATATATTTATTTTTTATTTATTTTATTTAACATTTGTTGACCGGGAATGTCCGACTAGGTTCCACAGAGCCCATATATATTTATATATGTGTATATATATATATATATATATATATATATATATATATATATATATATACATACACACATATATATTATCATAGTCCGTTATAAGGATTGATGTACTTGGGTACCTGGAAGTAATTTAAGCTTTACATGTAGGAAGAAGGTTTTAGAAAGTGGCTTAGAAGATAGACATTTTAAGAATAGTTGAAATTGAATATATTTATTTGGAAGTGAATCAGTAGAAGCAATATGCACGCCATATACAATTTATTGTGGAAGTATAGCTACAGCATAAACTAGAGTCATTTAAAGTCATAAGTGGAAAATTAAAATCTTTAAAAATATTGACCCAGACAAAAAAATTCTCAAAGTTGGGAACTGGTATATATTTATAGAGGTGTCACTAGTGAGCAAGGCTGAAATAAAATCTCACCAGTTGTAAGTTTAATAAGCAGAATAATTTATGAAAAGAAGGCTAAAACTTTATATATTATGAATTTTAATTAACATCTTTGTGTCCTAGTACTTTTATGTAGCCTTTCACACTTTGTGTGAATGCAACAGTACAGATTAATTTGGATCTGAGAATCTCACTATATAATAGAGTGGAACACAGCAGTGGATGGAAATAACTCCTGAGGACTCCATTCTTAGATGGACAGATATAAATGCCTGTCTGGTGCTATAATTAAGAAGAACCATGGGTAAATATTTGGAGCCACAAGAATTGCTAAATTATAACTGAACTGAATGCTACAATCCAGCTAAGACTAAATGGGCAGAAATCTGAAGGGATGGGAGAAACAAACAAAGGACTATGAAATCATGAAACTGGGGGGACCTTAGACAAGGGTTTAGAGAGGTTAAGCCTGTCGTGGCATGGGTCAGGTTGTTAAGCCATTCATCAGTAAGTTCTGTCAGAGCATAAAAGATGGCACACCACTCAAAGTTTGTATTCATCACGGTACAGGATGCTAGTAAAATGAATGCAGGCCTGTACTAGCATGATAGGGTGCATCTGCAAACAATGAGGTAAAGTCAGAACTGAGTTATGTGTCTGCATACTCCATGGACAAGCATTTAAACTAGTGAAAGATCAAGATGCTGAAATGAACATGGAAACTGTAGCCATTCCCTGCCCAGAAAGTAGCTAGCTATTTAATAAAATTTGGAATGAAGCACTAACAGGGAGAGGAGCTACACTGAATGGTGAAAATGCCAACAGCACTTATGTTCATGAATGGCTGAAAAAAAACAGGTTGTATGAATGCGTAAGGCAAATATATAACAGCTATTTGAAGTAGTGGCCACAATAAAAGCTCAGTGCCACCATGCTGGGTATAAAAAGAAGTGCACCTGTAACAATATGCAACCTATAGGATGATGTGTACCTGTGAGGTAAACATGCCATGATATACAGTTTACAGGGTGATGTGTCCCTGTGATGTAAACATGCCACGATATACATGCCATAGGATGATGTGTACCTGTGATGTAAACATACCATGATATACAGTTTATAGGGTGATGTGTCCCTGTGATGCAAACATGCCATGATATACAGTTTACAGGATGATGTGTCTCTGTGATGTAAACATGCCACGATATACATGCCATAGGATGATGTGTACCTGTGATGTAAACATTCCATGATATATAGTTTATAGGGTGATGTGTACCTGTAATTTAAACATACCACGCTATACAGTCTATAGGATGATGTGTGTCTGTGAGGTAAACATGCCATGATATACGGTTTATAGGGTGATGTGTCCCTGTGATGTAAACATGCCACGATATACAGTCAATAGGATGATGTTTACCTGTGATGTAAACATGCCACGATATACAGTCTATAGGATGACATGTACCTGTGATGTAAACATGCCATGATATACATTCTATAGGATGACATGTGCCTGTGATGTAAACATGCCACGATATATATTCTGTAGGATGACATGTGCCTGTGAAGTAAACATGCCACAATATACAGTCTATAGGATGACATGTACCTGTGATGTAAACTTGCCATGATATACAGTCTATAGGATGACATGTGCCTGTGATGTAAGCATGCCTTGATATACAGTCTATAGGAATATGTGTTTCTGTGTGTCTATAGGATGGTGGATGAGTCAGAGGAGGAAGACGTTGATAGCATTTCTGTATAAAGTAAGTAACTAAATTAAGCTAACAGCAGAAAATATTGAGGAGGAGAATGCAAACTGTAACTCAAAGCAGAAACTTTAAATGACAATAAATTCTACAACATTAGTGTTTTATACAGACCTCGCGTCTCCTTACAGAGAAAATAGAATTCTATAAAGGTTCTTTAAAGAGTATCAAAAAGGAAAGATCTATCAATGGAAGACATACACTTTAGGTATTAATTATAACACAATCAGCTCTAAAAGCAGGATGACTCTAAAGCCTTTCAGATGGCATGGTCTAGACATTTGCAAGTAGAGGGTAATTCTTAGAGCTAGTATTATCAAATGGGGTTTTAGATACAATCCTAGAAGCAGGACTGAGCAGTCATAAGGGAATGAGTGAGCTTACATGTAAATAGTATAAAGTAACTGTGATATCTGGGCGTGAAAATGCACTCGTCAGAAAAGGGGAATTCCCCTTTCCTGAAAGTAAACTGACATTTTGAGCTGATTGTGTTAAGCAAAGGTATCCACAGGGCAAAGCGCCTCACATAAAATTCTTAACTTGAATGTGTCTTATAGTTCATAAGTGTATACTAGGCTAATGACCTCAAGGCTTTTTTAAGCCTAACCATGCATTCTACATCTCTGACAAGTTCTGGCACCCTTGATAAGTGTAAGCAAGGGCTTGGGAGATGAAACATTTAAAATCAGGGGCCTGAGAGATGAACTATTTACAGGTTTCCTGTGTCTTCTAGAGATGCAAGTGTTAAACCAGGAATGAATTTCCTGTTCCAAGGAACTCTATTTCACATGGATGGGGAGCCTGTTCCAGACAAGGGGTAGTCTCTAGGATACATACCTGTTTCTCCAGCAGGTCCTGTTTATATCACAGTCAAAGTTTAAGTCTTTAAAATGAGTAATTTTGGTGCTGTTTGGTTTACAGATATACAGGAGGTCCATCAGGGTGGGGTCTGACAATGCCTTGTAATCCAAGCATAGATCTCCCCTCGACAGCCCGTATGGGACATAATACAAGGATAGGGCTTTGAGGACGTCTGCACAAGACATATTACACCCTGCATTCTTTTTAGTGAGGAATTTCATTTGACATTCCAAATGAGGGATGTATAGGTCTGACGAATGCTGAATACAGTGAAACAGTGACCTCCTTGGACCTGATGCTATACCTTTGTTTATAAGCTGCACAACACAGAATGATTTCCTCACTACTGTAAACATGTTATGGTCAAAGGCCAAATTGCTGTCTGTGTATGTCCCCAAGTCCTTGACTACTGGGTCGATACTTAGAGGTGTGTTGTCGGTATGATAGTCACCAGGAGTGGTTGACTTCTCAAAAGATCCTATAATGTCTTTCTTGGCATTTCATTTTAGTCCATTGCTCTGACACAAGTCATTTGTCTTTGTCAGCCCTTCCAGCAGAACATTTGTGTTGGAGGGGGATTTTATGGCTGCTCTGAATTTGCAATCATTCATAGAAGTAAATGCCAAAAATGAGTCCCATAGAGGCTGTGTTTTTGGCCTTGGAGAGAGCATTAATGACTTGCTCTTTAGTGATGCAAGGTGGTGGAAATGTAGAGGGAATGCTTTGTGGAATGTTTGGAGGGGACAGGGGGTGAAATTTTCACCAAACCTGCCAGTAATAGGTTAGCTATTTTTGCAGAAATAGTGAGTGTGATGCCATCCGCAGCTAGTTCAGTACACATGTGGGTCCTACCTTTTAGGTTATGGATATAGCTGAAGAATGCCTTATGGTTATCCTTAGCTATGGTTGCTAATTTTTTTTTTTTTTTTTTTTTTTTAGAATTTGCTCTTAGTGGATTTTACAAGTTTCTCATTTGTTTGTTCAAGCAGAGGAGAGTGTTCTTCCACTGCTGGGGCCTCTCTTTTTATTCTTCTGTTGTATAATTTATTAATGCTAGTTGTCCCCCAGGGAGGCTTGTTTTTTTCTTGAGGATCTTGTTTTGATCCTATCAGGTACAGCTGTAACAATACATTTGTATAAGTGTTTGTACAAGGCATTTGTGTATACCTTAGTATAGTTGCATATGCCAACTGTGAGAACAGGAGCTTGGAAATTTTTTATGCCATCCCTTAGGAGGCTATAATTAGCTCTGGTGAAATGCTTTAGCCTGATTTCACCTAAGAGGGGTTCAGGTGTTATAGCTACTTCAAATGTGACTGATTTGTGGTCAGTTTGATTTAACCAGTGAGGGTGCTATACTTGTGGTGGTGCAATTGTCACCCATGTTGGGGAGGACCAGATCGGGAATATTTGAGCCCATTGTGGGGTTGCATAGTATTTGTTCCAGGGCATTAGTGTTAACAAAGTCCAGAAACCTTTGTGTGAGCATGTTGGTACTCATGTAAGTTTCCCAGTCAATGGTGGGATAGTTAAAATCACCCATGATTAGAGTGTTTGATTGTAATTTGATTGACTCAAGTAGGTCCAAATAAGCAGTGTGGGTATCTTGATTCACTAAAGGGGGCCTATAGCTAACAATAACTTGAAGGGGGGATCTTGCCCACAGTTAGTTGAACTTGGAGTAACTCCATGGAGTTTTCCTGTCTAATCAGTCTAGAGGTATATTTATCTTCAATGAAGATAGATATGCCTCCTCCTCCTCCTTGGGTTCTCACATGTCCATTTTACATTCTGAAAGTGTGAAAGGCATTGTAGCCTTGCAAGGCAAGGGTACTTTCTAGGGCTCTGAACCAAGTTTCTGTGACTCTGCAAACATCAACATCCTCCAGGGAGAGGAGTGCTTCCAGAGAGTGCAGTTTCTGATTTAATCTCCTAGCATTTGGCAGCACGGCCTTTCATTTTTTTTGTGAATTCAACTTTCATGTCAGAAATTTTGCTCTTGAGACCTTAACTAAATAAAGGCACTATGGGGGAGGCAAGTGCCTTAGCCAGTAACCATAAGCCTAGAGGTGACAGGTGAAGACCATCTCTGGCAACGCATTGTGGCTATCGACCACGTCATTCCAGGCTGACAGGAAATGCATCCCCGTAGAATGACACCAGAAACTAAGCAAATTGTTGAAGTCAATCATTTTGTATTTATATTGTGGCATCATCCTAGGTGAGGGTAGAATGCTGCTCAAGGCTAGGAACATACTTGCCTGGGACACATATTCAGAGAGCTCAATCATGTCTCTCTTCATATAGTCCAGTGAGGTACGTCTCAAGTCATTCACACCAGCATGAACTATGACGGAGTCATAATGGTACTTGTTGTTGACAGACTTGAGTGCACATGTGATCTGATGGATCCTGGCACCTGATAGACAACTGAGTGTAACCTTCTCGTTAACCACCCTGGTGAGTGAGATATCTGTGTGTCTCACAATGGAGTCACCTACAACTAAAAAATTCGGTTTAGATGTGCTTTGCCTTAGGGGCTTATTTGGTGAGACACTGGTGTTTGTGTTTTTATGTGTATTGAGTGCTGTATTAGGTGTGGCATGTTTGTGTTTGGAAGGTCTCTGGTGTTTAGGTTGGTTTCTGGTGAGTACCTCTGTGTATGATGGTTTATGTGTTGAGTGCATGGTTTGCGTGGGAGGTGTAGTATGTGAGCTGACAACATGTTCAGTGTTACTGTTTTGTGTGTGAGAGAGCAAGGATTCCAGATTCTTAGTGTAGATGCATCTCTCATAAATTGTACTAGGGTGATTTAGGTAGTACAGGTTTGGCGGTGTACATGAGGCAGTACATGAGGAGTGCAAAATGTTATGATGGCAAATATGTTTAAATACAAATCACAGTGCTGGTTTAAATGACAGCAATAATTACAGATAATTTAAAAATGTAACTGACAGCAATAATTACTGAGAATTTAAGATTTAAAAATGTTTTATTTTTGGTTAGACCTTCATATATTCATATTGGATATTGAATGCATATATCGTGCACAAATGTGTATTGCTTGAGTGATGTATCAGAGCAAGTGGTGTCAGGAAGATTATTTAATTTTTTTAATTTTTTTATTATCGTCAAGAGTTACTCTAATGAAGCATTAGAAGCACTTAATATTTAATAAAGTCAGCTCAGTATTTTCTTTTTTCCAAGTCTTTTGGCGTTTGTTTATTGTGAATTTCAGAACAGTTCCTGGTCACTCACAAGTGCAGCAGTTGCATTCATTTAAGGAGCCACAGCTGCTTAAACAAATGTGTTCAGTTGTTTATATTGTGAGTGTGTGTTTGTAAATGCAGCAAGGAGCAAGTATAAGCTCTTTGCTTTAGTTACAAGAGCTTACTACAGTAATTTGTTACTCGACTTCGGGTGAGAGGGGTGGCTCTCTGGTGATTGTCATGGCACCATCTAACCTATCATAGGATCTGAATGGTGCTAACACTAGACTAGCCCTAAAGGTTCAAAAAATGTACAACAGCTGATCAATTTCAATCCAGCATTGAGGAAAATTGTGCAATCACTTCTGAGGGAAAAAAATGTCAAGTAAGTAGAATCAGTGCAATAAAAATGCTTAGGCAACAGAGATCTACTTGTAAAAAGACAATGCAGTGGAATTCTTTGACAAGAAGACCAGTGTAACAGGCCAAATCAGGGATGTTAATATGGCCAATGAACAGTATTCATACTAAATGGCACTGCAACACAACACATCCAGCTGACTAGTGCTGCAGTATCATTTATTGATTCAGAGTCACATCTGCACTCCCAAATGGACAGCATCTGATTAGCAAGGAATGCTGCATAACTGGGAATTGTTCCACTGTGTAGTTGTAACATGAGAGCCACATACAGGTACTGGCCCCTAGTTCAAGGACAGACACACATACACACATGCATAATCATAAACACAGACAAACACACATGCACATGCACAGAGATACATGCACACATAAACACAGACACAGGCAAATGCACACACACATATGCCCGCACACTCACATATACACACACACACACACACACACACACACACACACACACACACACACACACACACACACACACACATACACACTAGGCATTCATCCTTCACAGCCACTCACTGACCCACTCACATATTGTCCCAGTACATACTGACACACACATATGCACATACATACACTCATGTACTTCACATCAAATAAAGCATGGCTTACCTACATCAGCTGTCTGTGCAGGATGAAGTGGCTCCAGTTCACCCCATATAGATGTGCACCATTGAAGGGCATAGATATGCATCACAAGATTACTGTGCACACTTATGCCTTTAAATCCCTGCTCTGCACTTGAATAGTTTAGCAAGCTATAAATCGCATACTACTCAAGTCCTCTAATTTGGCAAATTGCCAGGATATGCACTAACACAGACTCCCCATGGACTACCACATTACTATGCGAAATCCTAAACCTTACTGCCTAAAGTACACAGTAATGGTTCTAAGCAGTAAGGGCGTTATGTACCAGAATGGCCTGACAGTGTGTGCTCACCTTACATACTTTACAAACCACTGCAGGTAACAGCCTATGTGGAGTTAAGCACAGCATCTGACACACATATACAGAAGGCTAGTAAGTAGTTTGAAAAGTATTTTCCTGAATCCAGTGGTAGCCTACAGAATATGGTAACTGCACAATTACCTGTGGAGTTTACCCTGGGAAAGACGAGTATCAGAAGGTCACCATTATGTTTATTCTAGATCAACCATTTCTAGTGTATTTACCAATGAGATTGTATGAAGTTTGAAAGAAGCTGAGTGATTTTAATAGATGACATAAAAAGCCTACAAAACAGCAAATACATTATGGAAATGAAACAAAACAAAAAAAAGATTTGAAAAGTTTTAAAGAATGACTAGAACAGTACCAGTTCAACTACAGGGAAAAGTAAAACATATGCAGAACAAGAACAAATGGAAATGTGCACAACAAAGGGGATATAGCAACATCAAAAGTAGAAGGAGCTTTGAGGGTAGTTGTATCAGATAAGCTAAAGGTAAGCTTGAGATAAGAGAATATAGTAGAAATTCAGAGAAAGAACGGTTCTGCCGCCAATCCTGCTAAAAACTTGAAACTTGAAAACCTTTAATAAAAATAAAACAATGATAAAATAAAACACACTGACTCATAAACTGGAGAAGCACTTTCAGTGTAATACCTTTTTCAAATACTAAATGATAGCCAGTAAAACTTCCTGGTAAATACCTTCATTCTGTGGTATTCACTCATTCAAAGATACTTAGCCATAGCAACATATATACCCTTTCAATTAGGTTATTTAGAGTGCTAAAGAGGTTTTCCTTTTAGTGCAGGTTTTAAAGAAACAAATGCATTCAGTCCTGGTGGCTGATCTGAACGCAAGTTCATTACCCACTTAATTTCTTCAATTTCTGTTTGATTTACTAAATCACCACCTCTTAATGTTTCATGGAGTCTAGTTAGTGTTATAAACTCAAAAGAATGGCATGCACTAATGTGCATATAAAGTGCATTGCTAGTAACTTTATTTCTTATGTCAGATAAATGTTTTAAGATACGTTCTTTAAACATTTGGTTCATTTTTCCTATGTAGTATGCCTTGCAGTGACTGCAGGTTGCCACATATATGATGTTCTCATTCCGACAATTTGCAAATCCTTCAAATTTATAGTTCTTGTTAGTTAAGGGATGTATAAAGATATTTGAGTTGTTAATGTAAGAACCTGCCTTGCAACTTCCACATCTGAACATATCAACTCTCCTACTCATTTGAAAGCTTCTATTTTCGGAGATGGCTTCCATTTCTGTTTTATAACATAGCAATCTTTTTAGATTTTTCCTGTTCTTAAAAGAAAAACTGGGTTGATCTCCAACAATTTCTCTAATTTTATTATCAGATGTTAACACTGGCCAAAATGTCTTAATGATGTTACAAATAGCAAAATTGTCAGTACTATATGTTAGCTGACATCTCAAGTTAGACTGTCAGTCTTTTTGTTTGGCCTTAATTATTCCTCCTTGGTCCAAAAAATAAGGTATTGCTGTCTGAGATTGTCATTCCAAAGTAGTTGTTTCATTAGTTTGTATTCCTTTGATTGTATATCCCCTCTTGGTAAAGTCATTAATGAGTTTAGTTTGCTCTTCCATATAGTCTTTGTCCCTCGTACAAAGTTTAGATACTCAAGTTAATTGGTTGGTCACTATATTATCAAGGACATGTCTAGGATGCATACTGGTATTGTGTAACAGATGATTACACCATACAGGTTTTCTATACGTTCTAGTACTGATACATCCTGTATCATTTAGCATCAACTTAACATCCAAAAATTCTATCTCCATATTAGAGGAGGTCATTTTGAATTTCAAAAATGAAGTTGTGTTGGTCAAAAAACATACAAATTGCTCCAAAGAAGTTAAGTCACCTTTCCATAAAAGAAAAATGTCATCCACAAATCAACTGCAGAAAATTATATTATTGTTCCATTTGTTATTAACACCCACTTTCCATAACTCTTCCTATCTTGCCAGGACCAAATTAGCATAGCTATTTGCACATGGGGTTCCCATCACTACTCCCAATTTCTGCAGATAATAGACACTACCATATAGAAATATGTTATTATATAAAACCAATTCTAGGAGACTGCATATTAGGTAGATATCAATAGTTGTTTCGTGTTTAACACCAAAGTCTCTGATGGCTTCAATCCCCCATTCATTAGGTATGGAAGTAAATAAACTGTTCACATCCAAGGTTACTAATAGTAAATCCTTAGAGATATTCATCTGTTGTATTTTCTTATAGAGTCTATTCAAGAATTCAGCCTAGTCCTTAATCACTGTAGATGCATGGAGTAGCAATTTCTTTAACTCCCCTTCTATGAAAATAGAAAGGGGTTCAGTTGTCCATCCCTTTCCCGAAACAATAGGTCGCATAGGAGGGTCATGTAGATTCTTATGTATCTTAGGCATTCCATAGATGTTAGGTATAGTAGGATGATGCACTTCAGAAAAATCAGACAGCTCTTTACTTATAGATCTATTCATCAATTTGTCATAAAGAGTATCTTGGACACTTTGTATGATCCTATTCAGTTCTCTTTTATCAATCCTCTGGTAAGTAGCTATAGCTGCTAGCATCTCCTTCATTTTGATATCATAGAATGGCATATCTATAACTACAATTGCCCCTCCCTTATCAGCTTGCTTAATCATAATGTCCTGCATATTTTGTAGTTCAAATAATGCGTTCTTCTCATTTAGAGTTAGGTTATGGAAATGTTTGTTTCCCTTCTGTTGTATATACTCAGCCACTTCCTTTTCATATAATCGTATGAAGGCATCTACAGTCGGATGACAAACAGGAACGAAAGTACTTGGTTTCTTGTATCCATATCTAGCTTGAGATCCTTCATTATTTGTATTCCCAAAAAGATATTTCAAAGTCACATTTCTTCCAAAGTACTTTAAATCTACAGTAAATTCACTCATGGGTGAGTGCAACGAAGGTATAAAACTCATTCCCTTCTTTAATAAATGAGTCTGGTCTCTAGTTAATTCAGTGCTCGATATATTAAACACAAGGGAATAATTTATTCTTGAAACCTCCGTTTCTTCCTCTCTCTGCTGTGAGGGTGTGCTTCCCTCGAGGTATTGTTCTGCAACAAAAAAGGAAGCTGTTGGTAAAGTGGTAAATGTATCACTCCATCTTTGGGTTTAGTGGCATTCTGCATATTCAGATTTGTGTTGTTGTTTTGAATAGATACATCTTCTTCACCTTGCTCTGATAGTATTTCAGTATTCTCAGTATCAATTACTGAGCTAACATTGTTCCCCAGAGTGTGTGTCACAGCTTCATGAGTTTTCAAAACTTCTCTATTATTCTGTCTTGGATTAGTATGCACTTCTGCTTCTACTACAGTTTTCGCTGGTTTCCTAGTAGGAATCTCTTCCTTCTCATAATTTGTTGTTAATCCAGTGTTTACATCTGTTCTGGTCTGTATGGTTGTTTTCTTGTCTTTCAGCTATTCAAACAAATGGCCCTTCTTAAAATCATTAAAATCCCTGGTAAATTTGCAACTTTTCACTCCTTTTAATTTAGCATCATAAGCATCAAGTCTATCTTGCAGCGTTCCTAGTTTAATCAAATTATTATCCGATAATGTCATTTGTTCTAGTTCATTTTGTTTTTGTTCTATTAGGGTTGCTGCTTCAACTTCCTGAGGCTTAAAAAATATATCAAAAGTTTCATATAGCTGAAACTGGTTTCTTTATTTATCTTTTGCCATTTGCCAAGTAGTTCAGGGTACATATTACCATAAATTGGCATACATCTTACTCTTAAGCCTCGTGGAATTATATGATGATAAAGACATGTCTCCATATGAACGTGTTGCCACTGTAAACACTTTAATTTAAAAGCTGCATTCTCTACTTCCTTGTAAATGCTCTCAAATAGCAAAGTTTCTCCCCTGTTCATTGTTAGTTCTAAAGTACCATTTTCAAAGTTGAAATCAAGAAGTGGGTTAGACAGATCCTTTAAATTATTAGCATAAATCCTTCTACTTGCAATTTCCAATGTTGGTTGCTGTGAAGATGTTGATTCCATAGTGCAGTAAATGTGCGATGCTCCCACCAAAAAATATGCAAGCAAAAAGAAAACGTAGTCAGTGTCACCAAAGGCAGAGCACATCAAAGTACAACATTCAGAGAAAAAATGGTTCTGCCACCAATCCTGCTAAAACCTTGAAACTTGAAAACTTTTAATAAAAATAAAACATTGATAAAATAAAACACACTGGCTCATAAACCGGATAAGTGCTTTCGGTGTAATACCTTTTTCAAATCCTAAATGTTAGCCAGTAAAACCTCTTGTTAAATACCTTCATTCTCTTGAATTCACTCATTGAAAGATACTTAGTAGCCATAGCTATTAGGCTATATAGCTATTAAGGCCAAACAAAAAGAGCAAAAGTCTAACTTGAGATGTCAGCTAACATATAGTGCTGACGGTCTTGCTATTCGTAACATCATTAAAACATTTTGGCCAGTGTTAACATCTGATAATAAAATTAGAAAAATTGTTGGAGATTAACCCAGTTTTTCTTTTAAGAACAGGAAAAATCTAAAAAGATTGCTATGTTATAAAAAAGAAACTGAAGCCATCTCCGAAAATAGGAGCTTTCAAATGAGTAGGAGAGTTGATACATTCAGATGTGGAAGTTGCAAGGCACGTTCTTACATTAACAACTCGAATATCTTTATACATCCTTTAACTAACAAGAACTATAAAGTTAAAGGATTTGCAAATTGTAGGAGTAAGAACATCATATATGTGGCAACCTGCAGTCACTGCAAGGCATACTACATAGGAAAAACAAATCAAATGTTTAAAGATCGTATCTTAAAACATTTATCCAACATAAGATATAAAGTTACTAGCAATGCACTTTACATGCACATTAGTGCGCATGGTAGTCATTCTTTTAAGTTTATGACACTAACTAGGCTCCATGAAACATTAAGAGGTTGGGATTTAGTAAATCAAACAAATTAAAGAAATGAAGTGGATAATGAACTTGCGTTCAGATCAGCCACCAGGTCTGAATGCATTTGTTCCTTTAAAACCTGCGCTAAAAGGAAAACCTCTTCAGCACTCTAAATAACTTAATTGAAAGGGTATATACGTTGCTATAGCTAAGTATCTTTGAATGAGTGAATACCAGAGAATGAAGGTATTTAACAGGAAGTTTTACTGGCTAACATTTAGGATTTGAAAAAGGTATTACACCAAAAGCACTTATCTGGTTTATAAGCCAATGTGTTTTATTTTATCATTGTTTTATTTTTATTAAAAGTTTTCAAGTTTCAAATTTTTAGCAGGATTGGTGGCAGAACCGTTCTTTCTCTGAATTTTGTACTTTTATGTGTTCTGCCTTTGGTGACACTGACTACTTTTTCTTTTTTGCTAATATAGTAGAAATAGCTGGAGCCTGGTTAAATGTGTAAGAAGAGTAATTAAAAATAAAAAGAGAAAATTTCTCTTCTACTGCACTTTTGTTGAAATTGGTATATGATATATGGTCAGCTGACTTCACTATTTGTCAGATTGCCTAACTAATATCACCCGTAGTTTTTGTGTCTGAGCTTGTATATTCATCCTCTAAATACAATAACCTCAGGATCTGCACCTTGTTAGATGCATGTTGTGCCAAGCAAAATGATCATTGAGAGAAGCCATCTGGATTACACTACTTGCTGTTCCTGGAAACTCTCACCTCCAAAGAAATATCAGTGTGATAGAACAGAAGCAGTTAAGAAAATAGATTATGTAAAAGATAGCACATTATGCTGGCTTAGAATTAATAACCAATGTGTAACCCTGACAGAATGTGAGGGCATAATAAAAAACATGAATGTTTAAGTAGGTTTTAACTAGCTCAGTGAAGTCAGTGTACAAGAGGACAGCTTTTAAAAACAAGAGATTTAGCAATACAGGGGCATAATTTGAAAACAGAAGATATATTTCTAATAAGAAAGGTGAATATTTTTTACACATGGTAATAAATGCATGTAGCAACACTTCTGAAAAAGCTGCAAGGCTACAAAAACTGATGGATCCAAATGCACATAGGACAGATACATTCATTACTGCATGAGTGTGATAGTGAAATCCAAATCTAGCGCTTATCCAGTGACTGGGAATTTGGCACAGTAGGCAGGTCATAACTTTGTTGCCTGTTAGTAAATTTTGCTTAATGTTTTTTGTTACACATAATTGCTGTGTAAAATCAATCCACTCTTCAACTCTTCTTGAACCTCATACTGTCACATATTGTTTCTCTCTGTGATCCATCTTTGAAGTACTATAAGATGTATTTGTTATGAATATGTGAATATTAATACAATCTTTTTAACATCCATTTTCTTTTTTCTTTCTTTACTGCAGAC
Organism: Protopterus annectens; assembly: GCF_019279795.1. Lineage (NCBI taxonomy): Eukaryota > Metazoa > Chordata > Ceratodontiformes > Protopteridae > Protopterus > Protopterus annectens. The sequence continues at coordinate 441,350,012 of NC_056742.1, forward strand.
TGCTCAGACAGTTTTTTTGGTGGTCGCTGTGTTCCTCATTTCCTGGATGCCACAACATATCATCATGATATGGGTGCAGTTTGGACAGTTTCCCTTAAATGATGGTACATTTGCCTTTCGGATCATCTCACACTGCATGGCATATGGCCATTCCTGTATCAACCCCATAATATATGCATTCCTGTCTGAAAACTTCAGAAAAGCTTGTCGGCAAGTTTTCACTTGTAGGTTCCTTCTTCAGCCACCCCCTGAGGAAAAGGTGGTGAGAATCCGATTTGAGAACTTTTCCACAACGCACTCTACAACAAATGTTTGAAATGACTGCCCCATAGGTGTGAATCTGTATTTAGCACTGCTGTAAAAGAGGAAGATTAAGTGAAAGTAAATGAATGCACTAAAATAATTACAATTAACGAGACTGAACCTAAAAGCATTAAGTTGCTTTAGTGGCAATCTGGTCGAATGTCTGTTAAAAAGATTTGTTACTTAAGTCTTGCAAGATGGCTCAGCCTGCCATCTCTTGAAAGTCTTAGCATTAGGACTGTGTGATGCTTTGAATGTTTACGTTTTGGAGCTTTGGTTAAATATTTCACAGTAAAGGTCATTGTAACTATAGTCATTTATCCGTATAATGTTTGTTAAAATACATAGATGCATAAAGGGAAATGAAATCAAATCGTACATTTTAAGTGTGAGAGTGAGCTGTACAAACTACAACAACTCTGAGTAACTTATGATCGTATTACTGTGCAAAATAGTACTTTGTTTTCTGGACTTAAAGTGAAGAAAGATGTATGTTGTAGATGTAATAAGATTGTTTTATTTATGCTTTAAACGCCAAAAAATTCATCACAGTGTATTTTGTGTTATTATGCTCTTCAACACATGAGTCTGTGCTAGTGAACCAACATCGGTATTAACCTTCAGTCCTAAATAAGAAACGTTTCATGACACTTCCCAACATAATGTGTAAACAAGCCACATTTTTTGCTGATTTCTGAATGTGATGAAATGTTGAGTTACTGCAAAGTAAAGTTTCTTTTACTCTGAGCATTTAAGTCTCAGTGGGGAGACACAGTAGATCTACAAGGTATGTTTCTTGTCCTAGTGAATTTCCGGACTAGTACTTGATTGTGTCCTGGTCACATGACATCTTGATATTTACAACTTTTATTTTAGCCAGGGGATTTCTCAGTTACCAATTTATGTTTGTTTATCTGTCACAGTTGGACTCTAATGAGGTGTTTCCAATTAGCAGCTACTTCATTTGAGTATGAATGTTACTTGCAAAACTGTTTACATTCCTTTCTGGAAACAATGGACTTAGTGAAAGAAAGATCACCCCGGGGGCTGGACTGAGCAAGTGGGGGTATTCCTGCCTTGATTGACATTCAAATGGGGTGTGATCATGTCTATATTACTCTGGAAGGACTATTATGCTAATAATGTATAATGATATTACAAATACAGTAGAGCTGAATGCCTGTTTACACAGGACCCTTTTGGCAAAATGAAACACTTAAGAAACAACCTTATACCATTATAAAGTATAATAAATACAAAAAAATAGATGCACAGCATACAGTAACATAGATAACCAAATATCTCCATGCATTGTTTATTTATTTATTTTATTTTATTTTACATTTGTTTACCGGGAAAGTCCAACTAGACACAGGTCCATTTTCAGTGGAGGCTCGGGGAGAAAAGCTCCATATTACATATAATAAAGAGTCACACATTTTGCAATATAACAGAATGCGCACTGGGAGAAAGTTAAAAATACAATATAGTTCAACAGCCACACATTTTATATTATAGCAGTTTCTCATTAACACACAGCAATAATTTCCAGTAGAACATACAGGAAGAAACAAGATATTCAGCAGAACATACAGGAAGAGATTAGTAGAGCTAGATTTGCAGCATTCTGGGCAGGGGCCTAGATCTAGGGTATACTGTAGATATAGGATGGTGGTGAGCTAACTTTTATTTGTTAGGGGATCCCAGCAACAGAGAACAGTTATGGCTTAACCTGGGGGGTGACATGGGCAGAGCCAGTTTGTAGTGTAGTTGGTTTTGAGAAGTTTTTTTAAATTGGGAGGTAGAGGTTGTGGAGGTTATGTGGCTTGGGAGTGTATTCCAGATTCTGGCAATAGAGCAGGCAAACTGGGATTTGCCTGCCTCATTTCTGCATTTAATGACATTTATGTGGTTCTGATAAGTGGATCTTAAGGTTCTGGATGTGGTGTAGGGGTGAATAAGTTGATGAAGTGCAAGGTTATTTTCAGGGTGGTGGTAGAGCTTGTGGGCAATTGTGAGTTAATTGAGGAGGAAGAGTTGAGGGAACTCAAGCCAGTTCAGCTGCTTGTGGGCCAAACAGTGATAAGACCTATAGGTGGCTTCGGTAGCAAACTTTGAAATCTTGTTGTAGCAAGATTCCATCTTGATTAGTTCTGAGCTATGAAGGTTAGTTAGGATAGGGGAGGCATACATGAGGATGGATAGTAGATGGGTTCTGGCAATCATGACTTTTGTATTTTTAGACATAAACTGTTTGTTCCTATAAAGAAACAATCTTTTTGTTGACCTTCTTGATTGTTTGGGCAATATGTGTGTCGTACATCAGGTTATTATCGATTTCAAGACCTAATAGCTTTGTGTGAGTTGTTGGGGTGATTAGTGTATTATCTTTGGATTTTATGTGAGAGTTATTGTATACAGGAGGGGACCTTCCAGGACTAAAGATAATAAGTTTGGTTTTCTTTGGATTAAGTATAAGTTTGATGTTGGTGAACCATTCTTCTGCTAGGGAAAATTTATTTTGGGTGATGGTTTTTAGTTTCATCAAGGTGGGTGCAACACATATAATAGTGGTGTCATCTGCGTATTGTACTATAGAGGCCGAAGGTGAGGATGTGGCTATCTGGTTAGTGAATAGTGAAAATAGCAAGGGGCCAAGGATGGACCCTTAAGGGACACCTATGGCTACTGGTAGTAGGGGGGACAACTGTTTTTTCCATAGGACTGCCTGTTGCCGGTTTGATAAATAGTTAGAGAACCAGGATATGGTAAAGGAGCTGATGTTCAGGGTAGGTAGAGTTTTTAGGAGGAAACTGTGGTTAACCATATCAAAGGCTTTGGATAAATCAAGGAATATGGAGGATATGAACAGACCTTTGTTTCTTTGTAGATTCACAATGTTGGAGAATGAGAGCAGTGCTGTGTTGGTGCTATGGGAAGGCCTAAAGCCATGCTGGGATGTAGATAGGAGGTTGGGTTTTTTTTGGAGGTAGTGCATGATCTGGGCATGAACAACTCTCTCTAATATTTTTGATAAGGGTGATAGAATTGCTATAGGGCAGTAGTTGGTAAGCTCAAGTGATTGACCTCCTTTGTGCAAAGGTAAAATATGCACTATTTTCCAAGAGTGGGGTACTTTATATTTGGTTATTAACCTGTTTATGAGGATGGACATGGGATAAGCTATAGCCTCTGCTGTAATCTGTAGAAAGTCGGCTGGGAAATTATCTCCTGCTAATGTTGTTGGTTTAGGCTTTTTGAGGAACTTAGCTACTGTAGTAGTGGGGACTGGATTCAGGGAAAAGCTGTAGTTGTTGTAATTATTGTAGTAGTGGGGACTGGATTCAGGGAAAAGCTGCAGTTGTTGTAACTATTGTAGTAGTGGGGACTGGAGTCAGGGAAAAGCTGCAGTTGTTGTAACTATTGTAGTAGTGGGGACTGGATTCAGGGAAAAGCTGCACTTGTTGTAACTATTGTAGTAGTGGGGACTGGATTCAGGGAAAAGCTGCAGTTGTTGTAACTATTGTAGTAGTGGGGACTAGACTCAGGGAAAAGCTGCATTTGTAACTATTGTAGTAGTGGGGACTGCATTCAGGGAAAAGCTGCAGTTGTTGTAACTATTGTAGTAGTGGGGACTGGATTCAGGGAAAAGCTGCAGTTGTTGTAACTATTGTAGTAGTGGGGACTGGATTCAGGGAAAAGCTGCAGTTGTAACTATTGTAGTAGTGGGGACTGGATTCAGGGAAAAGCTGCAGTTGTAACTATTGTAGTAGTGGGGACTGGATTCAGGGAAAAGCTGCAGTTGTTGTAACTACTGTAGTAGTGGGGACTGGATTCAGGGAAAAGCTGCAGTTGTTGTAACTATTGTAGTAATGGGGACTGGATTCAGGGAAAAGCTGCAGTTGTTCTAACTATTGTAGTAGTGGGGGCTGGATTCAGGGAAAAGCTGCAGTTGTTTAATGTATTAGAGGGGGTGGGGGTTACTGTTGCTGTAGGGTTGGAAGTAGTTTTTTGGGTATTTGCTAGGGCTTGGCTTGTTTCAGTGAAGTGTTTATTAAACTGGGTGGGGATGTCACTGTGGGTGTTTGGTAATATAGGGGAAGGGGTAGTATTTTTGCCAGTGTGAAGTAGGTTGTTTAATGAGGCCCAGAAGTCCTGAGGGTTGTTGGCATATTTTTCCTGCATGGATTTATAATAGTCAGTCTTGTCTAGCTTTGTTAGTTTTCTGGCGTTGTTGCGGAGTTCTTGGTATTTCTGATGCTGGTCAGTAGTTTTGTGTTCTTGAAAGTGTGACCAGGCTTTGTCTCTTTCTTTTATTAGGGACATGGTATCTTTAGATAGCCATGGGGCATGGTTGGTTTTGATTCTAGTGGTTCTGGGTGGTGCATAGGAATCTAGGATTTTTAGGAAGGTAGAGTTAAAGTACTCTACGGCTTCATCTAGTGATAGACGTTTTGGGGGGACCAGTTGCAGCATTGTAGTGAGTAGATTAGGTCCTGGGCTCTTAAGTTTTTTTTTTTTTTGTTACATGCAGTTCTGAGTATTGATTGTTTTGTTTGGTGGGACCAGTGTCTAATTAAATATGTAGGTTGATGGTCACTCAGACTGTCAGGGAGCCAGCCTGATTGGTGAGTGAGACTGGGGTCAGATGGTAGAATCCAGTCCAAGATGGATTGGTGTTTGGAGGTTTTATCTATTCTTGTAGGGGTGGAAATAATTTGGGTGTACTTATGGAGGTTAATGAAGGTAGAGGGATTGTGGCTGGTGCATTCAGCCCAGTCCATGTTAAAGTCTCCTGAAAGTACTGTTTCTTGTAGAAGGAAAGATGACATCCAGCTAAGTAGATTTTCCAGTATACCTGTATTATTGCCTGGGGGGATATATCCTCTTGCAATAATTATTTGTTTATTGGGGTTGAGTTTTAGTTTGGCTAAATTTAATTCTATGTCTTTGACTTCAGGGGAGTTCTATTCGAATTGTTCAATGGAGAGATGGCTTTGGTATATTATGGCTATGCCCCCTCCTTTTTTATCTGTCCTGTCTTTATGTATAATATTGTAGCCAGGGGCAGTTATTGCATTGTCATGATGTTCAGGTTTCAGCCATGTTTCTGTTAGTACTACTATATCAGGCTTATACAGGGGTAGTAAGGCAAGGAGGTCTTGGGTTTTGTTAAGAATACTCCTTATATTTATGTTTAGAAAGAGGAGAGATGAAGCAGGTCTTAGATATAGAGGGTTAGTGTTAGTGGGGTTTGAATTGTTGCTGTTTTTGGGACCTGGATTTGGATGAATGTCACCACAACATGAGAGAATTTGCTTTAGGTTTAGATAGAGTTTATTCAGTTTGTGGAGTAATTTGTCAGGCCTTCATTGTTTAGTTTTGTAGCTGAGAATATTATATAGACAGGAGAAAGGTGTGGTAGAGGAGAGGTGACAAGATGATAGAGGAGAATGTTCAGCTTTAATTAGGTTGGTAGTGGAGTCAGTTTGCCATGGTGGTGGTGGGGGGGGGGTAAAGTGGAGGTGTGTTTGGTATGAGGACAGGATAGATAGGAGGAAAAGAGAGGAGAGGGAAAATGTGAGACATAGTGGTTGTAGCATGGTGGAGTACATGCAAGAGGGCATTTTATATTGTTGTGGGTATGAGTGCCAGTAATGGTGGTTTGGGAAGGTATTGTGTAGGGTGTAGTTTAGTATGTCAGAGTGGGGATGATAGGTTTGATTTGATTGGGTAATTGAGTTGTAGGAGTGGTTGTGGGTGTAGTGTGTGATTATAAGAGTAATTGATATGGGGGGGTGGGAATAGGGGTGGAGTAGGGGAGCAAAGTGAGTTGAGTGAACGGAGCGGGTCTACACTGTCCAAGAGAAGCAGGTAAGAAAAAACAATCAGGGAGAGTGCTTAGAGAAGTTGGAGAGGGACAGCTGTAGTTTAAAAAACACTACATAGGTTTTAAACTCAGGGAGTGTGAAATGACTGCTTTTGTCACTTTCAAGCTGCTTGCAGATTTGTATTCTAGACCTAGTAGTATAAGGTGTGACTTAAAGTAAAAGAGCCAAAAGGTCTGGTATCACTGGGTTTGTAATGGGGTTGACTCAGGTATGAAGGGGTAGCTATGCTGATAGTACTTTTGCTATGATTTGAGCCCTAGTCTATGGAGGAAGGACAGAGTGACCTCAGAGCATGGAGATGAGCCAGGGAGGTGGGAGTGGAGGATTAGAGGAGAAGGTTAGGGGGAGAAAGAGCAGAGGGTTATGCAGTAGGAAGACTAAGTGTATCCAGAGTGAAAGGAAGGTAGAGTAAGTGGAGAATCAGTGAACAGGTGAAGTTGGGGGCTGCAGTGGAGAGGAAGGAGAAGAAATAGGCAACTGGGGGGAATTTACAGGCAATGGAGCTTGCAGAGTTGGAGCTAGTTTGGTAGGCAGGTTGCAAAGTTAGGCTGGCCGCTTGAGATGGTGGGGGTGCACAGCAATGGATTGTAGCTGACCAGGAGCCTCTTCAATAGTAGACAGAAATATGACTAAAAGACAGAGTTCAAAAACACATTTGAATTCACATACACTGTTCTTAAAAGGAACTGTTGCTGGGGAGGTATCTACTGATGAGCAGAGTTCAGAGAGGGAGTGTGTGGACTTCCTGGATTGGTAAATGGTTTTGTGTCTATGAGGCAAGGCCGGGTACAATGTTCTTAAGAGAACTATTGCTGGAGAGGTATCCACTGATGAGCAGAGTTCAGAGAGGGAGTGTGTGGACTTCCTGGATTGGTAAATGATTTTGCGTCTATGAGGCAAGACCGGGTACCTGGTCAGCATGCGCACAACTCCGTGGTATGGGGCCAAGAATACAGGAGAAAAAATCATGCACTTTATGAGGAAAAAAGTTATATTGAAGAACAGTTAATTATTACATTTCTGTTAGCTGTACTATTTTAGCATGTAAACAAGCCTCTGAAAGAAGTACTGCTTCCTTTCTTCATGTAAAATAAATAGTAGGTAAAGTTGTATAACTGAGGTATTTTTAAAAGTCTGCCTTTCAAATTAATCAGGAGGATAATATCAAATACAAAGTCTTTAAAATGCATAAATTCATTCAAAACTGTGCATAGTGGGTTTATTTCTGTTCATTAATTGGGATAGTCCAACTGGGCAAAACATAAACTCAAATAAGAAAAGGGAATTAAGCATCCTGATTCATCTGCTTGAGACAGAACAAATAATTCATGGTGATTCAAACATATTTGCTTCAAAAACAACATATGCACTTGATAATGGGCAACATTTAACAGAAAATAATGTAATATATAGCCTTATCAAAATTCCACTGTTCCTTAACAAAAAACAAGTGTACACACAATGATGGTAGTGGACAGCAGTGTACTTCTTACCTGTCATCCACTCAGTTTTCCTGGATCTAGAAAGAATAAATTCTGCAACTTTTTAAAGCAATCAGATGAAAATAAAGCAGGCCTCCATATGCCAAGCATCAGAACTTAGTTCATTTTCAGAGGCTCCACTATGTGCATACGAAACAGGATTTAAAAAAAAAAGATACTGATTCAGATAGAGAACTAAGTAACATCACAACCTGGTGGGGAATTATGTAGCATCTAATCTTTGTGCGCTTTCAAAGAATAATAGAAAGCAAGTTTGCATATAATTAGAAAAGTAACAAAAATCTGAAATAGTCTATACTACAGTTCAGAAGATTAGGATAACAGTTACACAACTGTTGCATTCTGTGGTCTCCAGTTTGCTCTTCACTACCTGCACATGATACTATTTTACTATTATGTTTACTAGGTCACTATTATTTCCAGATTCATATTTTATTTTTCTTAGTTGTTCCACTTTAAAAGTAGCTGCCTTATTACATTCATTTTTAGTGTGGGAGCATGATGTTAAAGATGTCCTGCTATAAAGGTGCTTAGCCTAAATTCATACCATGAAAATGTCTCATTGAATACTATGATATTACATTTAACTGGGATATTTAAGATTACATTTTCTTATTTACTGCTTTCGAATGATGTACATTTTTTGTACGGATTACTACTTTATTTCTGGTAGCTGTAGTGTTACAGCATGGAAACAAAGCTGTGAAAGACGTATAGTTTCATTGTTTCATATAAAATGAGTATTGTAGTTACGTAACTGAAGTATTTTTAAAATTTGATATGTATTTCTGTGTATTTTAGTGTTGCAAGGAACAGTCTATGAATATTTAATATGCACTGTGCCATGATATACTGAATATTCATAAAGTACATTTGCCTCTCATCTGTGGGTGTTGATGTCGGGTTGGCATGGGCGGAACCTGGGCGGGGTTTGTTACTGCACATCCAGTGTGATCTTTCTTGAATTAAGTCCAAATGATGTAGTTACATTTATTTACCTATTTATTTATTTGTTTTTGTTGACTGGGAAAAGTCTTAATGAGTAAAACACATTTTCGTGGAAGTCCCAGGGAAAAAAGCTCCACATGAGATGCACGTTTATAATTGCAGGGTAAAAACATTTATACATAAGCTTATTTATATGATTTTTAAATATTTCTTCCATGAACATAGCATTTTAATGCACAAAAACAACAGAGCAATTATATAAATTGACTAGATATTGAACAGAAAAATAAATACAATAACAATTGATGTATTTATAGCATGATATCTGCAGGAAAAATATCAAACTGGGGTGTTTTTGAGGATAGTAATAATGTACAGACAGACAAGTAACAACATTGCTTAAAACTGATGATAAAAGAGATATAGAGGAGGGTTAGGGTACAAAATATTGGCAAGCAAAGTGTCTGTAAGAGTTGAAGAAAATTAATCTGAGTAAAGCTAGCCAAGTGAGTAGGAAAAACAGAGCCATCTTTGGCATAGGTGTTGTTTAAGCAAAATTTGAAACTATTTAAGTTTCCCAAAAATGTTCCAAGGGGGTATTCAAAATACGAAGTCATTTTATTCTAAAGATACAGGTGGATTTTGACAAAAAAGACTGGTGGGGGGAGACAAAATAAGATGGTGCAGGACAAGGAGGCCTAAAAAGAAGTGTGAACAGGAGGTTACCATCAAATGTGCTCATATTAAAAATAAACAACTGTGCCTATAAATAAGCAGTGATCTCTCTGGTCTAACAAGCCTTTGCTTTGTGTCAAAATATAATAAATGCATTCCTGGATAAATAACATGCACATGCTTGCAAATTACTAATATGATTATGACATCAGCCAATAGGGTAGGTGTTTTTTTATTTATTTTTTTTTTAACTCTTTACCTGGGTTTCCTTACTTGTTTACTAATACAAATTAAAGAGTTCCATCAGCTATCAAATGTATCCACCTTTTCTTGTAAAACAATGGATATTAATTGTGGACATTTTAATGTCAGAATCAAAACTAGCTGCTATCATTACAAATACATTCAATAACCATCATTAAGGTAACAAAATTACTTCAGACAACACAGTTTAGCAGAGAAGAATCTACTTCTTTCGGCTTTTCCTGGTTAGGGGTCGCCACAGTGGATCACCTGTCCACTCATGATTGGCGGTGGAGTTTTACAGTGTCGAGTTGCCAGCCCGGCACCCAAATTTCCAAAGAAGGCACACACACTGACACCTAGGGCCAATTTAGAGTGTCCAATCCACCTACAGCATGTCTTTGGGAGGAAACCGGAGCATCCGGAGGAAACCCACGTGACCACAGGGAAGACATGCAAACTCCGCACAGAAGGCACCCCAGATGAGGATAGAAGCAGAGAACCTCTTGCTGTGAGGCGGCAATGCTAACCACTGCACCACCATGGCCACCCAATTCAACAGCGAAGAATAATCTCATTTATTGCTGAGAATACACGTTCAAAATCTTTATTGTTTTGTAGTATTTTTGACTAAATCCAGCACTATAGTAACTATTATGGCATGCTATAGCCACTTACCAACTAGAAATAAACACCTTTGCATTATCTTTTCAAACTAAGGATCTCCAGACTCTCTATCTGTACCCTTCCATATTAGGTACAAGTTCAGAATTCCATAATAGAACTTTCTGCACTGGCCATGTTGGCACTTTCATATGGCAAGAAATAAATCAGGGGAAGCACACAAAAACTGTCAGGAACCCATTTGAAATGAAATGTACTTCTGACAGAATATTCACAAAACATTTTTCCCTTCTCTTACTCTTCTGCCTTCACAACATTAATTCTGCTAAGTTTTTCTTTGCATGAATCCCTAAATAACATGCCATGTAGGGGTTTCAATCTTGCTACACAAAAGACTATAAACACATACCTGTGTAGCTATATACGTTATCACATAAACTATACAAAGGTACACAGACACATATACATGTGTGTGTGTGTGATGTGAACTTGACGAAACTACTCCACAAAAACAGGTACAGTTTTGTTTACAGTGAATCTCTTTCCCAGAATAGACAAATACACAAAGTTTTGTATAGTTCTGGTTTTAGGTGTCTCGGAGGAACATACAGAACTCAAAACTCCACTGGTTAGAAACAAGTCAACGTCTCTACAATAATCTAATAGAGATAGTCAAATCACCACTTAACTATCTTTCAATAATTCACTGGACTTTTACAGAAAAATTATTAGGCTTTATTCAGGTAAAGCACAGTCTTTCATTGTTACAACAAACTCACCTAGAGACTCAACTCAAAGCCCAAACACTTGTCCTAGTCAAGAGGCAAATGTTCCTGATAATGCTGTCTGTAGCCCTCCCTTGCATAATTAGGGATTGTGACCTTCTCCAGTCAAGGCAGATGTGTAGTATCCTTTTCCTCCCAACATGTCCCAAAACTATCTCCACACACCCACAGCGGTCATTAAGGTGCATCATATCACAGGACTCCACCTGCTCAGAGTTGTGAAAATATCAATGTCAGCAAGCAGATACCATTTCAGCTGGCCTACAAATTAACTGATACATGGCTATCTTTTCTCCAGGCTTGGACACTACAGGCATTGCATCTCAGCTCTTTATGCCATGCCTACTTCTTTTCTTTATGGACCCCTCTCTTTGTGCCACCTGATTGGCCACTGTTTATATTAATATATGCAGAAGACTGCTTTCAGTTTCATTTCTGGTGGTATTGCCTTCTACAATGTGAAATGAATCACATGACAGACATTGCCTGCATGCAGCTCAAAAACCCTTTTCAGTGGGCTATGCTATGTGTTTATTTGCCATGGTGGAGATCCTAACATAATGTTGCTGTACTTTTTCATTGCTCAGTATTAGGACAGCCCGGGTCTGTATTATATAGTCGAAGTTTCAAAACTTCGAACCTCACATGAGCGAACTCATATGAGCAAAGTTCGAAACACTGACTATATAATTAAAAAAAAAAAAAACTTACCTTACCACTCTGAGCAGGGGGCAAGCCCCCCTGCACCCCCCACACCCCTCCTACTTAAATATACCAACTCTGAGAACTCACTTCAGTGCAGAACGGGAAAATTTCCCATTTTGGGCATGAAAAGCCATTGACTTTCACCGTCGACCTTTCCGACGTTTGATCATATGATGTCGACCATCTATGATTCGAACATCGGAACGGTCGCTCCTCTAATATAGACCCAACAGCCCACAGCATCATCTTCCAAGTCATCATAAATTTCTGAAACAGTTATTACTTTTCATATATTTTAATATGTGGTCAGTTTCCATTTCTCGACCTCTCATGTTTTGTGTTGTCTCTAATTTTTGTATCTCTTGCTGAGTTTTCTTTTACATCATACATGAATGATGAGACTGTTGGTTTTGACTCTGTGACTAGAATATACTAAGCAAGAAGCTTATCTGAGACACTTTATATACTCCCAGTTGGATTTAAGTTTATTTTTGCAGCTGAAGTGTCACAACTATTTGCTCTCTCGACTCAACATGCATGATAGCCTGACCTTTAGTACAGTTCTGTCCAGTTGTTTCAGACTCTGAGTGTGTCTGTTGTTATCTACATTGTTCATTTATTAGCAGCTTCAGAAGGTTACTACGAATGTCTTCCTTTTGTTTGAGGGAATAATTTTGCTTTTTCAGCTTTGTTATGGCAGTACGATTACTTTGTATTAGATTACCATGAGCAGCAAAGTTATTTTCATTTACTGTCTGTTTCTTCCAAAGACGAACTTGGAACTTTAGTTTCAATCCCTCTATTTTACACTTATTAATTAGCTCAAGAATAATATCATACTGTTCATCCATTTTGCGGTATATCTGTCTCTTTTCTTCCCTCCTTCGGTGTATTATTAAGGATTTCATTCTCTGTATTTTCCCAGCTCTGGGATAGGCTAAGTGCATTTCAGTCACTTTTACTGCATTTCTGTATTTCTTCGCAGATTGCCTTTTTGAGATCCTCGTTGTTCTTTGTCTGCTGTTTACTTTCACTTGTACTTTTGGATTTCTTTTGTTCTATAAGCTGAGGCACTCCACATTTGTGATCGTGAGTTTGTGTACAGTTTTTGACTTTTGTCTCAGTATCAGAGAGTTATATCTTTAGCAACTCATTCTCAGCTTACATATTCTGACTATTTTTTAATCAAGCAGGACATATTAACATTTTGCATCTCCTGCCACAATTTTCTTTCACAGTCTGTAGGTATACAATATCAGCTTGGGTCTGGAAATTACTTCTTTTTTGCCTTTTAACTTCCAATACCAGGTTCATTTGCTTTTTTTTTTGGCTTGTGACATCACTTGACCTAATGCTTCAAGGTTTATGTTTATATTCCACTGTACCATCTAGTACAGAAAGATCAGAGTCTCTTTGGGATAAGTCAACAATTTCTCTATTTAGTTTTGCCATTTCTCTTGTTGATGAAGGTCAGCCAACACATTTATAAATTCATCTGTCATTTAAGTTATACTTTCAAAATCCATCTGTTCTGGTATTACTATTGATTCTCTCTGCTTAAAAACAGTGCCCCTTGACTGCCTTAATTTTTTTACACTGCCGGCCAATACCCAACCTTCATCTTGCAGAGCTATATAGCATTCAGACAGTGTTCTTTTAATGTTTCCTTGCTCTTGGTTAGCTCCAGTAGCAAGCTTCATTGTACAAGCTTTTGTTTATTAGCAACATTTTCTAATTTACATACATACATACAAATATTTCAAGCATGGGCATTAATGCCCTTCTAGCCTGCCAATATACCAAAACAGTTGCTGATATAATAAGTGCCCAGGCTGTTCCTAAAAATACCTAAACCGGTCTTTGCTTTAATGTAATTTGGTGGTCTGTTCCATGCATCAGTTGCTCTCTCAGAGAACGAATTAGTTCACTTCTCATTCCTATAGAATTGTCAACATAGGTTGTCTGATGATTCTCTACTACTTTTTGATAACCCCAAACATTCCCAGAGGTACTTGTCTCTAAATGCCCTATGCACCTGAACAAGGTCTCGTCTTAAATATCTATATGCGACACTGTACAAGTTTAGATATTTTAGTCTTTCATAACAACTTAAATTTTCACATCCATGAATGCCTTTGTTATATTTCTGCTGTACTCTTTCCAGTTTACTCATGCTTGTTTTCTCCTAAGGTTTCCATATTTGTTATTCCATACTCAAGTTTGGGTCTAATGTAACTAATAAACAATGACTTCATCATTTCTGATTTCCTAGACTTTATAAATCTTTTTATGCAACTTGTAGTTCTATAACTATCATTAACCAATTGTTATGATTAGAAAGACTCAAAGCTGACACTACCTATATACCAAGGTCCTTAAATGAATCTACAGTTTCAATCACTGTGTGCTGTTTTAAATATTTACCTTTCAACTTATGTCTTCCAAATCTCAGATGCTTACTTTCTGATGTATTTATCAGCATATTAGTCTCCTATGCCCAAATGGTTAATTTAGTCAAGTTATTTTGCAGACGTGCCTTATCTGAAACACATGTAATCAGTGTACCCAATTTCAGGTAATCTGCATATAGACTGCATAACACCTCAGATGAAAAAGATAGATCTGAAAGATACAATCTAAACAAGTATAGGCCTAGGACAGAGCCCTGTGGGACACTCTGACTGTAACCAAGAACTTCACCTGTCCGATTGCTGTATGGCACTTACCATGTTCTTTTTGTAAGCAATGTGGCTATCCATCTTATCAAGAGTATATCAATATCTAATTGTTGTAATTTATTGCACAGATAATAGAACAGCACCAGTAATTTATTAAAATAAGAAGAACACAAACCAGAATGAGTGCTTTCATCTTGTACAAGAGACTTCTTCAGGTAAAAAATACAGTGGAAGTGATTGTATTTTGTTATCTGATGAAGTCTCTTTATGAGACAAAAGCGCTCATTCTGGTTGGTGTCCTTATTGTGGTTTTGTTGTACTTTATTGATCAGTGTTTTGGGTATGACCCTGTCAAATGCTGAAGTTAAAGCTATATAAATTACATCACAGCACAATTTTTCATTCATAACTGTTATTATATTGTAATAGAACATCATATTACAGGTGATAATAGATCTATTTTCAACATATGCATGCTGATATATGGTTTTAAGTCCCAACCTTTCCAGTTCTGACAATAACTTATTCAATATTATCTTCTCCATTATTTTTCCACAATATGAAAATAGATTTAAGGGTCTGTATGTCTTTGGGTTTGTCCTACTCCCCTTTCTGTTAAAGACAGGTTTAATAAGCACATGTCTCCAATCTTGAGGAATCTCCTCAAATTTATGCGGCCTAGTAAATAATAAATATAATGGTACTATAATGTTCATTAGTGTTACATATTCCAGCTATATTAGAACATTTAGGGATAGAGTGGTCACTCTCAAATAAGGGTTCACTTTGTATAATGACAGCACTGGACTGCCAAAGCATCCATTTGCGCCTGCCAATTAAAGATACACTGATAAAGAACATTCTCAGTCTGCTGTATCAGACCTCTTTTTGCAACCAGACTTAGTTTGCCAACACCACTTTCTTTTATGAACTAATCTTGCTATGTCAGTATAGCTAAACATCGCTTCCTCTTACACGACTGAAGTACATGCATTTTTTTCTTCTCACCTCGTCAGTCTCTTACTTTAATATAGGCAAATCACAATCAGTTTCATCATGTTTGCATACAGTTTTCATTCCTTACAATATACAACACTGAACCCCCCCCCTATAAGTAATTTTGTTCCACATACCTGTTTAGTTTTGAGCATGTATCTAGTATAACACCAATGGATTTTTTTTTTATTTTGAACTATTTATCTGCCATGATAACTCTTTTTATTGCTGAAACAAGCGTCTGGATGGACACAGCTCTACCTTTTCTTGTGGGTATAATTGTTCATCATTATAAATAATTCACTACTCGGGAAAACCTGATTTGTACTTGTGTCTCATACATGTTAGCGTAGATTTCTTATTCTGGTTCATTAAGAAACTGATTCAGATTCAGAACGTTTTAATAAGGTTCAGTATTGTATAAATGTCCACCATCTGTTACTGCTTGCTACATGATACACATTTTCGTCTTTTGCTTTACTTCCCAACAACCTTTCAACTAAATAAAAACTAAAACTAGGATCCCTATATAGGATTAAATCCTTTTTGTCACCACTAGCCAGGACCACCATTGCCCGTACCCACTTCATCTCTAACCTCCTCTATGCCTCACCTATATATACAAAACTATGTAAAAACAACATCAACAAGCTAGCAATCTCCTATAATAATAATATTGCCAGATTTGCAACTGGATCTGCCTTCAGAGCCCACCATTGTGATAATCTTAAACAGCTAGGATGGCTAGAACTGCCAAATATAATACTATTTATCCAGTTAACAGTTGCCCACAAGATCCTGTACCAACCTACTAACACACCAATACTTACTAACCTAATCACCCTCTATAACAACCTCAGGACCCTTCGCTCATCAAATAAACTACCTCTACAAATAGATAAAGCTAACAACTTGGCTGGTGACTCCTTGTTTGCCAACACAGTTGGAAAAATCTGGAACTCCCTCCCAAAAGACCTATCCACCATTACCTCTACAGAATTATTTAAAAGCAAATTGAAGCCATACCTTAAATCACAGTGGTTATGCCCTTGTTCTAACCCAGACTAACTACCCCTATTTTCTCAAAGCATTATTGCCATTACTGTACAAACTAGTTACTTTTTCTGTTAACTTCTAAGAGAGTGTATAACGTAGTTTCTTTTTCTCAGTCAAATAAAATGAAATTATTCTCTTCCACTAAATTGTTAGCAAAATATTTGCATGGCTAACCATAGCTGAAATGTATTATGATTCTGTTTACAGAAATGTAACAAAATGTAATGTATAGTATGATTATCTGTACATTTAACTGTATTTGTAAATGTCTCATATTATATATGATTGTGTGTTTTTTTTTTGTTTTGTTGGAGCTTTTCTCCCCGGGCCTCCACTGAAAATGGACATACATCCAGTTGGACTAGCCCGGTCAACAAATGTAAAATAAAATAAATAAATAAAATACAGTTTCTGCCAGAGTATATAAAAACAATTAATTTATTTAGTGAAAGGAATGTCAGACAGAGGTTTTAATTTGCTTTGAACAAAAAACACATCATGAATGCAACAACTGTCAAGTTCATATAAGCAATGTACCATACTTTGTCCTCAACCGCTTGTAAGTTTAAACTTTACAATATAAACTTACGCGTTCTGTATCCTGCAATGTGTTTCTAATTTTTTTCTCTGCAGAGGTTCTCACTTGCTTGGATTCTTTATTTTTGCTAAAGTACAGTTAAATTACATGCCACAAAGCATCATCAGTAATTAGTTGCAGGGTGAACAACACAAGGTATACATGCTATTGGGTTTATAGCTATGAATCAATATTTGTATCTGTTTCAGAAGTACCAAACAATTGAAACTTTACTTTCATTAACACATCACACGTTGTTTAGGATGTAGATTAAAACATGCAGGATAGTCATCATTTTCCAGTGCACAAATTTCAATATTGCCTGACTTATTTACTAAGAAATCCAGTGCAAACACATTTTCTGCTGCTGTTTCTAAATACAGACTGTGTGCTACCACAAAATTATTTTCAGCACTTTTGTATCAGTTTCTAACTCATTTTCAGTAAACAGACCATATTTCTTAGTTTGTATATACTAGCAACACTTTCTTGCATTTGAGAATTTTCCAGCAGCTTCCCAAAGACATAAGTAATTTGAAGCTATGATAATTTACAGTTCATTGGTTTTACTTTTGTATTTAAATGACCAAAGCATACTTCTTGCAATCTGAGAATTCAGCACAACTTTGCAATAAACATTTCTTGCTTACACCTGGGTTTTAGTAATTACTTTCATAATTATTCTTGAACACATGATTAATACCGAAAGAACATTTTTCTGAATATGTTTCTTTCAGTATTTCCTTACATTCACTATCCAGAGCTTTGGTATGAAACCTTTCAGCAATGTGCTACGCACTTTTTTCAGTAAGTAAGCCTTCAGCAATTCATATAACTCTGCTAACATTCACACATACAATGGTATTTGTTATTCTACTACTGTTCATGCTATTCCTTAAAGATATTCTAAGAAGTGTTTAAGTTGCTTAACTCTTACAGTCCATTTTCTATTTCTAGACCTCTAATTGGGGTGTGGCAAAGAGACTCTGTTCAATACTCATTTAGGAATTAATTCAATAATGTTCCTTTGCTTTCCACCTCATCTCTATACACATATGAAATACACTTTTTTTAGACTAACAGAAACTCAGAAGCTTTTCCATACCTTCTCATTTTTACCCATAGCAGTTCCTCACAAATTACACACTCAATTTCTCTCTCTCTCTCTTTCTCTTTGTAGGTGACTGTGGTATCATATAAACATCAACAGTTCTCCTTTTCTGGTGGAAAGATTTAACTAAAATAGTTGCAGTTGAAAGCAGCACCACGGTAACAAAATCAAGGTAATTTGGAATAGAACCACTAGCCCAATTTTTCCTGCTGTTAGATGCCAGTGTGATATATGAATACTTTGGAGACAGTGTTCCATAAATCTAGGTGTTGTTCTTTTTGCAGTGAATTCACTTCCCAAAACACACAATCAGGCATACTCTCTACACAGTCCAGATTTAAGCACCACTGAGGAAATTACAATTCAGTACTCAAAACTTTACTGGTTAGGAACAAGTCAACATCTCTCAAGTAGTGCAGTACTGAGAGTCAATCCACCACCACATGTCTCTCAGTCAACCCAATGGCACTGCTCAGATAAATTCTCTGACTTCCTTCATGTAATAGAAAAATGTTTGCTTGTCACAACAAACTCAAGTCTACTCTAGACACAGATTATTTTCCTACTCAAGAAGCGAATGTCTCTGACACTCCCTTTCTAGCACTCCCCTTAATAATAAGAGACATAGCCAACTTCACTTGGCCTATGTGTGTAGGGTCCTCATCCCACCATGCCTAAAGACTGCAGATCCACAGCTTCATATACCCCAAGTTGCACAACATACAGTTATTTCCTCACTCCCACAAGCGCATGATATTCAAAGACTTGATTTCTGTCTACATGTGTCCCTAAGTCCTTGACTAATGGGTAAACCTTTAGGAATATGTTGTTAATATTATATTTACCAGGGGTGACTGACTTTCCAAAATATACTATTATACATTTCTTGGCATTTAGTTTTAGTCCATGGCTATGACACCAGTTCTTTGCTTGTGTCAGCCCTTCTTGGAGAACATTTATGTCAGTGGAGTACTTCTTTTAATTTGCAGTTGTCTCAAATTTGGTCAACCAGAGGCCCTTAACATTGGCCTTGACTTCAGAGAAGTAGATGCCAAAAAGGAGTGGTTACAGGACTGAACCCTGAGAGACTCCCCTAATGAGTGGCCTCCTTGTTAAGGTTGACTCTCCATTTCTAACTTCCTGGGTCCTCACAGTGAGCCAGCTGGCTATCCACTGGCTGACATAAGGGTTTATACCTAACCTCTTGAGTCTATCAGCAATGCCCGAGAGGGATATTGTGTCAAATACCTTGCCAGGTCAAGGTCGGCAGTGTGAACTGTTTTGCCCTCATTCATTTCTTTGGTGACCATCTTAAAGTAGTCCACCAGGTTGAGAAGGAATGACATGCCCTTGGCAAAACCAAACTAGGTTGGGTCCAGTGCATGGAGGTTTCCTATGCTATTATTGATCATTTCCATGATA
Source organism: Protopterus annectens (assembly GCF_019279795.1). Taxonomy (NCBI): domain Eukaryota; kingdom Metazoa; phylum Chordata; order Ceratodontiformes; family Protopteridae; genus Protopterus; species Protopterus annectens. The sequence continues at coordinate 441,369,528 of NC_056742.1, forward strand.
ATTCTTACCATGGCTTCACATATGAGACTAGACTAGACTAGTTTCTTGGGTCTGTAGATGGCCCATCTTTGGCAGAGAGTTCAGACACGAAGCCTGTTTGGACTCTATGGTTACGTAGTAATTCCACAGGGCCTGATAGGTCATGTTTCATGCACTTTAGAAAGCAGCTTGGAATATTTTCTTGGCCCATCAATGCATTGTTCTTGGCCTTAAAGAAAGCATTGAGGACCTGTTCCCTAGTGATAGGAGAGGAAACTGTATTTGATGGAATTTCCTGAGGGGAGGCTGGGGGAGAGTGGGGTAAAGTTAGAGCTGAATTTGTCTGCTTGTTGGTTTGCAATATCTTCTAGCTCAGTATAGGTGGCTCCATTAACAATGAACTCTGCATACAATTGTTTATTGCCTTTGAGATTGCAGGCATATGTAAAGAATGCCTTGTTGTTTTCCTTGGCCTTGGAGGCCAAACTTACTTCACATTTGGCTTTGTAGACTTTATTTGTCCTCTGAGTTGATTAGTTTGCTGAGAGCACTTTTATCATGATACATCTCCCAATCGTTGCCGTGATTTTCTTCCTTCTGTTGTACAGACTATTGATGTTGTGCTTCCGCAAGGGGGACTTGTTTTTTGAATTAGTTCTGTACTTCTTCCTGGTGGGTACAGCTGCCTCTATGCAGCTATTAACATGCTTGTACAGGGTTTCTCTGAACAGTTCTTTGTAGGCAACAGTGTTCTCAGAGTTTAGGAGCGCTTGAAATTTTGCCAGGTTATCACTTAATGGTAGGAAGTTAGCCTCAGAGTAGTTCCTGAACCTTCCAGTGTTAGCTGGGGTTCTGGATTTTATTTTTAATTCAAAGGAGACCATTCTGTGGTCTGTCCTCACCAGGGAGAGCATTACACTAGGGGCTGTGCAATGTTCTCCCATGTTAATGAGGACCAGATCCAAAATGTTTGCACCTCTTGTTGATGTAATGGCAGTCTGGTCCAGGGAGTCTGTGTTTACAAAATCCAAGAGTCTCTGTGCCTGCATGTTTGGTATCATATATGATTCCCACTTTATATTGGAGGAGGTAAAGTCACCCATGGATATGGCATTGGGTTGGATGGTGAGTGATTCCAGTAAGCTAGCTTACACATGTGTTATGGGTTTCCTGTGTCATAAGGGGGACCCACAGTTTGCAAGGAAGTGGTATTAGGGTTTTAATTATTGTGATTTGAGCATGGAAAAGCTGAAGTGCATTATCCTGTTTGACCAGCCCTCAGGTATATTTATGTTTAGTGCAAATCAAGATACCTCTTTTGTCCTTGCCTGCATAGTAGCTCATCTAATTATAGCCTTGCACTGGGGTGCTGTCTGCGGCAGCTTTAAACCATGTGTAATTGACAGCATAAACATCACCACTCTCTCGGGTGAGGACAGCTCACTTTCTTGTTTAGACTCCTGGTATTATGTGGTAGCACCTTTAGATTTTCTTGGTTTTAATGTGCTATGTTAGAAGTATTGTCAGTCTGGCATTGCCTAATAAAGGCACTATGGGAGCACAATGTTAAAGGTCATTTTTGAAATCCTAGAGGGAGAGGTGCAGACGTTCCCTGGCAAAGCAGTGTAATCTGTCGATAATCTCCTTCCATGCTGGCATACATTGCACCTCCTTTAGAAAGACACCAGAAACTAAGCCAGTTATTAAAGTCAGTCATTTTTTGCTCATATTGTGGCATCATCCTTGGAGAAGGTAAAATGCTGCTCAATGCTAGGCTCATACCAGTCTGGGACAGATATTCTGAGAGCTCCATGATGTCTCTCTTCATGTAGTCTAGAGAAGTATGTTTCAGGTCATTTACACCCACATGGACTATGGACTGTAGGAAACAGAATAGAGGGATAAGACCACACACACACACACACACACACACACACACACACACACACACACACACACACACACACACACACACACACACACACACATAGATATGCAGATAGACTAACAAACAGAAAGAAGGATAGATAGATACACGTGTAAAACCACAAACACACATGCGCGCACACACACATACACACACACACACACACACACACACACACACAGATAGATATGCAGATAGACTAATAAACAGAGAGAAGGACAGACAGATACACATGTGTAAAAGCACAAACACACACACACGCACGCACACAGGTACACAGGCACACACACACACACACACACACACACACACACACACACACACACACACACACACACACACACACGGACACACGCACACACGCACATACACACACACACACACACACACACACACACACACACACACACACACACACACACACACACACACCAAACACCAAATACCCTGGACCAGATAGTTTATATGCCACTAAGGGCAAGAGCATACTGGATTTCATCCTCATTAATAGAGGAGAATGCTGCATCATCCTACCCCACCCCGCCCCCAGTGTGATGCTCCCTCTAGTGAGGCTGGACCATAAAGCTCTCTCCTTTGAAATAAAAACAAAAACCCTGGATCCCTGCTAACCCTGGAACTTTTAGGGACTGTTCTAAGGCAAACGTCCTGCTGTTATGCAATAACCTGGCAATATTTGAAGCAATACCCCAAGCCCTGACAATACTGCTGCTATGCTGAACTTTTCCCACAGACTCTGTACAACAATGTCAACAGATGCACAAAGACAGATTTGCCTACCAGGAATAAACACAAAACAAACACAAAAAGCAACCCACCCTGGTGGAATCCCAATATTAATAAGTTGTACAACAAAAAGATGAAGGTTATGACAAAAATTAGAAAGTGCAGTGCCCAGCACGATAAAAAAATCTCACACCAATCTAAACGAGCAACTCAGCAGTCTATCAAAGTCAAATCTGAGGTAAAAGACAACCATAATGCATTCTTTAGTTATGTCAACAACCTCAAAGGCAGTACACATCACTTTGCATAACTAATTGTAAATGGAGCTACCTACATTGAGCCAAAAGATATAGCAAATATACTGCCCAACAATTTCAGCACCAATTTTACTGTTCTCTCTCTCCCCCAGCCACCTCTCTGGAAATACCATCAAACATAAACCCCCAACTATTACTAAAGAGCAGGTCCCCGATGCATACTCTAAAGCCAAGAAAACCACACCAATGGGCCTAGACAGCATCCCAAGATGCCTCTTATATAGCATGAAGCACAACCTATCAGGACCACTAGAATCACTATCATAGGATCATAGGAGATTGCTAGGTTATCGACCCAAAGGTCATTTTAAGCCTAGTGGTTTCAACCCAATGTAATACCATAGAGTTACTAGTCAATACCCAAGATTGCATTTAGTGATGACTGCCCATGTCCAGGAGGGTTGTGGGTGCTATTCTCACTAAGAATTTACGGTGTTCCTCTTGAAAAGTGTCATTTAACCATAACCTTGTTACAGGCTTCTGGTCATGTAAATGGAAAACTGCAACTGTCATCTCTCTGCACAGCGGTAGGTTAACTACACACTCCAGAAACTACAGACCCATAAGCCTAACTAGTCTCATGTGCTAAGCCATGGAAAGAATTATCATGGAAATGATTAACAATGACATGGGAAATCATCAGACCCTGGTTTCAACCCGGTTTGGTATCATCTAGGCAGATCATGCCTGCTTAACTTTGTGGACATCTCCAAGTAGGTCACCAAGGCAATGGCATGCATACTGCCCACCCTGACCTTGCCAAGGCATTTGATACAATACCCCCTCAGGCATTGTAAATAAACACATGGAATTATGTATAACTCCCTATATCACCTGATGGATAGAAGTTAGGATAAGAAGGGCTTTGTGCTTGTCTAAATTCGAAGTCAATGTCAAGGGCCTCTGACTGATCAAACTTCCTTATGATTGCAAACTAGGTGCAGTCAAAGAATCCCTCCAAGATACAAACATTCTCCAAGAATGGGTGATTCAGACAAATGACTGGTGTCAGAGCCTTGGACAAATGACAAAACAAAACAATTTTATTCATAACTGCTGCCTGTGTAATCCAATGAGTTGCATGTGGGCTTTCTCTTTATTAGTAACTTCCACTGTCTGTAAAATCTTAGAATGAATAAATAGAAATACTGTTTGTGTATGAATGTAAATAGAAATGTAACTACTCTGTGTTTAACTAGAACTTAGTATACTGCAATGTAAGCAAATGAGAGCTTTCCTCCCCAAGCCTCTGCTGAAAATAGGTCTTACCTAGTCAGACTTTCCCGGTAAACAAAGTCAAATCAATAAGTAATGGTCTGAAATGCAGTGCCAAGAAATGCATAAAAGTATCCTTTGGGGAAGTTGGCCACCCCTGAAATCCACCTCACTGATAGCACACACCTAAGAGTAGCTCCAGTAGACACAGATTCGCAGATGTATGTAAATGTTAACTTGGCCGTCGACCATTGTGTGTCTACAGTAGTTGGGAATTCATTCTATGTTGTGCAATTTGTAAGTAAGAGTATAGTATCTAGGTCCAAGGAAGTCATCTTTCTACTGTATTCAGCCCTCATCAGACCAGTCTTTGAGTACAATGCCCTTTGGTATGTACCTGATCAGGCATGTGCAACATCTAGAATGTCCACATGGGTTCTTCAAAAAATGTATACAGGACATAAAGAACATGTCCATCACTTATCGATGTAAAGCTCAATACCTGACTGTCCATACGGGTTCCTCATAAAACGTATACAGGACATAAAGAACATGTCCATCACTTATCGCCTCAAAGCTCAATCCCTGAATGTCCACACGGGTTCCTCACAAAACGTATACAGGACATAAAGAACATGTCCATCACTTATCGCCTCAAAGCTCAATCCCTGAATGTCCACACGGGTTCCTCACAAAATGTATACAGGACATAAAGAACATGTCCATCACTTATCGCCTCAAAGCTCAATTCCTGAATGTCCACATGGGTTCCTCACAAAACGTATACAGGACATAAAGAACATGTCTATCACTTATCGCCTCAAAGCTCAATCCCTGAATGTCCACACGGGTTCCTCACAAAACGTATACAGGACATAAAGAACATGTCCATCACTTATCGCCTCAAAGCTCAATCCCTGAATGTCCACATGGGTTCCTCACAAAATGTATATAGGACATAAAGAACATGTCCATCACTTATCGCCTCAAAGCTCAATCCCTGAATGTCCACATGGGTTCCTCACAAAACGTATACAGGACATAAAGAACTTGTCCATCACTTATCGCCTCAAAGGTCAATTCCTGTACTTAACTTCTTATAGACTGTTGAGGGATGATCTATGCCTGGCATACAAGGTATCCTTGAATCCCTCTTGGATGGACCTCCTGCATATCTTCAAAACAAATAGCATCAGAAATATTCAATCTAGGCTACCAATTCTGGGAATGAGAAAACGACCACAATCCATTTTGAGCTCCGAGGTGTTTCTTTTATACAAGTGTAGAAATTAGTCTTTAAGGAACATAAACAAGGAATAACTGTGCATTACCTGCAGCAGATATATGCCTCCTAAAAAAAATTGGTTATGAAGGCAAAAGTGAATTTATTTTGTTTTATTTGCCCTTTGATAGCTGGGAAAGTCTGACTGAGCCAATGGCCCATTTTCAGCACAGGCCCAGGGAGAAAAGCTCCACAATAGATTCAAAAACACTTAAACAGTAGTTGAGTAATTACATACACGGGTAGAAAAGCCCCCCAATGGGTTAAATATTTAAAAATAAGTTGAAGAGAAAGGCTCCACAAAAAAACACCTAAAAATATTTTGTAGTAGCTGATAAGTAATTATATACAAGAGAAGAAAATCCCCACAACAGATAAAAAGACAAACAGATTGAAATACATTTATAGAAATATGAAATATTACTAGGATAAATTGCAATCAAGAATACAATATGCACTGCAAATAGCAAGACACCCTGCAGAAGTGGATAGCCTATGTCAAGTAAACTAATACATAGTTATTCAAAATATTGACTATATCTGTAAAAACATATGGAGGTGAGAAATAATAGAGTATTCTGCTACCAAAACAGAGGAATAGAATGAGATAAGGAAGAATAATAAGTGTGAGGGAAAGATAAGAACAGGGAGAGAGAGTTCATTATTAGAAAGATGGGAATGTTATGGAAGGACATCAGAGAGGACAATAAATAGTAGCGCACAACGGCTGAACAGGTAGAAGAGCATTTAGTAGTAAGGCATCATTAAAGGGAGAACTTATTTTGATGTTGGACCATCACTAACCACTAAGATATGGAGGTATTAGTGAATTAAGTATGAAAATGGTGTAATTATATTGAGTGGGTGGTTGTGCATCTGTTTTCATGGTTGTTAAGGTACAGTTCCAGGTATCAGACAGACATTTTTTAGACTGGTCTTGAAATTGGAATGGCTGCTAGTATATTTAAGGAGTAGGGGGATAGACTTCCATGAGTGGGTTACATAGCTGGAATAGAGAGAGGTTCCTGCTGACAGGTGGGGTTTGTAGGCAGTGAGGAGCATTTTGTTTCCAGATCAAAGTGGCCTAGCAGGGGTATATGTTTGCAATAAGTCTAGTAGAGCTTTTCTTTGTACTGGTTGGTATATTAATTTGTGGTCTAGGAGTAGTTGGGTGTAAGTGAGTTGCTTGGGGAATTTGGACTCTCTTTGGCCTTGCTCTTTGCTGAACAGCAAAACCCACAATATGGCAGCCACTGAAACATCCTAGGAGAATGCATGACCTTTGAATGCACTTAATCCTACTGCAAATATAACAGCCGAGCAGTCACCCACAGAAATCTCACTGTTGGCCTCCTGTATCAACCATGTGAGAGTTTCAATAAACTCCTTTCAACTTTACCTGCAGAAGCAGGTCCCAGAAATTAAATCCATAGTGGCAGGCAGAATTGAGCCCTCAAGCAGACCATGCAGGGGATATCTGAGCCTGGATGAGCAAGAACACCAAGTTTTCTTAGCTCTGGACAATATACAAACACTTATAGAGCATACAGATGATCAAGAAAACAAAACCAGAAGGAATAACATTAAAATTTTAGGATTACATCTGGAAGCTGAACAAAGCAATATGCTTAAATTCCTTCAAGCTGGTTAACAAATATTGGAATACAGAGAGGTTCCTGCTCTAAGATGTTGTGAAATGGCTCACTGGTCATTGACTTCCCCATCTCAACCAAATGTCCCCCCAAGTCCAGTAAAAGATTTTTGTCTTTTCAGAAGTAAGAGAAAATCTTGGGAGCTGCATGGGAAAGTGTGACATAATCTACTTGAGGAGAAAAATTCACTTTGATAACAACTTTTCAAAGCAGGTGATCACAAAAAGGAAGGGCGTGGCTACTATTGCTTCACTTCCTGAAGGAAGAAAGGCCTGAAAGTTGCCTTCCTGTAGCCAGTCTGGCTGTGTATTTCCTTTTCAGAAGAATAACGAGTGTTTCAGCAGGTAGACGAGATAGTACGCTATCTCACGGAAAAAACATTAGTGCCCAGAAATATGGAGTGGGTCCCAGCCCTGCTTAAGATGGGAAGCGACACTTTGGACCTAATGCCAGCATTGCCACACCTGACACGTTTGCGGTCACCATCTGTGGATATAGAAGCTGGTCTGGAGACAGCAACTTCTTGAACTTCCAGGGTGTTGCAGTGTATGTCTTGCAAATTCTGTTCATTTTATGATGGATCTCAATCATAAGATCGGTCTACAGCTATAGTTAAGCTGCTACTGACACAAAAGGTTTCCTCATGTTATTTTGAGAGGGGTTTGACTGGATATCATTATAAAGGTATACCACAAGTTTATACCAAATGCATTCTGTATATTAGCACTGCACACAGGCAGAGTTTGCCTTTGCTTTGTTTCTTAGAGCTTATTGTCTTCTGGATTCTAATTATCCTTACAAGGGTTGCCCCAGGGCAAAGCAAATTAAAGAGAGGGCCTTGAAGTGGTCGAGCCTCTTAACCTTGGGAGCATGACTGTGTATATAGTTTTATATAGTTATAGTTATTTGTTCTTGTTTAGATGAATGAGTGTTTTATTCTCTCTTCGATTGGGTACAGTGGGACTCTATCCTCTTACAACATTTACTACTTTGTGGCTATTCCTAGTTGTGAGCAATGTTTATTATGGTTTGTATATCGATTATGTACCTTTCCTTCTAATGGCAAAGTACTGATTCCGTGGTACATAGTTGTATCAATTGAAACGTGAAAAGACTAATTGAATACAGAGATGTGAGGGCCAAATCTGCTGGGGGGGGGAGTGCTTGCAGGCAGTGAATGAACAACTATTAATACTTAGAATTAAGGATGAAATTACTTACCATAAATATTAATCATATAAACTCACCTGGTTAGGCAGCACCAAACTGATGTATTAGTCCTACAGAAAAGCCATCTGTTTCAGGCTGAGTTTTTTAAATTCAGGTTCTGGGGTTATGATATCACTGTTTCCTCTGCAAAACAGAAAGTGGGCATTGTTGCTTAGGCAGGATTGCTCCATGATGAAGGTACTGGAAATGTTTCTTCTTCTTGGGGGGAGGGTCAGCTGATGTATATCTACAAACAGCACAGAGATTTGTTACTTTGACAGAGTACATCCAAAGTATGACAAGTTGGTCCCTCATATTTGCCAAGGATTTCAGCTGTAGCACTGATTCAGCTGTCACCTCAACTCTAACAAGTTCTTATCCACATCTGCTAGAATCTTGAAAATGTGCGCATCAGAATTGTCATTGGTAGGCCTAAGTGCATCCAAACCCAGTCTTACCCACCCCACCCCCCCCCAGCTATTTACACATTACTCTCCCAGGTTCCATACTTGCACCAGAATTGATCAGATCTATGTAGACCCCATTTTACAAGAACCACATCCAACATAAGGTTCTGTGATACCCAGATTTTATGGAAATGATGCTCAGTCTGTTTACCACCCAGGAGAACACAATTTTCCACTCATTTGATTGGTCTTGCAGGGCAAGAGAAAGTTTGCAAATAATGTTTACATCCTGTGGGAGTGAAAATTCCTGTATGCTTACTATCACTTCACCCTTATGCCCCATCACAAAGCTCAGGAATGAAAGATAGAAAGCTAATTCTCTTTGTCCCCCAGTGGATAAGAAGAGTTTGGTTTTAGTGCCTTGGGTCTATGATAATGTTAGTTAATGGCATCCTTTAAATGTCAGTATAACAGCTGATTTCATCTCATTGCCCAGCTGCTGATCTAGTCCCTGACTGATTTTCCAGTTAAAGTGTCAGAGATGACTGAAGCTACCAGGAAGCTTTCCTTCAGGTGGACCTACTATGAAAAAAATTGTTCATTTTGTTGCAGCAGTATGTTATGCCACTCCAGCCAGTAAGCACCAGCCTATAGTACTCTAGCCAATTAACTGGCCATTTTGGCAGAACTTGGGCACTTGTAAAGCATGGTAATAGTCATTCCATAGTTACGGTACATGTGCTACCCATTTCCATTCATTACCGGCCTCTGATGGGCAGGATTGCAGCTGAGCACTAAATGGTCAAGGAGTTCCTTAAAGGAGTACTGCATCCCCAACCACCCTTAAGTAACCCTTCTTTTCTGTGGGATCTGAGCTTTGTCATTGATAGGCTTGCACACTACTGATTCAACTACATTGGTTTAGCTGCATTAAAATTTCTTGCAGCCATCAACTTGGTTTGTACTGTTACTCATCCATGAAAAAACATATTTAATCTTTCACAAGGATATAGTGCCCCCACATTATCACTCTAATATCATTTTCATGTTGCCTCTGTATATGTCTTCACATTCCTGTTTTCTTCAATGTAAGAGAAACTACAGCAAAAAAATCATGTGGGAGGAGCACTACGTGAAACAGATGCCTGCAGCTATTCATGTGATTAACATTGAGGAGAGAATCACATTCTGTTGACAATCAAACTTTTTTCATATGTATTATCACCTACATTATCTTTTACCAACAAGTGGCAAACCACAAGTGCTCAGACCACAGACCGCTCCATGACACATGGCTGCTTCAGTGCTTCCTTCAGACATGGCTGCTTCAGTGTTTCCTTCAAAAAGTGTAACTATTTCAGTTGTTTACAACATGGTCACTTAGTCATTCCTGAGACCATCAGCAAGCATTGTTGTCTGAACCTTGAATCTAGGAGTCAGGTTTCCTTTGATTCATCTGTATTTAAAGTCTCAGTTTCCGAACCCTGTTCCTAAGGCCATACTTCATCTCCTTTCATACTGCTGGATTTAGTGCTTAACCTTCACTGATCCTCTATTTTTCTGGGGGAAATACCAGAATATCATAAATTTGCACTCTCTGTGTTTTAGAAAAACACACAATCTTCTTGCAATTTGGCATTTTAGGTCAGTTCACTGTTTTCTCATATTTACTTCTTATAATGATGTCAGTTTGTCTTCTCATATTTACTTCTTATAATGATGTCAGTTTGTCTTCTCATATTTACTTCTTATAATGATGTCACTTTGTCTTCTCATATTTACTTCTTATAATGATGTCACTTTGTCTTCTCATATTTACTTCTTATAATGATGTCACTTTGTCTTCTCATATTTACTTCTTATAATGATGTCAGTTTGTCTTCTCATATTTACTTCTTATAATGATGTCAGTTTGTCTTCTCATATTTACTTCTTATAATGATGTCAGTTTGTCTTCTCATATTTACTTCTTATAATGATGTCAGTTTGTCTTCTCATATTTACTTCTTATAATGATGTCACTTTGTCTTCTCATATTTACTTCTTATAATGATGTCACTTTGTCTTCTCATATTTACTTCTTATAATGATGTCACTTTGTCTTCTCATATTTACTTCTTATAATGATGTCACTTTGTCTTCTCATATTTACTTCTTATAATGATGTCAGTTTGTCTTCTCATATTTACTTCTTATAATGATGTCACTTTGTCTTCTCATATTTACTTCTTATAATGATGTCACTTTGTCTTCTCATATTTACTTCTTATAATGATGTCACTTTGTTTTCTCATATTTACTTCTTATAATGATGTCACTTTGTTTTCTCATATTTACTTCTTATAATGATGTCACTTTGTCTTCTCATATTTACTTCTTATAATGATGTCACTTTGTCTTCTCATATTTACTTCTTATAATGATGTCAGTTTGTCTTCTCATATTTACTTCTTATAATGATGTCAGTTTGTCTTCTCATATTTACTTCTTATAATGATGTCAGTTTGTCTTCTCATATTTACTTCTTATAATGATGACAGTTTGTTTTCTCATATTTACTTCTTATAATGATGTCAGTTTGTCTTCTCATATTTACTTCTTATAATGATGTCAGTTTGTCTTCTCATATTTACTTCTTATAATGATGTCAGTTTGTCTTCTCATATTTACTTCTTATAATGATGTCAGTTTGTCTTCTCATATTTACTTCTTATAATGATGTCACTTTGTTTTAGTAAGTGTTCAGTGCCTAGAATGAAATCAAAATGATTAGGAAAATGTCTTTAAAAACTGCAAACCTAATTCCTGGATTTCATCTCAAGAAAATTGAATTTCATTTTCTTAAGAACTGTAAATCAGTGAGGGATTCCAAGATGGCCGCCAGCTAGGAAGCACACTTCTCAGTCAGCTCCTGATAAAAATCTACAATCTAACCTAATCAGGGCATCAGCACTCTGGCTAACTCAACAAAAAGCAGATAATACTACTATATAATAGATATTGAATCATCTCTGCTGCAAATTTCCTAAAAAAATATAAAGAATTTATACTTATCTGCAAGAACAACATATGCTGATCTGTGATTCTTTCAGCCAGTATAGGCCTTGACAGCAATTCACTGGAAGCTTTTGATAAATATTGACCTATGGATTTAATGGAAGCTCAAACGTCAAAAACAAGATTTTCTCAAATAACCACACATGAGAAAGAAGTTTGTTCAAAGAGACAAAAAAACTGTAAAACAGCAACATGACTTGCAAAAACAAACTGCCAAAATGAAGTCAGAACAACCAATTTTTATGGAAGAGCTCAAGGCAGCTTTAACACCCTTACAAGAAGAAATTAATTCCTTTTCTACAAAATTAAATACCTTTGGAAGTAATCTTGATCAAATACTAACCAGACCAGAGAAAAATGAAATGAAAGCTGCGGAAAATGAAATAAAAATAGAAGAGATCCAGAGAAGAACTAAATCCACAGAAAAAACAATGTCTGAAATCCAACAAAAAATAATAAACTTAGAAGCCAGATCAAGGCGTAACAATGTGCTTATTAGAGGTATCCCTCTGAAACCTATGGACAAGCTTCTCTACAAAATGCAATAAAAGAAATCATTGCGCTATTATTGGACAACAGTCCTTCAGCCCAGAGTGTTACCATAGAAAGATTCCACTGTGCATTAAGACAATCACAAACTCTGGAAGCTCCAAGACAAGTTTATGTGAGAATTTTAAATGCAACACATACTAATATGATCATACAAGCTGGCAAAACTAAACATCAAGTCCTATGAAAAGGCAATAAAATAACAATTGCACAGGACATACCCTTAGCCATTAAGCAACAGAGGCAAGTTCTTTCACCCTTCTGAGCATACTTAATAAAACATAAAATAAAATTCCAAATGAAGTATCCTGTTTCATTGCATTTTCAATACAAGGGGTCTGCATACCAAGCAAACAGCAAAGATGAAGCAATTTCTGCCTTTTTAGAGGCATTCAACGAGATCCCTCCAAAATAACTAATAGAAAGTAAGTAACAACTGATACTGTATGCATCAGCATTTAAAACGTAATTATACTATAAACAACCTCAAATCCGACTAAAACAGGTGCCACTAGCCTTTTTTACTTATTTTTTATAGTTATTGAAGACAATTACCTATTTATTGCATGTGAAAAGTCCCCATGGGCTTTCCTTTCTGTTGCAACATTCTACAGCCATTTTTCCAGGAAGTTGAGCCCTTTCTGACATCCCTTGACCATTGACCTCACATCGCAGCCGTGAACTACACCACAGAGTCAATTCAAGTCTATAGCAATCAAGAGGATCCAAAAAAGGAAAATAACTGTGTGACTAAACTAAGAGAGCCAATAGAATGAGCAGAATGACATCCAGGAAGTAAAGTGTAACAAAACAAGGCTGAAAATCGAGTGGCAACTGCATTTAATGAACTAGATGGTTTCCATCACTAAAAACCACATATACTGTTAAATTTACTGTAAATAACTAGCAGTAAGACTTAGAAGTCAATTGTAGAAGAGAAAACAGCAGTTAAATAATTGAAAGCCTGGAAGATAAGAGGAAGACAGAGTGAAAGGAAAAAGAAAGGAAAATGTATTGCAAATGGGATCCCTGCACAAAAAACTGCTCATGCAGGAATATGCATCATGCTATGGGGCCTAGACAATATATCCTTGCAAAGAACATTGTTTTATGTACTTGTCTATCCAACATTTTCTTTTGCCTTATTAGTAGCCAGAGAATTTCAGAAGGTCTCTAAATGGTATAATTTACTTGTTGCAATGCATTTTTTTAATATGACGCTTATAGTGGAAATATCTCTGTTTGATATAGGCAGGTCATATAGAACTGTACTATATAGCATATGATCATACTAGATTGCTTCACATATTATATAGTAATAGAATCTACTGCTATGTTTAGATTGTTAAATTAAAGATTACCAATTGAGGAAAACACTATACACTACACCTTATTGCAACAACAGATAAATCCTGACTTTTTTAGATATCCTAGAGATATTTTGTGTCAATATAGTACCTCTAGACACTGCGGTGGTGGTGCTGCAGTAGTGTTGTTGCCTCACAGTAAGATGTTGTCCTGTTCGATTCTCAGCTAGAGTGGCTTCTGTGTGGAGACATGCATGAATGGGCGTACCTTCATTGAAGGCTGTGTGTCAGGGCCGGCAACTCGGCACGTAAATATCTACTGCCAATCATTAGTGGGCCGGAGTTCCGCTGTGGCGACCCCTAACCGGGAAAAGCTGAAAGACACACCAACAACAACATAGTACCTCTAGACACTCACAATTAGTCTCAAGGTCATATATTAAGCTAAAATATGGAAGTTACAGGATAGCAGTTGTCCTTAACACCTGATTGGGTTAGCAACGCTTATGTTAGCCACAACTTAAAGTTGCTGGCTGAGTGGCAAATATCCTGGTAGAAATGTGATGTATCTTGGAATACGAAATAATCACTGTAAGATAGTTAGAATTGTTTGTGTTTTTAGAAGATTAAATTCTAGTATTATGAATATAGTATTTGTTTACTGGTTCAATCCTTCTCTTTCAGAGGATAGCGGTAAGTGGTCAGGCACTAGGGAGTTTCTGAAAGAGTGCAATGTCACCTTTTCCCTTTTATTTCAACACATATCACATACTACTAAGCATGGTTTTCCAAACACCCCCTCATAGCATTCACAGTTACTTCAGTAACATGGGTGTTTAACCTAATTATTATCTAAGATGATTAATGTAGCCTCATGGAATATAAATGGCTTGCAAGCCATTAAAAAGAAAAAGCTAATTTTGCACCTCATATTTCAATCAAACAGAAATAACCTTTCTACAAAAAGCTCACATGACTAAGGAACAATGGGAAAATGATATAGATAAAAATATTATGGATTCAACAAATAATAGCAGCCGGGGATAGTACTGCATCAAGAGGGACAGTTATAATAATTAAAAAATCATTTAAAGGGAGCATTATCAAACATGACATTGATACAAAAGGGAGGTGGTGCTTCTTCACATGCTCGCATCCGGCTTACAAAAAACCCCTTACTATTTTGTAATGTCTATGCTCCTTGCAGCGATCAGATTGACTTTCTAATTGAAATATATAACTTATTACTAAAGCACCCAGAACATTTAATTATAATTGGTGGAGACTAAAACATAACAATAAACGCATCTAAGGATAGATTGAATAAAAATAATAATCAATCACCCCAAGCCACAACCTTTTTATCAGAATTAATTGACGACTTTAACCTAGTGGATCCCTTTGAACTAAATAACGCAGGTAGTTTAAAAACCAAATACACATATTTCTCACCCTTTCATAAGACATAGTCAAGAACTGACATATTTTTAATCTCTCAAACCATCGCTGGTAACGATGTCCATTATAAATCAGAACCTAGATCATTATCTGACCACTCAAAAATTAATATAATAATAACACAAAATAAATCTAGGTTTAGTACCTATAATATTTCAAACTGGACCCTAAACTCAAGCCTGTTGAAAATCAAAGAAGTGGAGCAAGAAATTATTGGCTCTCTTAATCAATTAAATGAAAACCTTACAAACAATAATACTTCTTTAGATATCCAATGGGGTAGCCTTTAAAGCCACGGCAAGAGGTATCCTGATTCAAAAAGCATCACTCTATAAAAAAACTAAACAGAGAAAAAATAAGTAACACAGAGGGTAAACTAAAACTAATCAAACTAGAACTACAAAAAAAATCATTCACTTACCCTTGAGAAACAAATGGCAAGCTTGCAAAAACAACTAAATGAGATTATAATGCAACAATGTACATTTATAGAACTAAGAATGCTATACAAATATGCAGAATGGGCACAGACCCCCTCCAAAATGCTAGTGAGACTTATTAATTTCAGAAACCCCCCTTGTAAAATGCAAGAAATAAAATATAAAGATAAAACCCTTAACGCAGATAGTGATATAGGATTTTGAAGAAGTATTTCAAAACATCTATGGTCTACAAGATCATATCCATGACGGCCTTTTCCAAAATTTTGCAGACAATCTAGAATTCCCTCAGATTAAGGATACTCAGTCTAACAACCTAAAAAGTCCATTAACAGTAGAGGAAGTAAAAAAGGCAATTGAAAAGCTAAAACTAGGGAAAGCTCCTGGTCCTGATGGGTATGTAGCAGAGTTTTATAAACACTTCCAACAACAATTAGCACCAATAGTTTTAAAAATATACAACCATATAATAACATTTGGGATATCAGACCTCTATATTAATAATTCCAAGACCATATTTAAGCCAAAACCAAACACTGACTCCAAAAATCTGAACAACTGCAGACCCATTGCTCTGATAAATATAGATTTGAAGATACTTTCAACAGTTCTAGCATATATAATGCAGAAAGTCGCTCTATCTATAACTTCATCTGAGCATCTAGGCTTCATGAGTCAAAGTATGGGATAATACGCTATTCATTGATGCACTAACCCACCTATGCGCTAAGGACAAATCCCCTAAATATGCTTTATCAGTGGATGCAACAAAAGTGTTTGACAGAGTCAATCAAAAATTCCTCCTTTTTATACTCTGTCAATTTGGATTCCCACAAGAATACATAACAATGATCAAAACACTGTATAGTAAGGCAACTACAACACTTTATATAAATAAGAAAACATCTAACCCAGTAAACATTGTTAATGGCACCAGACAGGGATGCCCACTCTCCCCAAACCTGTTCAGTTTCTATATAGAAGCATTACTTTTACTAATTAGTCAAAGAACATACCATTACCTTGTTTCAGTATCAAAAACCTAAATAAAATACACAGCCTTTGCAAATGACCTAAATATTACTTTCAATACCCTAATACTGATCTTGGTAAAATCTTAGCTTCCATAGGCAATTTCTCCCTAGTATCAAACTACACGATTAATCCTAATAAGTCAATTATCTATCCACTAAATCCCCCAGGCCATAAGAAATTTTATTTTATGGAGACTAATATAAAGGTAGAATATACTTTGAAATATTTAGGTATAATCTTTAGCATACACAATCTGATATGATTAATAACAACATATTTAAAACGTGGACCACTATAGTCTACAACATTAGCAAATGGGAAAAGCTTAAATTTTCTACTTTATCAAAGGCCTCAGTTGTCAAAATGAGCATACTCCCTAAAATGTTATACCAAATGAATGCCACTTTCATGAAAATTCCAGCTACCTTATTTAATAAAATAAAAGTTCAACTAGCAAAATTCATTTGGTACCCAAAGAGTACAAGAATTTGTTACAACAAACTAATACCACCAACAGAAAAAGGAGGTCTAAGCCTTCAGGACTTCCAACTCTATCATGAAATAATTAATGCTAGCCACATTATTCACATAGCTGACTACGATCCATTAGGTAATGAATGGTACCCATTATGGATTAAATGATGTCACCAAAATATTATTCTATCTAAAATTAACCTGAAAGCGATTCCCTTCCTAAATCAAAAAACCCTTAAAACATTAAAAATTTACCCAGTTCTAAGTGTGAAATTTTCAAGAAACTACTAATATCATTAAAACTAAAAGATACAATTATTCTTTACAACCAATACACAACAATCCTGATATAAAACTAGCAAACTCTATGTTAAACCTGGATAAATATCCATTAATAAAATATCACACAGTATGGGACTTCTACCAGTTAAAAAAAACTATCAATGGAAAACATCAAGAACATACTTAAAGCAAGTAATAAATACAATGTGATAATAAAACAAGTCTTATCCTTTTATATTATTGTAAATGAGCAAGATATCAAGCTAGCACAACAAATTCAAAAGTTGCTTTTATACAAAAAGAAAATGCTCTCCAACACATATAAATTAATAACTAAAATTAAATATCAAAATACAATTATATTTTCAAAGTATTGGGAAGAAAAATGCAATAAGATGACAGAAAATCAGAAAGAATTAGCCATTGGAAACACCATAACTGACGCCATTTAAGAAACTAATATACACTCAGATCATGGTCTTCAATAATGCATACCATACACCTGTCTATCTTAACAAATTTAATCCATCTAAATCATCTTATTGTCCTTTTTGTCCTAATAAAGAAGTTAATATTCTACATATCTACTGGAGCTACAAAAATGGTTTATAAACTGTGGTGCTCACTGAGATTCATCTTAGGAAAAACAGGCTACTCAAAATCTACTTTATCATGAGAAACAGTGATACTACATATCTTCAAGAACAATAATAACAGCCTCACTAAACTCATCACTATAACATTATGTGCCCTATTAAAATTTTACATAGTTAAAAACTGGCTGGACAGATCCAAACTTAGTTGGACAGAATATAAGAATATGGCTAAAAAACATGTATTAGCTAAGAAGCTGTATACCAAAAGTCAAAAGAAACATATTATCAGAAATACTGTAAAACTTTAGATGATATTTTATCATGAATGGCAAAGTTTGTGAAAATGCATAAAGTTATTAAACGCTCTCTTTAGTTAAGAGTAGTAACAGCATCAACTAAGGTGACATTTTTGTAAATATGTATATATGTATAATAGTTTATTTTTGTGTATCATTATGTTGGCGTTATGCCTAAAGATATACTCTTATTGTATTACCATAATGTATAGGTTAATTGCCTTTCTATATTCATACCTCCTGACTGTACCATAACACAATCATAACTTCATGGTATTCCTGTGTTGTTAACTTTAGCTAAATTGAAAGCATTTTATTATAGTGTGTGATCATCTAGTTTAATAACTTGCTCATGCTATGCAAATTGTAACATCAACAACTTCTCTTGTAATGTATATCACTTTTTGATTTCATATTATGAAAACATTTAATAAAAAAAATTGAGAAAAAAAAACTGTAAATCAGTGACCCTGCCAAACTCTGACCAATCAAGAAAGGTCCCAGATGTTGCATATTACAGATACATTCTTAATAGATCATTTGATCAATGAGGGATATTAACTGGTCAAGCAGCTATTTACAGAAGTATTACTTGTTAGTATTGTAGGAGTAATAACTTGATTTAATTGATTTTTTTTTTACTATGTACAATCACTAGTGGTTGGGGTGAACTTGAGGATGCAGGGATCAGGCTCACAAATGTAACTAGGGTGAGACATCACAGTGTGGACCAACATCATGCACACATGAACACATAAACAGATAAAGACACACACACGCACACACACACACACACACACACACACACACACACACACACGCACACACCATACACACACACACACACACACACACACACACACACACACACACACACACAGCACATACACACACGCACATGCGCACACACACACAGAGACACACGCATGCACACACACACACACACGTATATACACACACACACACATACACACACACACACACACACACACACACACACACACACACACACACATGCACATGAGTGCTCTTTAGCTTAAAAGAAAAAAGTATTATAAGTGGTGAAAAGCATGCACCCAATTTCTGATAGTTCAAGAAAGCTTACTTTGCAGAACAATTTATGCAGTAAGAACATATATGTTCTCTATAGTCACTGGCTAAAAGGTTCTGCACTTCTTTCACAGTTATGTGCTCTATCTAGCTATGTTTCTTAAATGCTTCGCTGTTTTATTCCTCTTTCTTACTTCCAAGATGTGAAAACGCTCTTCTCTACCTTTTCTCAAGATTTGCATCACCTTTTTAAGAGGTATGTGACCCCCTACTGAAATGTCAGCACTTGAAATGCAGATGGCCTACACGCCAAAAACATGACCGAAAACACAGGAGAGCAACTCTCAAAAATCACTCATCTCCTTAAAACTTCTTTTTGCCAGAAAGGGAGTCAGTAAGTGGCACAAGGAAACTATATCAGATTGCAAGACAAAGACAAAGACAAAGATAAAGAAGACAGTCAGACACCCTTCATAAGGGATGCCAGCAACAACCTGCTCACCAGTCCACAGGACATCAAAGGCATATGGAAGGAGTATTTCCAGCAGCTTCTGAATGAAGAAAACCACACAGAAGTACTGCCCCAGACATAGCCTCCGATGAGAGAAGAAGAGGAGCCCACCCTAGAAAAAGTAAGAACAGCACTAAGGAAAATAAAGTCAGGGAAAGCAGCAGGTTCAGATGAGATCACAGCAGATATGATAAAGATGTTGGTTGAGATAGGGGAGAAATGACTCCTGAGGGTTCTCATAGCAGTGTGGAGAGAAAAGCATATCCCAGATGACTGGAGAACAAGCATACTCATGCCAGTGTATAAAAACAAAGGGGATATCCACAAATGTGGGCAGTACAGAGGTATCAAACTCCTGTTACATTTCATGAAAGTTCTGGAGAGGGTGATTAATAAATGAATATGCAGAGTAGTAAAAATTAAGATGGGCAATGAGCAGTTCGGATTCAGATCAGGATGCAGCACAACTGAGCTGATTTTTACAGTGACACTGATAGTTAAGAAGAGGCTAGAAATGAGGAACGAGTCTAACTGGACATTCCTAAACTTGCAGAGAGCATATGACAAGGTCCCAAAAAAGCTGATTTGGGCAGTTCTGTGGTAGTTTGAAGCCCCAGAAACATTGGTAAAGTTAATGCAGGCTATGTACAAGGACCTAATGACTCAAGTACAAACAGTGCTCAGTCTCACAGAGGGGATCCCAGTGGGAGTGGGTGTGCACCAGTATTCTGAGCCCACTGCTATTCTTACTGGTGATGGACTACATTAGCATCAGCAAAGGATAGGGAAATAATGCAAAAATGATGGCACATTGGGTGAAACTAAGTATAGATAAGACAGTTATAATGGCAACAAATTGGGAAAATCAAAAGAAGCTGAAAATTAAGGTAGAATGAGGATAGTGGAATAGGTTAATAGCTTAAGTATCTGGGAGGGGAGGTTGATGAGAAATGAAGTCTGAATGAAAACCTCAAATCTAGAATCAGAGAGGCTGCAGGTCATAAAGTGTCAGGTGTAGTTTGTGACATAAAAATGCCGAAGAAGCTGAAACGGAAGGTGTACAAAACAGTGGTGTGACCAGTACTACTGTATGGTACATAAAGCTGGGCAGTAAAAGCAGAGCAGATGAGAAAGCTAGAGGTGATGGAAATGAAGTGCCTGAGATGGGTGGTAGGATGCACACTGAGACAGACGAAGAAATAAAGACATAAGAGCAGAAGCTAAAGTAGCTCCAATTGCAGAAAAGATCAAAGAGAACAGATTATGGTGGTTTGGGCACTTTTGCAGAAAAGTAGAAGACAATCTGGTAAAGAAGATTTGGGACAGACAAGAAGAAGGTAAGAGGAAATTAGGTCATGCAGCAAAGAGGTGGATGTATTCTGTGACAGAAGATCTGCGACAGTCAGGCATGAGTGGCAAAGAAGGCAGGAGTGTGGCACTGAATCGAGAAAGATAGCAATGTGTCATGACACCCCAACCCAAGTAGAAAATGGGAAAAACGGGGTCGATGATGATGAGAGGAACCCCACAGAGACAGAGGGAGAACAAGCAAACTCCATACAGGCATCGGCTAGAGGTCAAGGTTGTACCCTTCACCTTATGCATGGGAGGCAAAGATCTTAACCATTATGCCAGCCAGCCCCAATACACACACACACACACACACACACACACACACACACACACATATATATATATATATATATATATATATATATACACACACACACACACACACACACACACACACACACACACATATATATATATATATATATATATATATATATACACACACACACACACACACACACACACACACACACACACACACACACACACACACACACACACACACACACATATATATATATATATATATATATACACACACACACACACACACACACACATATATATATATATATATATAGATACACACACACACACACACACACACACACACACACACACACACACACATATATATATATATATATATATATATATACACACACACACACACACACACACATATATATATATATATATATATATATATATATATATATACACACACACACATATATATATATATATATATATATATATATATATATATATATATATATATATATATATATATATATATACACACTACACACACACAGACACACGCATACATACACTATGACGTCTGACCCTATTTTGGCTCTGTAAGCCCTCTGCCCTCTTTAGGAGTTCAGGAGGCAGTAGGAGAGTGGTGTGCTGGTGTTGGTGGGCTACATATCTTTAAGTCTTTATGTAAGTTTTTTTTTTCTATGTACATATTCTACTTTAACTTGAATATACAGATCACTTTTATTATTTTGCAGGTATTATTTTATCATCTTGTGAAATAAGTTTGGCAGACAATATACTTAATAATATACTATGAAAGATTTATCTTCTGGAAGCTTACAGAAATATTGTAGCTCTATATAAACCCCATAGTGCTCCCCTTACTATTAAACCTTTACTATTTAACATCTTGTAAGAATGGAAACTTAAACATTGAAAATATCTTCACTTTTCTAAACTATGGCTGGGATTACTAGAGGCACTCACAATCCAATGAAATACCCTATTCACCGGAGACTTTAACTATCCCTCTATATGTTGGGAAACATACACTACCTCTAACTCACAGGCACAATGTTTCCTGGACTTAAGCAACACAAACACCCTGCTCCATATAGTGCGCAACCCCCCACCCCAACAAAGCTGTCTCCCTCGGAATAAAAATCAACTAAACCCTTAACAGTTAGGAACTATTCTAAAGTCAATTACATCCAATTAAGCAACATTTTATTAAAAATCCATGGCTCCCCATTCCCCGAGAACACAGCTACCTATGCAGAATTATTTACAGAAATCCTGCACAAACATGTAAACAGCTGGATTGAGGATACCATACCTACCAGAAGTAAGCCCAGATCTAACACCAAAAACAAGCCCCTCTGGTGGAATCCTTACCTTATTTAACAGAGCATATATAACAAAAGAAAAAAGTCATGGCCAAAATCAGAAACAGCAACTCTCATAGAGACAAGAGCTCTCTGATTCAACTAAACAAGAAACTAGGAGGTCTATTAGCTATGTCAGCAACCTTAAAAGTAACACTCAGCAGTGTGCAGAACTGGTGCTAAATAGCACAACCTTCATTCATCAAGATGATATAGTGAATCTACTGGCTGATAAATTCAGCTCAATATTCATGCCCAACCTCCCCCCACTATTGCCCCTATGAAATCCCTTTTAGCATATCCTACCAACCATTAACAGGGAGCAGAGCCTGGTGGTGTTTGCTAAGGCCAAAAATACTCCTTCAATGGTCCCCAACAATATCCACAGCTGCCTAGCTTAAAACAAGACCTAGTAGGACCACCTGAGGCACTTTTCAACTGCAGCCTCAAAACAGGTTACTTGCCAGGTGAATGGAGGGTTGCAGTGGTCATCCCTCTTTATAAGGGTGACCACCAACTGACCCTGACAACTAGAGAACCATCAGTCTGACAAGTCTAATATGCAAAGCCATGGAGGGAATTATTATGGAAATGATCAACAAGGACATTGTCAACTTACAGACACAGGACCCATCTCAGGTTGGCTTTGTTAAGGGAAGGTTTTGCCTACTTAGCCTGGGTGGCTTCTTCAAGAGGGTCACTGTGGCTATGGGTGAGGGGAAAGTGATGCATAACACCTACCTTGATCTGGCCAAGGCATTTGATACAATACCCCACTCAGTTTTTGTTGCCAAAGTCTCAGAACTAGGAATAAATCCATAAACAACTCACTAGATTTCTGTCTGGCTCATAGATAGGACCCAAGAAGTTAGGGTCACTGAGACCATCTCCACCAGGAAACCGGTCACCAGTGGAGTACTCCAGTGCTCCATTTTCGGCCCTCTCCTGTTTAGCATCTTCTTCAAGGAAGTAAAGGCTAATGTCAAAGGCCTCTGGCTCATCAAGTTCATAGTGGACTGTAAATTAGGAGCTATCATAGATTTCCCCTCATGACAGCAACATCATACAAGAGGGTCTAACAAAAATAATCGACTGGTGCCAAAGCCATGGATTAAAACTCAATGTGAAGAAATGCATTATAGTGTCCTTTGGAAAATCATCCACCCAAGCTAATTACTCCATCAATAAAACACCCTTAAGACTGGACCCAATAGTCTGGGATCTGGGAATATATGTAGATATTAATCTGGCCTTTGACCAACATGTATCCAAGACAGTAAGAAAATCATTCTATGTCACCCAACTCATAAGCAAGGGTCTGGCATCCAGGTCCAAGAAAGTTATAGTACCACTCTACTCAGCGCTTATCAGACCCATCATTAAGCGCTGAGTAGAGTGGTACTATAACTTTCTTGGACCTGGATCCCAAGTCCAAGAAAGTTACAGTACCACTCTACTCAGCGCTTATCAGACCCATCATTAAGCACAATGACTTCTTTGGCATGTACCTAAACAGGCACTTGTAACAATTGGAATGCCCTCAAAGTTACTCACCAGGAAAATCCAGGGTATGAATACCTTATCCTTCACAGATTGCCTTAATGCCCTAGCCCTGTACTCAGTCTCCTACAGGTTACTGAGAGGCAATCTATGCCTAGCATGTAACGTTTCCTCAGATCCAGCTCTGATGGGCCTCTTTGACATCCACTAAACAAACAGTACCAGAAACACTGGATACAATGACCTGAAACTTTCCTGTGACATAACTAGAACATGTTATGTGTCTTAGAGGACCTCTCACTATGGACTAAGCTCCCATCCACATAAAGCAAAGCTCATCCCCAGTCCTATTCAAAACAGACCTTGATCATTGGATGGGAAATTTCATATGCACCCTTGGTCTGGCCCCCATGTCTCTGATGGACAGAGGTTGACAGTAAGTGAATTAATCCTCAACTAACATACCCCTTACTCCACATAACCTTTTGCTACCTCTTTACTAACATACCCTACCATATAAGCATCCATGGAACTTGGGGACAAAACTGGCATACTTCTCAACTGAACAAACTGCTGCAGAATGTACAGATTTTTGTCTCATATTTTTGGTTCATTTTTCTTAAAATTGTGATTTTCTAGCAAATCATTAAAGATTGAAGTCAGAAAATAATGACAGATATTTGAGTTTCAAACTTCATACCCTTCAGAAGATTAATGCTAATGCAAAACCTGTTATTCTATCAACTTTCTAAGTTTGCTAGAGCAATATTTAAAATTTGTCCCTATTTTGGGCCTTTGCCCCCCCCCCCCCATTATTTATAGCTTTGTCCAGATTTTTTGCCATAAGAGGTTGAGAGGTATGAAAACTGGGTTGGTTACATGTAAAGCCTAGTATTAACCTATGAACCTGTTAATAGACCTGCACTACATGGTGGCAGATGGCTTGCCCTACATTGAAAACCACTGTAGTTCAAAAATAGACTTGAATAACTATGTTGGTATATCCAACACAAGATAGGTAGTCCAGGTGTAAAGAAAATGTCATACATGAAGACGATGATTGTAGCCACAAATACACGAAGGAGGGTAAGGAAGCAGTGTTACACCTGCTGCATGAAGCAAATGAGAATGCATATATCTGTGCTAGCAGGTAGTGCAAGCTGCAACCTGTAAAGACAGGTAACTGATCCATGTTACAAAGAAAGAATAAGTAGGAAATGTAGATAACTGGTCAAGTGGTGCCCAGCAAACTGGAACCTTAATGATTCCATGAGAAGGGAAGACAAGGGCTACAGGTATGTATAAAAATGGGTGTAACAAATAGAGGAGCACAGTAAGATAAAACAGGGTTAGGAGAAGCTAGGGCCCTTATTTCCAGTGGAGATAGTTCTCCATTTGCCATAACTGGGAAAAGAGAGAGGGAGGCGGACATAGTGAAGGAAGAGATGTATAAAGAGAGAGTAATGGAGGAAGAGGATAGGCAGTAGGAACAAGCCATTTTGTGACAATACAGACAAACAGCAGAGGATGGCATAAGCAAGGTGGGAAAGACAAGAAATACATATAAATGTACAAATATCTGGGGAGGCTGGGGATATAGACAACATGCCAGCTGTCATGGGACAGATAGACACTACTGGCACCCAGTAGATAGTGTTCCTTGGTGTGGGTGGATGGTGGCATGAGTAATACCTGACCCTGGTGGCCAGATGGTATTGATGTGCTTATCTAGTGAGTCTGACAACTGCTGATGCAAGGTGACTCCACCATGCTACTACTGAAGCAGACACTGCCTCTACCATATGGTCTACCTGTGGCTGAGCTATGACAGATGATTGGGGTGAGCCACCTTCCTGGGATAGGCTGGAGCCCTCCCCCAGTAAGCCCCCCCATACACACACACACACACACACACACACACACACACACACACACACACGCGCACACACACACACACACACACACACACACACACACACACACTGACCTCACCCCAGCCAAGGTAGCTGCAGGAAGCAGTTGACTTACCTGCATCTCAGGTGGACCATTATGAACTGCAAAAGGGAGACACAATGAAGGTTATCATTTTTGTGGAAGGCCATAGCTGGTACAGCTGTGGAAAAGGGATGCCATTATCCCCACTGGAGTAATACCTTTTGCTGTCTACTGCAGCTCCCAGCAACATTCTCTTCTCTATCCGCACACACCAAAAGACAAAAGGAATAAATAACCCATGGCATATCGCATACAAGTGTCTCTGAGATGCAGACTGCAGTGTACATCTACATCTCCACATATGAATGCAAGCAAGCAAAATCCTGAGATGATGGCCACAATTCCAGACAGGTAAAACATTACCATGTGTATGTGCAACCAAACAGAAATAGGATATGGTACTCACAGCCAGTACAACAATCTACACCACCAGAAGTAGGCACAGTGGAGCAACAGCAATAAAGCTGAAGTATGAAATGGTGGACACTGTCACGCATGTACACTGACATATACTCAATTGCACAAAACAACACAGTGTCATGATACGCACAGCTGACAAGAACAGCACATGTATATGAACAGACACACACACACACACACACACACACACACACACACACACACACACACACACGTGCATAGCAGGATCATGGTCAAATGGGACCCTAGGCAGGGTAATGGACCACTACCTCCATGTCCCCACTCCACATCCCAGTCTAGCAACCATTCCAATGTCCCATTACCTGCCTCTCTCTCCCCAGTAACCATAAAAAACTGTTCAAACCTGTCAGTGCACATACTGTTTTCTTCTTTACTTCTACAGTGATTACAGATATTTGGATTTAATTTAAAACTTTTATTTCAAATTTTGTATCACAAACAGTGATAGCTATTTATTTCATAAACAAAAGAATACAGTTTCATAATGAAAACAGACTTAGCATGAGCAACAGTAAAGTTCTCTACCCTTGAAACTCACACTCAGTGAAATGGCATTGAAACTCACATTCACAGATAATGCATCTTGCCAGTGTTTAATTAAATGTACCTTTGAGCTTGGCCCCCCTTCACACATTTTTAGGACCATGCATAATGCATGTTTTCTTTGAGTCACATTTCTGATTGTATGAAATTATATTCTTTGTTTATTGCATCGGCACTTGTTAGAGTACATTTTAAATTTGTAGTCTTGAACATTTTTCCAGTAAGCAGTGAAAAAAAAATATGAACCAGTAATGACAAGGTTACACATTTCAGAACATTTCAACCAAAAAAATGCCACTCAAACTGCTGTCATTATAATCCACCAATGACAGTCAATATGCACAATTTCTGCTGAAGTAAAGGTCTTGTGAATAATTCCACATTAAACAGGACTCTAACTAACTTTACTTTTCAGTGCTTCACGTACAAATTCAGTGCTGAGCAGCTCCGCATTCAACCATAAGCAAATTCACTGTTCCACAGTTCTGCATTGAACAGCTTTGGCTCTGCTACACGGCTTTTGATTGGTTTGTATACCACAATTACTGCAAATCAGTATCACAGTATACAAAGCAATCAAATAGCTACTCTGCTGTTCTGCATTGAACAGTGTTAGCTGTGCTATACGTTTTTTGATTGGCTCGTATACTCCAATTACAGCCAATCACCATTGCGGTATATGAACCAGTCAAATAACTTTTCCCAAGAGCAGCAGCCAAAGAAAGCTGCCAAATACAAGACCATTCATGCACTAGGAATGGTTGTGAAAATCTGCAGAGAGTGATGAAAAGAAAAAAGAAAATAGAAGCAAAACAGTACCAAAGTTAATAACTGCAATACTAGCAGTTAAAAAGAATAATTTTAAGTGCTGGTATTGCAGCTATTTACTTTGGTAATGTTTTGCTTCTATTTTATGTTTTCCCTCTCTTTAAATGCATACCTCTGATCCTCCAAGAGTAAGAAATCAGGACAAAGCCAATAGCCAAACATAGTGTGGTGATAAAGCCACAAAAATAGGGACAATTTTTAGATATTGCTCTTATAAACTTAGCAAGTTGCTAGAATAACAGGTTTTGTGTTACCATACATGATCTGAAGGATATGATATCTTAAACTCAAATTTCTGTCATTATCTTATTATTTCATTCCTCTGTGATTTACCAGAAAACTACATATTTTATGAGGAACAGACCAAAATTATGAGGCAAAAAATTAAAATATAAGGCAAAAATTTGGACATTCTGCAAAATTCTGGGCAGTTGATAGGTATGACAAGGGTGAACGTGTGTGTGTGTGTGTGTGTGTGTGTGTGTGTGTGTGTGTGTGTGTGTGTGTGTGTGTGTGTGTGTGTGTGTGTGTGTCATAGCTCTCAACATCTTAACACAAGAAATCTGGAAATATCCTTAATTAATGGGGGGACAAAGGCCCAAAAAAGGAACCAATTTTAAATATTGCTCTTGTAATGTGATTTGCCAGAAAACTACATATTTTATGAGGAACAGACCAAAAATATGAGGCAAAAATGTGGGCATTTTGCAAAATTCTGGACAGTTGAGAGGTTTGACAAGGATGAATGTGTGTGTGTGTGTGTGTGTGTGTGTGTGTGTGTGTGTGTGTGTGTGTGTGTGTGTGTGTGTGTGTGTGTTTTCCACATTTTGACTGTTTGTTACACGTTGTAATGGTCTGTGTTCCACATTGGACTCTTAGCAGGTTGAGACCTATGACTCAGTCTCTGATGCCTTGAAGAGTAAAATTGCCTGTGTTACTTAGGAAAAAAATGAATGTTGGTGATATGCAATAAGGAATGGCTAACAGATACCAGGTTTATAGTTAATAGGCATCTCATCCAAACAAGGACACACTCAGGAGTGCAGCACTGCTCCCTCCTGTGTTGCACAGTAGTATCACCAATTGATTAACCTAATGGAGGAAGAGATCCCACAGCCTTCCACATCAAAGGCAAATATGCTACCTGCTGCACCACTGACACTGAATAACACACCTAAGAAAATTCTAACACTGATAGATTGTAATCTTCAGGGATTTACCAAAACAAAGTAACACACACACACACACACACACACACACACACACACACACACACACACACATATATATATATATATATATATATATATATATGTGTGTGTGTGTGTGTGTGTGTGTGTAAAATGAGACCTGGCAGTTGCCAATTATCAAGTTTTAGGATTTGATTTTGCAAAATCACTTAACTAGGCAGCCAACCTCACCCACCCATTTTACACTTCCTACACACACACACACACACACACACACACACACACACACACACACACTTTCATCAGGGCTTGTTCTGGCTTCCGTACATTCACTCTTTTGGTGGGCTTGCTGTGGCTTCTGTCCTGCTCCATGCTGGATGGCCATCAAGTCAGCCGTGCTGCAGTCCCAGATCAACTTATATAGATGTGGTGTAGTCCTGCTCCACTGTCAGTATGAGATCTCCTGCGCAGTACTGACTTACAGGTAAGGTATATGTTAAGACATTATCCTAGAGGTTTGTGGAGCTTACTGTTCTACTTTAAAGAGGTAGAAGTCTCCTGTGAGATTCTAAAGCCTTCCTGTGTTCTTCTAGAAAGTCTCCTACAAGGTCCTAAAGCTCTCCAGTTTTTCTACAGATGACTTAATTTTCTTTGCAGATGACTTCATTTTTTTTATCCCCCCATGAAGCCAACACAGGTCCTAGGCAGCTGCCTAGGTTGCCTAGTGATGGATCTGGCTCTGCGCATACATATACATATATAAATACATACATACATACATACATACATACACACACATACACACACACACACACACACACACACACACACACACACCCATGAGATACAGACCATTACTCACAATAGCCAACCTGATATTTCCTAGAATTTGCCAGAGGAAAGAAACTCTTCATAGAAACACAGCTGTAAAACACAGAAAAAAGTTTATTAACAACATCATGACTTATAGAAATGACCAACACTACACCATTTGGGGCATCTTTGCCCTACATCTGCTTCCCATGCAAGGAAACCTTCAGGGTAGTGGCAACACATGTCAGTGTACTTGTACCTGCATTTCTGACCAGTAGAGGGGACGCCAGATACCCTTATCAATAGGTCTGCCAGGTCATACCAGACATCCATCTTGTTAAATGGACCTGCATATGATCCCAACAACTACTTCATGAATTGTCTTTTTCAGGATAAGTAGCATGATTTTCCTGTCCTTACTAGCCACGCATGCACCCTCCATGGGGCACTAGCATTGGCAACCATCCACAAAAATCCACAGCAATATAAAATGGCAGCCTGATAATCATGCCCTACATGGCTCTTTGTGTCACTATTAGTGCACTCTGGTACCACAGTACAGTGAGAAGGACATACATGCACAGCCTGCACAAATGGGTGTTCACTACGGGCCACTGATGAGCAGCTAAACATGTCAAAGCCTTGTGTCACTGCTGTGTGCCTATGAAACATGCACATTCATAAACAGTGGCACAATCTAGCCTCATTAGCATATATATATATATATATATATATATATATATATATATATATATATATATATATATATATATATATATATATATATATATATATATATAGTACAAACTACTCTATATTAACATCAGTGTTGACCAACCTACCACGTTAGATGGCGCATGTAGCAAGGATGAAGCAGCAGATCTGAGCAGCCTGAGCAGCATATGTAAGCACAGAAGTAGATCTTCCACAGAATGCAGCTTAAACATGGTACACAGCTGCCTATAGTAGTGCTGTAAGTGATACTGCACCAGTGTAGTCTACAGGTGAATACCAAGATGTGACTATCCTGTTGTAACTAAGATGTAGATTTGGCAACAGTGTTGTTCATAAATAAACTTGCCCACAACATACACCTGCAGCCACAGACTGTGCAGGCTATGTACCTGCAGCCCACTGCAACAGGACCAATATGACCCTATCCAATCTACCATCTGCAGTCTAGGGTATGCACCTTACACCTGTGTGAGTGTGTGTGTGTGTGTGTGTGTGTGTGTGTGTGTGTGTGTGTGTGTGTGTGTGTGTGTGTGTGTGTGTGTGTGTGTGTGTGTGTGTTAGGCATGTCAGTCCACTGCAACAGGACTGCCATCACCTCCCCTTGTAGTGTGTTCTAGTCTGTGTAACATCAGTGTAATATACTTGTGTGCCCCTGCAAGGGAATTCCCAATAGTAATACTATCATATGTCTAGGTGTTACTATGCTGGATGGCAGTGAACAACCAAAGGACTGACATGCTTCCTCCTGCCTGCCCTTCCCATTGTAGGCTTGTGTAACATGAGTTGAAAAGACAGGAACAACTAGACATGGTATCTCTGCAATATCCCTGCTGCCCATGCCACCCATGTGCACCTTTGAGGCACCAGTCCCACTACAAGGTAAGCCCTTATCCCTTATGCCACAGGGGCTGAGGTCCACCCACTACCACTACACCAGTGTCCAGCATATTTGTCTTCCTGTCCCTGTTCACCTTTGTTTTGAGTTGGGTAGCTGGAGCAGCATATGCATGACATTGGTAACCTGCTACACCCAGATATGTCTTGCTTACTAATATTGTCCGCACCTCTCATAGGTGCATACGTGTCCTCCAAAGGTGCCAGATGGTACAGATTAGACAAGTTCAGCAATGGGAATGATGTTTTGCTGCAGGCACTCAGGACACAAGTGAGATGGCTGATTGGAGACTGTGTGCTGTCAGCCTTCACAAGGCTATATGTGGGACACAGCAGTGCAAAATGCGAATGTCGTGTTTTGGAGGTATTGCACAGTACTGCAATGCTGGAACTGTGTTACTGACAGAATAAAGCAGGCCTCACAGTAGGCATTTAAGCTAGTGTCAAAAAAGACAACAACTGGGGGACGCCCGCCCTCCATTGCAACCCTTATGGATAATGAGTCTTTCTTGACATCCTTGCATAGATATTATGATGAAACAGGGGTCTGTTTGTGTAGAGATATGAGGTCTGACAGCACACTGTCGATTCAGAGATGTAATGACAAGGAAATTCTCTCTGAATTAGATGTATCTATAAATTAGAATAAATTAGAGTGACCGTTTTAATTGATCAGTCAGGACCAGACAATTAGCACAGAAGGAGAGAATCTTTCTGAATCCTAGGGTATGTGTGCACAAAGAAAAATCTAATTCTGTGAATGATTACAACTAATATATAATATGAGGAGAAGAAAAGTAAAGTAATGTGAAAGTGCTAAAGGTGTTAATTACATACAAGCAATTTAAATAATTAGAGAAGCAGAAAAAATAACACAAAATTAGACTGGGCACTCTAAAAGACTATCAGATGGCGGGTCAAGTTGTAGTAGCAGAGGATTTGAAAGTAATTGAAACAGATGTTTCTGACCACAGAGTGTCAGAGAAGAATGGAAACAGAGAATAAAAAAGGATAGGGAGAATGTTATTAAAATTCTGACTTCAGTATTTAGGAAAGAAATATAGAATATTTCACAGATTATGGGAAGACCATATATGGATGACTTTTTAAATAACAGTTGCATAGAGTACTGGATATCCCTTACAGTTAACTAATATCTATTTATCTGTTTATTTAATGTAGATGTACAGATATTAGTTTATCTTTAAATGATATCAGCTATTTCATGTATCTCCATAGGTAGACAGACAGATAAACAGATGGATGTGTGTGTGTGTGTGTGTGTGTGTGTGTGTGTGTGTGTGTGTGTGTGTGTGTGTGTGTGTGTGTGTGTGTGTGTGTATAATAGGAATGCTAACAGAAGAAAAGTAAAAATTGGGTAGCCAAGATGGTCAAATGAAAGCAGCACTTTTTCAGAGTTCTGCAATCTTTTCTTTTTTGTGTGGGAAAATCTTAAGGAAAAGAAGTAACTTCTATTTAGTCATTCTTTCTATATAACTAATTACTTAAATACAACAAATCTAGAAGGTTTTCAAAGATTTTCCTGCCAACTTACATTGAGGAAATCTTCCTTGAAAAATACAAGCCATGAGCACTTCCAAATGTGCACATTCAAACCTTCTTTGAAAAAAGACTTGCAACTGATGATGTTATCTTTACAGGAACTCTCTCTGACGCTGGATGGATTTCAAGAAAACTTGGATAATCAGACAGAAAATAATATTAATCAGAAGGATATAATCTGGGAACAACAAACAAAATTCTCTGATTAAAAAAAAACTGTTCAGACTGGTTTGGATGGCAGATTAAATTAAAAGAAGAGGAAATAAAAATGACTTTCAACGGAAACAAAACATGTGATTACTAACTCCAGTTGATGACTTGTAAAACAGGGAGAGAAGCTGTAATATCAGAATCTTTGGCCTTCCTGAAAAAAAAAATAAAGGAGAAAACGTGATATTCTTTTTATCATCTTGGATTCCTAAATTTCTTAATCTAAAAAATAACTTTCTTTTGGTATTAAAAGAGCACATTGATCAATTAGTAAAGCAACATCAACTAATCCCCTTTCTGCACCAAACTCAATAGTGTTATTTTTTTATATTTTCTATACAAAATACTAATACTAAAAACTGCATAGACTAAAGCTCCTCTAAATGTGGCCAGCATACTATTAGGTTTGGCAGTCATTACACAACCAGAATTTGGGAAAAAAGAAAAAAGTGCCGGCCACTATTTAAACTTCTGAAACAAAAATAACATCAAAGCACAGATCATATACCCAGCAAAACTAAGAATATTCCACCTAAATGAAACAAGAATATTTAACGCATCTAAGGAAGCTATGTCTTTTATAAAAACATTTCTTGAAACATCAATTTGGAGTGATGTCAAGAAGAAAAAAAAACAAACAAAGCTTCAGCCCTTTCAGCAAAATCATAGAAAAACTCATGAAAAAGTATTAATTTCTAACACTAATGCATTTCATTATATCATGCTTCATCTTTTGTGACCTTTCTTCAATATTATTCAGGTATTATCACATAATTAAGATTGTTTCTCATCAAATACATGAAAAAACACTCTTCTTCCCTCTACACAGGTAACATCTTGTTAACTTGGAGTCCTCTCTCTTTATGTTTTTCTATTTATAATTGATTTACATACTAGTACTTTACTTAATATAAATTAATAATATAATATTTCATTCAGCTGTACTACTAACATTTATGAATCAGTCGCTTTCTGGTTATTGGATGCTGTTTTCTTTCCTTAGCTTCTCTAATGCGCATGCACTGTAACCGAGAAGAATCAATAAATTATTTATCTACTGAGTATCTGAAATCTAAAAAGTAGTCTCTCTCTTCTTAAAATACAGCAGTTTTTAAATCTTCTAAATGTTTTTTTTATTTGAAATTCTATGTTTTTATTAGTTACATAAAATTGCACCCAATTAGGAAAATGAATAATGAAAACTTATTGTTCTTACTATTTATTACATTAAATATATTCACATGTTCTATTGACAGTTAAAAGTTAGTAAGCTTATTTGAATGTTACTAGAAGTTCATATGTATTATTAATTTGCAATATCTTCAAGTAATATGAGATTATTTGGTTATGAATTCCCTTTCACGACAATATTGTTTTTAGGTTCATTTACTTTATTTTTAATAAAATAATGATTGTTGCTACTCTTAAGGTAAATATAAGGGATACAACCCAGTTGTCAGGTTCCTTTACTTGTTTCATTTTCCCTGGATATTGTGAAAGTGTTCTGTCTCCTGCATCAGTGTCTACAGTGTAAAGTATCTAGCATACTTGTACAAACATGTAGAAAATGAGTGTAATATTGTTTAGTCAGTATTAGGACTGGATCTCTTTATTCAGCAGTCAGCACATACTTTAATGATACTTAAAAGATAAGTGAAAAACAGCATAATAAATACCTGTAATTTGTAGTATCTTACATCTATCCATTATAAACTATGAATGTCTAACTGTTACTGAACATTATTTTATTTATGAAAGCCCTATCATGAAGAGATAAGACTACATCATGCTAAACATGATGTTTTAAAGGAGAAGTGATTATTTTACACAATAACCAATATAAGTGTTTTTATGTATTTATTTTGTCTTCTGTTCAGTTTCTAAGATGTATGACCTCTAACAAAATTACCATTCATAGAAAAACTAACTTTATATCTATGGGGGAAAGTGGTTAGGTGAAGATCATTTGAGAATGCTTGCTGGGGCTTTTTTATCCTATAGTGAAAGAGATACTGCAAACTGTATATGTTTCTATAGTTATAATCTACTTATGGAAAATTTTGTCTGTGTCTGTTATACACACTGTTTTATATTAAGCTTGTATATCTGATGGGTGGTTTTGGTTCAAAGTTTTATTATTTAATGTAAAATGTTATTTTTAAGTTTAACATCATAAACTTACAGTGAGGTTTATAAACAAAATAGTGTGAGACAGTGAAGGTCTATATGAAACATGCTTGGTGAGATGAAGTCTTTTATATTTAATTACTTTCATTGATAACTATGTAAATAATCTGTCTTAATAATGATTATAATAATAATACCTATTCTAGGATACCATGTAAACTGGTGAGGGAACTGTAAGGGTGGCAACAACTATGGATGACTATTTTGTAACTAAGTCAGAGCATTGATATACAGACATCTGATTCAGACTGAATGTTGTATGTCTATCTAAATTGTTTAGACCTGGAGTAATGCTGAATTATCTGACTTGCTTGAAGTGACATATGTAGAATATGGAGGCTGACAAAAATCACATCCTGTGCTAAATAAGGCACCAAGGTAAAATATCTTAGCTTTAAAGTTCATTGTCAATTGTTAGACTGCTTGACTGTCTGTTCCTGATTGCTGAGCATTGGAGAATAGTTATTTTCTTCTG
This sequence comes from Protopterus annectens, assembly GCF_019279795.1. NCBI lineage: Eukaryota > Metazoa > Chordata > Ceratodontiformes > Protopteridae > Protopterus > Protopterus annectens. The sequence goes on from NC_056742.1 coordinate 441,405,694, forward strand.
TAATACCCTTGGCCATACAGTCTTCAACCCACTATTAAGCCTAGCTTTCTGGAAAGATACTTGCTAGCTTAGCCTGTAAGTATGTCTTACTACTATAACTTCCATCCTTCTCTGGATATAGGTATAATGCTGCATTCACCTTTGCAACATAAAGGACAATAACATACTCATAATATGATTTAATAATGTTCCTTAGTATATCACTACAGTGATTAGTAATTCTGCATCTCCCTCTCCTTTAGCCATTGTAGACATCTGGCTTTAATGGCACAGACAACATCTCTTCTCTATGTTGAAATTCTTTCTTTTTCTAGACCATTAATATATGATTTTTCTAGACCATTAATGCATGACCAAGCCAATGGGGATGGTTAAACTTTGAAATCTCTGCTGTACATTAAACTCATACATCTTTTACCAAGCTGATCAATGTATAATATGATGCACAGTCAAAGAGAATAAATACTATAGTATCTGTAAGCAGTTGTACAATCTGTTTATATTAGGTGTTCTTTGCATAGTGGTGACAGTTATGTTGAGCATTTAATATTTAATGAATGTACTGTTTCTTTAATAACATAACAAGTGTACTACAATTACTATTGCCACTAATATCTACTATAAATTAATATAATTATTAATCTTTAATAGTTGAAGAAGAGATAAAAAGGTGAAAAATTGGAAAGAATATTTTATTTATTTTATTTTATTTTTTTGGAATTTATATAATATGGAAATAATAGAGGGAAAGAAAAAAGAATAAAAATTAACATTATGGTATGCATATGTAAATATGAATACATATAGCTATACAAATGCAAGTGTATATCTGGGAAATATATTGAAGAAATGACAAATGGATTACATAGGATATATATAAATGAATGTGTAATCTGTTTTCAATATTTTCTCCATTCTGATATTTAACATTAACTGTTCTTATATGAAATGTTCAAAGTTGTTTTTCAAAGGTTATCCTTTATCGCCTATTTTCTTTCCTCTGGCTATTAAAATTCTATCAATTTCCATTAGGCATATTCCTAAAATAAATAGTGTAGATCTAAATGGCAATTACATTGTGCAAATAATGTTGTTTGCAGATATGTTAACAATATTAAATTCTATTAACAACTTTGAATAACTTTCAGATCTATACTTTCTTCTTCTTTCGGCTGCTCCCGTTAGGGGTCGCCACAGCGGATCACCTGTTTCCATTTCTTCCTGTTCTCTGCATCTTGCTCTGTCACACCAACCATCTGCATGTCCTCTCTCACCACATCCATAAACCTTATCTTAAGCCTTCCTCTTTTCCTGTTACCTGGCAGCTTCATCCTTAGCATCTTTTTCCCAATATACTCTGCATCCCTCCTCAGCACATGTCCAAACCAATGTAATCTTGCCTCTCTGGCTTTGTCTCCAAACCTTCCAACCTGGGCAGACCCTCTAATATACTTATTCCTAATCCTGTCCATCCTCGTCACACCCAGTGCAAATCTTAACATCTTCAACTCTGCCACGTCAAGCTCTGACTCCTGCCTTTTTGTCAATGCCACTGTCTCCAACCCGTATAACATAGCTGGTCTCACTACCCTCTTGTAGACCTTCCCTTTCACTCTTACTGGTACTCATCTGTCACAAATCACTCCTGACACTCTTCTCCACCCACTCCATCCTGCCTGTACTCTCTTCTTCATCTCTCTTCCACACTCACCATTACTCTGAACTGTTGATCCCAAGTACTTAAACTCATTCACCTTTGCCACCTCTACTCCCTGCATCCTCACCATTCCTCTGTCCTCCCTCTCATTCACACACATATATTCTGTGTTAGTCCTACTGACCTTCATTCCTCTTCTTTCAGATCTATACTTTAATAATCTGAAATCCAAAAACATGGTAATTAAAAAAAAGTGAAAATTTGAAGGTTGCTGATTGTGATTTTATTGGTAAAAATGCCAGATTTTATCATATGTAAGTATACTTATTACACAATCATTAGAGGAAACTGCAGGTGTCATTTATGAAAAAATTACACAATTTAACCAATTTAACTTTTAATTGGAATACAGTAATATTATCCTTTAAGGATAGACATCAGTTAATCAAATTCTGCTGTTTCCTAAAGTTCTTTATGTAACTCAGATACTAGCTATACCTCCAAATAAGAGTCCTTTAAAAATTTTTTTGGTATCTGAATAAATAAATAATAGCTCTAGGACATTATACTAGACCATGGAATCTAGGAGATGTTCATTGTCCAAATATAGAAATCTGTGTAAAGGCAGTAAATCTAAAGGTAATACTAATAAGTTGCTTGAATTTTTATTATTGGGGAAAAAAAAAATATATATATATATATATATATATATATATATATATATGTGACTTTTTTTGTGAAATCACATTCAATTTAATATTTACTCTCCCACCCAATCAAAATATGTAAATTCTATATTAAAGTCTTTTAAAACAATTATTTTGAGAAGTCCTGATTTGAAATTGTGGGTTGATACATTAATTCCTTCTAGAATCACTAAAGGATTCTTTGAAAATTCTTTTGCTAGAATTTGTCTCAAAGGGAAAATAAAATATCAAAGCATGGTATAATTGCTTAGATGGAACTACAATCAAATCAACAAATACATTATTAGAATTTGAATTAGATCTTCAGGATTGAATACTTTTAGAAAATATCAGATTCCATGCTCAAAATAAGCTTCTTCCTCTCACTCAATCCACCTTTAAAGAAACATCTAAATCGATATCTTATCATTCTAATTTTTATATAGTCAGTTTAATCCTATGAATATTATTTCTAATGTATTGAAAATTATTGCCTCATATCATAATAATTTAGACATTACATTTTGATATATTATTTCATTGAGGATTTTTTCAACATTTTAAGAGATGAATAAAACACATTAATTAAAATCAGTGAGATTCACTTCTGTAGTTCCATTCTGGTTTATTTTCTCCAGAAGAGCTTTTTTGACACCAGATAAAATGGCAAGATTGGCTAAAGAAAAAGTAATATTTGTTGGAGATATTTTCAAAATTGTAAAGCTGATTGGTTACATATTTTTTATGAATGTTCATCTTTGCCAACATATTGGAAATTAATGGTTAATTTTTTCAGGCTTTATGGTCAGACAATTTTTCCTTAATCAAAGAATTAATCTTATATAATATACCACGGACTCTTCCAGAAAACAATGATAGCTACTATCTTCTCTGAACAATCTTAGCTGTGGCAATTAAGAATATAACTAAGAGGGATGAAAATATTCCTCAGTTTTATACATTTCTATCAACTCAACTGGCAGTGATAGATTAAGATACTACTATCAAGAAAAAGAGAATATATCCAAAACTATTTACAAAGAATCCTCAGACTAAAGTTATTTCCCCAATAGATTTTTATCTAGCTAAAGATGCACGTGATATGTGAAATTCCTAAAAGAACTTTCAAAGGGAAAAATCATATTTCTCTTCTAAATACTTTGCTTCATTCTGAATGGATTCTATGAAGTTATTGTGGCCCTTCTTTTAGTATTTTTTAAATATTGTAGATATATTTCCAGACATGCCATGTAAATACTGTAAACATTTTTCTTTTGTGTTCTGTTAAATAGAAAGAAGATTTGCTTTAATTTGTTTGAACATGAAATAGTGTATTCTGTTGAAAATGTAATAAAATATTTGAATTAAAAAAATAAATAAAAAGCAGAAAAGCAAAAGATTATAAATGCGTAGAACAGTTGCATGTGGAGACAGAGAAACGTGAAAAAATAATTTATTGAAATAAATTGTCTCTAGTAGGTGCAGTGCATGAATGGTATGTAAGAAATATCTGGCAATCTACTTCCATCCCTACTTGACTAGTAGTCTCTGTGGATAGTGTGTTCATGTGGTCACTACAGGTGAGGCCAATTGTAGAACATGAGCAAAATAAAAATAAAGATCTTAACCTCCACAATGACGATATAAGAAGTTTCTTTGGAGATTTAGTCCAAGATGGTAGGAGCCATCACCAACCACATCATCCCCTAGACAAGTGACTGGAGGATGTGAAGCCTCTCAGGTAAGCAAGTTCACAAACAATCCAAATAATAGTGTTACCAATGCTATTTCCACAAGAACAAGTGTTGATCTTAGGATATGGTTAAACTACAAACCCCAAATAACCAAACATTCTGAATGATTTATTTGCAATGGGGTAAATTAATAGATAACATTAGTGGTTTTCAAAAGCTTATATTTCAATATAGGAAACTGCAGTTGGATAATAGTTAGTTGGAGCATTGTATTGATACCTTAGGGACTATGAGTGTGGAAATTTCCTAATTGGCTGAAATAGGACTCAATACTGTATAATGAGGTAGGCAAGATTTTTAATGTGTGGGATTGAAATTCTGAAAGTCATTACAAGAGAGAATAACAACGTTACGGACCTTTTGAGAGCAGAGATAAGCGCATTAGATGAGAAAATTAAGTCAGATTTGCTTTTTGAATTTCACTCTGACACATTACAAGATCTTTGATTTTGTTGATGGGTAAATCAATGCAATTAAGGAGATGAAGGCTAGGAAACTTGATCGAGACTTGTGAGCATGCCAGACTAATACAGCCTATCCATCTGAAGTGGTAAAGTACAGCAATTACAAAAAGGTTACCATGGCACCCAGGCAAGTGCCCCTAATGAGTACTCTGAACACAATGCCCCTCCACCACCTGCACAAGTAGAAGTTAATAGGCACTCTGTGGCTCCTGGTAACACCAATTTAAATTTAAATTCAAATTGCAATCTGGATTTTCCTCCTGTTTTGGACACCAGCACCCAATTAGCTACAAAGGACCAATCCCTGGTGGACTGGAGGTTGCCACAGACAACAAGAGGCAAATCAAGGGGAGTGGTTAGATGGGGTAGAGCACAGAGCAGGTGGTAGCCCCTACTTCACAACAGAATGCTTGGAATAACCATGGTTGCCATGTTTTCAGTAAGCTTGGCTTTGACATATACAATTACACTGACATGGTCATTACCCATACTCATTTAAAATTGTTCACAAAAGGATTTACCTATGTATCCAATTTTCAGTTTAATTTGGTGGACTGCTTCCAGGAGCTTAAGTTGTACACTAGAAAGCTAAGCTTGCCTTGTTTGTTTGAAGGTAAAGACTGCCAGCAATGTAACAACTTAAAAAAAAGTTGTTTCATACTCAACCCCCCCCCCCCAGTGCAGGTATTCAAACAAAATTGTAGATGTGATATTTATGCCCTTGTGCAATCTAACAGACACTGTAGTTACAATTTGGATAGTGATGAAAGGGAGATACTTAATAGAATTTGGAACAATAAAACATTACGAGTCATCAAACCAGATAAGGGAGGAGGAATCATCTTTATGAATACCGTAGATTACACAAAAATGATGATGGACCTTCTCCTTGTTACAGACAAATATATACCAGTCTCCACAGATGAAATTAATGTTTATTACTGCAACACTGATTTTTACTTAGAAGAGCTCCTACTTACTTCTCAGATCTCAAAGGACGTTTACGAGTTTTTAAGTATTGAAAAGACCATCATACCGGTTATCCTCGGGATACCAAAAATGCATAAGGATGCTGATGATCCTCCTTTAAGAAGATTAGTGTCTCCCAGATACTCCAAAACATATCCTTTGGCTGCATACAGATATCAAAAATGTAAACAGTTTGTCCATGAGCAGCCACATATACTTAAAGATTCTTGGGACTTTTTGTGGCAGTTTGTACCTAATTTATATAGAGATGATTCCTTCTTTGTCTGTATCGATGTAGTAGACTGCTTCAATTGCATCCCTTTGGGCAAAGGATTGGATAGATTTACAGAAGCTTTGATATGATGTACATCTGTTTCTTCTTTGTAATTCATCATATTAACCAACTTTATGAAATATGTGTTAAAAGTAAATTGTATTTTCATGGCGAGCTGTACAGACAAAAGAAAGGTGTCACAATGGGAGCAATGTGTGAGCCACTCTATGCATTGTTATGTGGTTTTGGGAAGAACAGTACATACTTGAATTGGCTTATAAAGATTGTTGGTCCATGTATACCAGATACCTGGATGACATCTTTATACTTTGGATTGATTCTCTACCAAAATTGGAAGAATTTCTGAAATACATCAACGCGACTACAATGTTCCTCAGTTTTACTTATTCCATCAGTAAAAATGCCTACAATTATCTTGATCTAGGCATCTACAAAGTTAAGGATAAAAAGATGTTTCAGTCCAAAGTCTTCAGGAAACCAACATTCTCTAATTTGTACTTACATTATAGAAGCTGTCACCCCATGCAACAGAAAAGAAATCACTCACAAATGGCCAATATGTCAGACTTTATGACAGACAAGGAAGGTATACACCCATATTGGGGCAAACTATTCCCCTGGGAAAGAACCCAACAAATACCAATTTTGGTACTAGCTTGGTTCTGACATATCATCCATTAAGCAAGCAAGTTAAAAACATTTTAGCCAGCCTGAACTCTGACAAGTATATTGGAAAAATCATAGGTGATAAGTCACGTGTTGTGTACAAAAGGGCCATCAATTTAAATAATCTGTATGAAAAGACCCATTTTACATCCCATAACAAACATATGACAAAATGCAGCTTCTATAACCAATGTAAACACATTTTGGTGGGGGATGTTGTGGAGTTAAGGGAATCATCCATCAAGATTAAATTAAAAGATTTTTATAATTGCACTTCCACAGGAGTCATGTATATTGCAATATGTGACATATGAGGAGTATTCTACATGGGCAAAATGCAGAGAGCACTCAGTGGGTGAATTTATGAACATCTACATGATATCCACATCAAAAATGAAAGCAATACTCTTTACAAGCACAAAAAGGTGTGGAATGCAACTGTCTCCTTTAAGTTTTCAGTTTTAGAGGAGGTTGCTTTAAATCCTAGGGGTGGACCATGGTAGACAATACTGGAGTCAAGGGAGCTCAAATGGCAATTATTTTTGAATGCTCAGGATTTTCCTGGGCTCAGTGAAAATGTTTCCATTTCAAGTGTTCTAAAATTAAAAGCAATGGATCTTTAATCCAGCTCAGCCGGACCTAGAATTTCTCAGAGTGTTAGCAGATAATGCATTTTTGACTTTAAAGATTAAAGAGTGGATAGTGATATTAGTCTGCTTCCTTGGTTTTAAAAAGAAGGATGGTTTCATCCAAACATTGTTCTGAGAAAGCTCAAAGTGAATTTAGAGGACAAAAGCACTTAACAATACTTTGAATTATTTCTGGCTATGGACTAGTCTTATCTCAAAATGGACCTGACACAAAATTTGGATTACTCTCAACTTTGGACTAATTTAATTTTGAAGTGGAGACAATTAGACCATCTTGTGAACCTCAAGTGGATTACACAAGTTTGACCTTTTCTTACACAGTCATTTTTTTTTTGTTTTTGCCAAACAATATTCTTGAATTCCAAGAGCGATTTTAACAAGCATTCTGATCTTTTATCAGAAATTAATAAAATTTACTTATTGCATTTTATTTTCAAGTGGTTCTAGTGACTACTGGCTTTGAATTTTATTGAGTTAATGACAGTTGCTTAAAATGAAAAAGAAAAAGGGGTGATAAACATCTGACGAGTCAAACATTGAATATCTTTGATAAGAAATGATTATAAGCGGTTAGCTAGAATAATTCAAAAAAGACATGAAAAGAACAGAAAATAATTGTTTAAGCAACTATAAAGAAGAACTTGGAGGGATAGGAAAAAGAAAAGAGATAGATGCTATGGTGAGTTAAATATATGGCAGAAAATGTGAAAAGGATTGTGGAAAGATATTGTTTGTATACATTTGGAGAAGGTATTTGATTCTCTAGAAAATCTAGGTTTAATGAACTTGCAAACACCTAGAACATTTTACAAATTAATAAGCTATGGGTGCATAGGTAAGTACTAGGTTAGCTGCCCTTGTGGATCATTTTAACTCTAGCCAATTTCCCTTTCAGAGGAAAGAATTAAACTCTGTACCTTGTGTCTGTGAGATAACATCTTAACCATTAAGACAGCCTCCAACAAACAACTTCCCCTCATAGGAAGTGCATACAGCACCAAGTGTTACACACACAGACATGGTTTCCCAGAGATTACTAAGGAAGTGTACCTGTACTCAGCAGCTAAGCCAACAATAAATGGGTCAGTATGAAAAGTATGTAAAATACAAATAATTAAGGACAAATGTACAATTTACTCACTGCTGTCCATTTGTTGAATAAATGACATGGCAGAAGGGATTAAAAGGCAAAATGGAGGACAATGGAAGACTTATGAGAAAGTGCCATTACTTATTATCTAGATTAATGATATATTGGTGATGGAAAAGGTAAGGAAGCAGAGAAAGCAATATTGGGACTTAAATGGGAAAGCAAGAGATTGGGATTTAAATTAACTATGGAAAAAGGTCAAGGTTTGGGAGATAAGGGGTGATAGCACACAAAGACATAAGTAAGGAAAAAGTATGAATACTGGTAATCAGTTCTGGAAAAGTCCTAGAAAAAAGAGTGGAGGAGTTAATAAAGAAAAGGAAGCTTTCACATAAAACAAAGCATATCCCTGTCCATAATCAAGTGCATCTTAGATGTATGAATGGGTAATAGAAAATGTACCTCGGACTGCCCCCTGTACTGCTAATGGTCAGAGACAGCACCTAATTGCTTTATTCCATGCATGGGTCTCCTCAAATTATCTATGGTGTGATCTCAGTTATTCTCACTAGGAGTAATATATAATTATCAACCATGTGATAGGTAAGGACAATTAAACAGAGAACAAGATATGTTAATTCAAGCACCAAAATGGAAACTGGCCAGGCTTAAAATGGCACACAAGGACAGTTAGCATTGTACTTACCCATTGAACCTATGAATCAGAAGGAAGAGGGGGAGCCCCTAACCTTTTTTCAACTGCAAATTTGGATATACTGTACTGATCTATTTTTTATTGTTATATTTTTCAATATTCTATGTTTAGGGCAAAATGGCAAAACCACAGCTTTGATACATCTACAAATATTATGAGATTCGCATCACAGTGGTGCAATATGTAGATTTTTTCTTCACAGCAGGAAATTATGTGGTGTAATGCGTAGCGCATTGGACAGTTAGTGACATGGTAAACATCTTTCAAAGATTGTGGGTTCAAGTCCCAGCTGAGTTATGTGGTTTAGTTCTTGACTGGGTGCGATCTGCATGCTGTCCATGTATTCACATGGCTTTCTCTAAGTACTCTGGCTTTCTCCCACATCCCAAAGGCATGCAGTAGGTAGACTGGTGACTCTAACTTTCTCTAGTAGATGCATGAATGGTATGTAAGAAATGTCTGGCAATCTACTTCCATCTCCTACTTGACTAGTAGTCTCGGTGGATAGTGTCGGCTGTCCGTGTGATGACTACAGGTGTTGGATGCAACTCAACAGCATTGGCTGGATGAAAATAAGGGACTATATCGTCAGAAGTCAAAGTCTGTAAAAAACCTTCCATCCCTAGCTAAACATCTTTTATGGAAGACCTGTTCCTTAACAGCTAAGGTGCCTCTAATCTCTCCTTTATGAAAGCAGTCTCTCCTTCTGCTACAATTAAAACTGGATAAAGACCCATCCTCACTCTCTAATTACAGACCACTCTCTTTACTTAATGTTGACAGCAAAGTTTATATGGGTATCTGGGCAGCATGTTTGTCTCCCATGCTGCCGACTTTAATAGATTTAGACCAAGTGGGATTTCTTAAAGGCAGAAGTAGATGGCATCATACATTAAGGGTGGCTCAATGGTTAGAGAAAGGTCAGCTTCTGACTGTACTGCAAGCCTTGTTGTCAGCTGATGCAGAGATAGCATTTGACAATGTCAAGTAATCATATCTGTTTAGGGTACTGACAACTTTTAATTTTTCTCAACCCTTTACACAAGCTTTATTGCCTCTGTGTCAAGGTTTCATAATGGTTGTGTATTGGTCCCTATATGTCACAACCACTTTAAGACACAATAGTAGAACATCGTCAGAAGAGGAAGCAGTGGACTATTCCATTTAAAATCAAGCTTCTGTTAGTCAAAATCATCCTTTATCCAAAGGCTCTTTATCTAGTACAAGGGCTCCCACTGTGCACACCTTGTAAGACATTGTGGAAATGGGATGGGATGGTACTTATGTTTCTATGATCACCATCAGCTTTTAGAGAATGTGAAAGTTCTTATTATGCTCTGCAATCTAATGAGGGCATTTGACTTCTTAAACTGTTGACTTCCTATCAAGCAGCTATAATTAGAGCAATAGGAGATGTTTATAAACTTGATGAGACACTGCAGTGGGTTGTTTCATTAGTGGACAATCTGTACAGTTTGCATCTACACTGGCGTTTATCACTGTTGGGTAAACTAACAAGGGGTGTATACATTTGCATTTATTAGTTGCTGTGGGAGTGGGATTCCATGCCAAATATCTCACAATAGGTACATCTCAATATTTCAATTATCTTTACAGGGTTATACATTTTGTATTTAATACCCTTGACTCTACAGGTAAAGAGCACTCCTGTTTAAACATACAGTACAGTCTCATGACAGTGTGTTAAAGCACATACCTTTAAAATAACTTTCCTGAAGAGGAAAGTATTAATAATAAATAAAATCATTAAATTAATTTTTTTCCCCCAAAGGGAACTTATCTGCCCAGCAAAAGAAAGTACAAACTGACTGTTGATCCCCGATAGTCTCTGAGGATCGTACTCTTCAGCATCAGTAAACTCCAGAAGGCTTGGCGCCCAAACCTGCCTCTTCAGTCAGCTAAGTTTAAGCTGTTTGGGCATATAGAAGGTACCTTGAAGCTTTGGAAGCTGGCTGGCTGTTCCATCTTTGGCAGGATACAACCCATATAGCAAAGGCTACTGCAGAAATAATCTTTCAGACATCTACTGTTATGGCAAGTTCACTTACACAGCTGTACTTTTCCACATTACTTACAAATGTGCAACATAACATCTGTTTCACCATTACTTGCAGTGCATAGCATTTGTTTCCACATTTCATACAGTATATAACATTTGTTTCCATGGTAATTAGAATATATAACAGAACATATATTTCACCATTACTTATAGTACGTAACATTTGTATCCACATTAATTACAGTGTATAACATTTGTTTCCCTATTATATTGCAGTGCATAACATTAATTTCCACATTAGCTACAGTGTGTAACATTTTTTCCACATTATGTACAGTGTATAACATTTGTTTCCACTTTACTCTGTCAAATTGGAAATATGATTGATCACCAGGTTTCCAAGCTCTGGATTTCATTACATTTATGAATAATAATAACAATTATGAAAAACTTCTCTAAGGGTGTGTTGTATTATATTTTTTCAGTAGAACTGTTTTCCCACTCCTATATCATCCCAGTTTAATAGGTTCATAAGATCATGGGTAGTTAGTAGACTATCAGCCCAAGAGCAATTGTAAGCCTAGCCAAAGTTACCCACATTTACCAAAATATAGCTGTCATGTGCCAAATACTCCCAAAAAATGTTACAGTTACCATATAAGCTTGTACACATATCAAGCATTCATATGATACCCTGTCCATTGGGATGGGTCTATGTCAGAAGCTTGAGTTTTTAAAAACCTGAAATTCATATTGTTGAGATGATATGACTGAGTTTCCAAAAACTCAGACTTAAAAAAAAACAACAAAAATCTAAGTTTTTTTACATTTTTGCAGGACAAGCCCCCCCTACACCCCCCACAATCCCTGCATATTATATATACACCAACTCTGAGATCCCACTACAGTGGAGAAAAGGGTAAATTCCCTAATCCTCACTGTACTGTGATCTCCATTCAAAATCTTATCATCTCGATAATATGAATTTCGAGTTTCTGAAAACTCACGCTTCTGAAGAGGACCCCATTGAGACATAGGTGCTAAACCAGGGGTAAATTTGCAATTTCCCATCCATTAGTACAAGTTATGTTTAAACATGGGATGAACTGTGTTTCATACAGATTGGATGGTTGTTCCAGAGATAGGGTAATCTTGGAGGTACATATTTGTGCCTCCAACATATGCTGTTTATATCACAGGCAATGTTTAGGTCCTTAGAGCAGCTATTTCTAATGCTAGTTGCTTTGTGGATGTGTAACAAATGCATCAGTGTTGGATCGGAGGATGCCTTGTAGTCTTGACATAGATCAGCGAGCTGCAGTCTGTGCAGGGATAGGGCTTTGAGATGTTCCATATAGGACTTGTTTACTCCCTGTCCTCTTTTTATTAACCTCTGTGATCTCTCAAGCTGTTGCAAGTGCCTGATCAGTACATGCCAAAGGCTAAATTGTGCTCAATGACTGCTTTGATCAGAGCAAGTACAATGACACAGTGATCTCCTTAGACCTGGATGTGATGCTCTTACTTATAAAAGTTTTGCAATGCAGAATAGTTTTCTCACCACAGGAGACATGCTAATTTAAAATGCAAATGAAGTTATGGAGAAAAGTATTCAAACTAACACTTATTGTTACAGGAAAAAAACACAAACCAAGGTATAAATGACTCTTCTTTAAAAATGTTTAAATTCAGAGTCTACTCTGTTTAACATTCATCAAGAGTAAATCAAAAGCATATCTGGTAAACCCAGGGATAATTGCAGAGCCTGCACTCAGCCTTAATATATATTCTCAAATAAATATCAAAAAGTATTTTATTAAAGTGTTTTATGCAAGAAAGTATGCAGTTTTTAACCTAGGAAATATAGATAAAATGATAAAAAATCCTGGACAGGAAAGGATGAATGACCCGTGGCTGTCCATTACATTGCATTACATTGCTTTTATTCTGTAGTACAAGAGAAATATCTTTATCAAGTAACTGTAAGTTTCTTCCTTTTACATGCCAGACTCATAAACACTAGAGTAGAGACTTCCACTCACTTAGCCTAATGCAGTGAGTATTTTCCGGGATATCATCGAAATATCTGATTTTTAGTGATATTGCATTGCATGTGGAAGGCTACAGTGCTTAATTCTGTTTCTTCCTTTGCCTTGAAAACTCTGCAGATAGAGCTTGCTCTCTTCAGGGCCATTCTGGAAGGCGGATACAAGGAGCAACTGAGTGACCACTAGTATGTGAGTCCAGGAGAGTGTGACATTAAAGACTGGATTGTACTATCTTCAGGATCTGCCCTTTATCATAAGATAGTGTGATCTCATAGCTTGTATACATAATTCGCATGTGGTATGAGATGTGCAGCTCTACACATATGGCGCGCAGGGGGCCTTGCTACCTGCAAAGAAATCTTTGGTAGGTGTTTTCTTAATTTCAAACATGCTTTGTTTTGAAGTGTTTCCAATGCTTTGTAATTGTTGTTTTGTTAGGCGATCACAGCACCTTCAGACTTTCATTAGGAAGCTAGTGTTCATCACATCTGTAGCTGTGAGTTATCTGAACAGTGCTGGAACCCCTCACTTAAACAGGTAGTCATGTACAGCTAAAAGCCAAAGTCATTGTAGGTGGCTTTATCACAGCTTATCCAGACAAAATCAAAATCTGCTATTTTAGAAAAAAATCAGCAATTTTGAAACAAACTCAGCTAGCAAACGTCATGTACCACATTACAAAATGTGAGAGTCGTGGCTCTGCTTTGTGGTATCCAGTTTTACCTTTAATCCTGTCATCTACACTATTATAGCCTGGATTCATTTATTACTGAACTTGAGAAGCTACATGCAGGGTATCTAACAAGCATATATAAGCTGGAAATAAAAATTACTAACGGTGGACATTATGCATAAAAGTAGGGCAACTCCCCGTACTTGGTTCTGTATATAGTCTTGGAGACTTAGGCCTGTTTGTTTTACCATAACAATTTTCAAGGATAAGTACTTGTTTTAATATTTATGGAAGTCTTTCAAATAGTTTTTACCTTAGTGAAAACAACTCCAGATCTTTAGCTGTGATATTTGTATATTTAAGGCCTCTGGGGCTATACAGCATTAAACTCATAATATAAAGGATGATAGAGATATAAGATAAACAAGATGTCAGTGATTCAGCCAATCCGTCTGTTCCATGCTGACATCACACACATAAAACACCAATGAGAACAACAGGTCTACATCCCAACTTCTGATGCACCTATGAGAAGCTGCAATTCCATCTGCTCTGTAAGCCATATCAGTAGTGTGACCATTCACTTTACATTCAGACATTAAATTTACATAAAATGAGCCACTTAGGCAACACCAGGCCCTTGTGGTAAAAATGTACAAAATTACCTGTTGAAATGTTTGTCCTGGTAGCAAGCATTTTTAAATGTAGCCTGAAGATTGGTTAGGATGGGTGCACCATATAAGACAGATGGGAAAAGGTGTAAATCAAACCAATAGTTAATAGCTGGTGCACATAAAATAAGCTAAAATAACCAAATGCTAAAAAGTGCAATATTGTTGCATTTGGTAAATAATCTCACATATAGACAACACCACGTTCCAAAATGAAGATATTGTGAGGGACCCTGGAACATGGGTAGATATTCCCTGTGCTTTCATCATCATGTTGTAACAGTGGTTAGGAAATCTTTATATCTGACACAGCTGATTGCAAATGGCAATCATCACTACATCCAAGGAAGCCCTTGTCCCTCTATATTCTGCACTGATCAGGCCCATCTTAGAATATAATGCCCTTTTGAGATGTCTCTTACTAATCATATCATAGGTTCATAGGTCGGTACTAGGCTATCGGCCCTAGGGCCTATAGAAGCCTAGCCATAACAATTCCCTGGCTATTTCTTCCCACACTATTTACTTCCCTGGACCCCTGTCTAGCAGGGTGCCTGATGTGATCCCTGGGGTGAATTTCCTTTCTCCCATCCAATCATCAAGGTTCCTTTTGAAGAGGGCCAAAGAGGTGCTCTGCTTGACATGTATGGGCAGTCTATTCCAGAGTCTGGGGAGTCTCTGGGTCAGGAACCTACCCCTCTAGCATGTTTTGTTTATTGTGATGACAAGGTTTAGATCCCTGGAGCGTGCGGCTCTGAGGGATTGGGATTTCTTTAAGTGTAGCATGTCCAACAGCTCTGGGTTTGACATGGCCTTGTATGTTAAGCAGAGATTGCCTCGGAGTAGATGATATGCGACAGAGTATAGCTGGAGTTTTTTAAGGCAGTCAGCATAGGGCATCTGCTTTAGGCATGTGATTCTTTTAGTGAGGTATTTCTGCGGCTTTTCCAGTTGTTGCAGATGTCTTGAGAGGTACATACCAAATGAGGCATTGTATTCTATGACCTCCTTTTTTTCTGGATGAAAAGCCCTTAGTGATGAGGTGTGCCACATAGAAGGATTTCCTGACTGTTGTGACAATGTGGTTATTGAAGGTAAGACCACTGTCCACCTGTGTCCCTAAGTTTCTTATCACACTTTCAGAGTTTAGTGCACTGCCACCTATGTGGTAATTCATGGGTACATTTTTTTTCCCAAAGGGGATAACTATACATTTCTTGGCATTGAGCTTGAGCCCATGGCTCTGGCACCAAGCATCTGGTTCTGTAAGGCCCTTTTGTAGAGTATCAACATCATTTGGGGATTCAATAATGGCTCCCAGTTTACAGTTATCTGTGAACTTTGTTAGCCAGAGTCCCTTAGTGTTGGCCTGTACTTCAGAGAAGTAGATGCCAAACAATAGAGGTCCCAGGACTGAACTCTGAGGTACTCCACTTGTCTCTTGTCTGGAGTTGGATTTGGAGTCAGCTACTTTTACAGTGTGGGTTCTGTCAGTAAGCCAGTTGGCAACTCATCGAGTGACGTAGGGATTAATGCCCAGCTTAGTAAGTTTATCTATGATTCCAGAGTGGGGGATGGTGTTAAAGGCCTTGGTGAGGTCCAGATAGGCTGTGTGGACTGCCTTACCCATGTCCATGGCTCTGGAGACTGATTTGAAGAAGTCAATCAGGTTCAGGAGATAAGATCGGCCCTTCACGAACCCAAACTGGGTGGGGTCCAGTGTTTTAAGGTTGCCAATGCCTTTGTTTATAAGTTCCATGATAATACATTCCATGGCCTTGCAGATCAGGCTCGTCAGACTGAAGGGGCGGTAATTCCCGGGATCCAAGGTGGATCCCCCCTTGTGGAGTGGGATAACTGTAGCTGTGCGCCACTCAGTGGGCATGAAGCCTGAGGTAAGGGTATGATTAAACATGACACTTAGGTGAGGTGCCAGTTCATTTTGTAGTTCATGTAGTACACAACCTGAGATGTCATATGGTCCCATGGATGCTGTATTCTTAGCTTTGGAGAGTGCGTTTTTTATCTGTGTGGCCGTTATTACTGGAATTTGGCAATCTTCCTGTATTGAGATGGGCCATTTAGGGGGTGAGAGGGGGATGAAGTTGACACTGAAATGATCTGCCAGGATATTGGCAATATCCTTGGGATCAGTATATTTAATGCCATTCTGTTGTAGCTCAGAGCAGATCTGAGCATTGCCATTTAGATTCTTGACATAGTTATAGAATGCCTTGTGGTTGTCTTTGGAATCTTTGTCAATTTTATTTTCGTAACTAGCTTTGGAGGATTTTATGTGGGATCTCAGCTTCTTACTGAGTTTGGTAAGGGAGTTTTTTGCATCCTGGGATTTTCCTCTTTTCTGCAACAGTTTCTTCCTTTTGTTGTAAAGTTTGTTTATGGCAGGGGACCACCAGATTGGCTTCCTTTTTTTGGAGGAGAGCATCTTGGTTCTATTTGGGATGGCACAATTCATGCATGAGTGGATGTGCTCGTACAGTGCCTTAGTGTAGGAATCAGCAGTCAAACTTTCAGTTCCCATCTACATGGGTGTCATGAAGTTTGTCACTTCTGACTTGAGTAGCATGAAGTTGGCTTTGGAGACGTTTTTTATGGAGGTTTCTTTACTGGGGGGTGGGGGTGGGATGTGATGTTAAGGGTGATTAGCTTATTGTCTGATCTGACCAATGAGGGGGCGTCCATAGGTGTGGAGCATCAATTTCCCATGTTGGTAATGACCAGGTCTAGGATATTGGAGCCTCTGGTGGGACTATGGATTAGTTGATCCAGGGCATTGGAATTTATGAATTCCAAGAACCATTGGGCAAAGGAGTTGGTACACGAGTAGTTTTCTCAGTTAATGGCAGGGTAGTTGAAATCACCCAGTATTAGGGTGTTTGGTTGTATATTAATATTTTCCAGTATGTTTAGAAAGATGTAGTGAGAATCTTGGGGCATGGTGGGGGATCTGTAGCAAGCTACAATTTGGATTGCAGTCTTACCTAGTGTTAGTTGCACCTGGAGAATTTCAGACACATTGTGTTGGGCAACTAACCTGGTGGGGTGAATATCCTTGTTGAATATGGACACTCCTCCACCTTTAGTGTTTCGATCTTGGTTTGGTGGCCGAAAAGTATATTAAGAGTTGTAGCCTGGTATTGCAGGGGTGCTCTCCGGAGCCTTGAACCAGGTCTCAGTTACTGCACAGATATCGATGTTCTCCATTTTTAGGAGTGCCTCGAGAGAGTGCATTTTGAGGTTTAGACTTTTAGCATTGAGTAGCATTACCGTCAGATTTTACATGCTTGTACCTGTTACGGTGGTGGTTTTGTCCTTTGAACTTTGCCTAAAAAAGGCACTATAGGGGTGGCAAGAGCCTTTGCCAGTAACCTAAATCCCAGGGGTGACAGGTGCAGACCATCTCTGGCAAAGCATCATGGTCTGTCGATCATGTCATCCCAGGCAGACAGATACTGGATCCCCTTTGAATGACACCAGAAGCTTAGCCAATTGTTGAAGTCAGTCATTTTGTCCTTATATTGTGGTAGCATTTTGGGTGAAGGCAGGATGTTACTCAGGACTAGGGTCATTCCTACCTGGGCCACATGATCCAAGAGCTCTTCCATGTCTCTTTTCATGTAGTCCAGGGAGGTACATCTCAAGTCATTCACTCCAACATGGACAATGACAGAGTCATATTTGTACTTGTTGTGGAGTGACTTGAATGCATGAGTTATGGTGCGGATCCTTGCACCCGACAGGCAGCTCACTGTAATTTACTCCTTGTTCAACCTGATGAGTGGGACATCAGTGTGCCTGACTATAGACTCACCTGTGACTAAAGTGTTAGGTACATTGTCTTGCCTTAGGGGCTGTTGCTGGGTGGCACACTGGTGTTGTGAGCTATGTGACACTTTGGTTGTGACTGGTGTTTGCATTTCAGCTTCGGAGGTCCTTGTTGCTTGGGCAGGTTACAGTTAAGGGCCTCCACATATGTGGATTTAGTGTAGCCATGTGTGGGTGTTGGTGGTGTGAGTTTAGAAGGGCTATGTGTTGCTTGAGGTGTAGTGCAGGTGTTAACCTTCTCCTCTTGACTGTCTAGCACAATCTTGGGTGAAGAGAGCTCTGCTTCCAGTTTGGCTATGCAACTGCATCTCTCACAAGTTGTAGTGTTGGGTGGTAGGAGGAGAGGGTTGTCTGTGTACATGAGGCCATTGCTGCATTGCCCCAGTATGCCCAGATTCACCAGGTAGACAGGAGAAATCACTGGAAGCTTTGGGCATGCCTGGTTTGGTGATTTTTTTAAATTGGAAAAACCCCAGAGGTGCCTAACAAAAAAGATCACAAGCTTAAAAAGGTCTGAACTACTAGGTAAGGCTGGAGGCTCCGTCCCTGTATTCAGTGTTCTATATTTTCCTTAGAGCCAGTGTCCACCTTGCTTTCCAGACCATTAGGGATCTTGCAGTCCAAGACCTCTTAACTCCATAAATTAAACAGTGGAGTGAACATTACCACCTGAAATCTGAACCTTTTACAACAAATAAATAAATCTCTGTGGAAAGACAGATCCATCATGCAATGACTACACCCTCTCTGGAACAAACTTCAACTCTAGATCAGGCAATAAGATACAATGACTCCTTGAAAAGTGAGGTAAGGTCTAATGGGAATAGTAGCAAGGTGTATATGGCCACAGGGACCAGTTGTCTTGTATTTTCTGATTCTACACTGACTCTATGAAAAGTATAAAAGAACATTTAAGAGGTCTGATAAAAAATGTTTTGAAGAACATGCATGTTAGAGCTTAAGGTTTTTTTTAAAGTAATACATCTTTTCCTGCTTTTCCATATTCTGATCCGTGACAAATCACTACAAGATGCCAGGCTAAGCTTTCCACTGTAGGTATTCTAAAAACAACCTGAAGCAGCACATAATTTCACATGGTGTGGGGGGGGGGGTATCATTCCAGAACCCCGTAATGCACAACCATCTCTACTGAAACAGCACGGCACAATCCCTGGTTAAATTACTGCAGGCCAAGCTTGCAGTACATATTTGTGAACCTGTAACTTGATTATACCACTGGCAGCACCGTGTTAAGTTCCCTGATTAAATTACTGCAGCCCAAGCTTGCAGTACATATTCGTGAACCTGTAACTTGATTATACCACTGGCAGCACTGTGTTAAATTCCCTGATTAAATTACTGCAGGCCAAGCTTGCAGTACATATTTGTGAACCTGTAACTTGATTATACCACTGGCAGCACTGTGTTAAGTTCCCTGATTAAATTACTGCAGGCCAAGCTTGCAGTACATATTTGTGAACCTGTAACTTGATTATACCACTGACAGCACTGTGTTAAGTTTACTCGTTATACACTGATACATAGTGCATGACGTCTAACTTTAGTATGTAATCACTGGTTTCCGTTTGCACCATTTTCTGGAATAGTTATCACCTACTAACATTCACAGAATATTATCATGGTTTGCAGACAATCTTGCCCTCTCTATAGTAGTGACCAACTAAAGTCATGCCCAAGTAAATATCTAAGAAAATTTCGGGATTCCAAAAATTATGCCAAATCTTCCTTTGTCCAGATGACAATATTTTTCACAGTAAGCAACACCAGTGTATAAGGCAAAAAACAAGGATTGTCAGTACTCTGAAGATGCCCTCATGTGTGTGCGTGAAAGCGCTTAGTACAATTTTGGTTAAATAAATAGGTTCATAGGTTAGTACTAAGCTAACTGCCCTTGCGAGCCATTTTAAGCCTAGCCAATTACCCCTTGTGAGACTCAAACCCTGCACCTTGTGTTTGTAAGGCAAACACCTTAACCATTAGGCCACCCTCCCACAAATAAATCAGTGGTCTGCAGCTGCTCCTGGTTCGCCTTTTTTGTTTTACTAATTCTGTGTGAAATATTGCCTTCTACACCATGACATATTGGGAGAGCTGCATTTCATCGGAAAGTAATCATTAAATGTGTTTTTCATTAAAAATATTTATTAATAGTGAATTCTATTGGTAAAACATGCTGTTAGTGATAGGGAACAGAGGGGTTATTCCTTTCACTTAAGTTGCAATCGCTACTACTCTTTGTTGGTAGAGATCAGTGTAAGTGGAAAAAATGAACTGCCTGCTACCCTTCTCGCACATTACAATATATTGATGTCGCATTCTGTGGTTCACTTACAGTGTGACTCAGTAGCAGTGATACTTTTCTGATGAGATTTGCTGATGGTGGGCTAAGGCAATTTGTCTTGTGCCACACTTGTGATATCATAGTTAGTATAGTTAAAGTTGTGGGGATGTGGGAAGTACATGAGGGGGGTAGAGTCGTCCTCTGCCAAAACGTGTTGCAAAGTTTATGTGAAAGTTGATGGTTTGTGTCCACTATATTAAACATTGATGTTAGTTTACATCAAACATTCAACACTGACCAATGAAAAAGCATCCTAGAAACAACTCTTGCTTAGCTTAATAATGACCAAAAACATCAGAATATTATAGATAGCCTTTTGGCTTTTTAAATTCCATTTCCTTTTGTTTCACCATGACCATAGTACATTTGTGTAGTAAATTATGTAGAAATTTAGTAAAACTGACAGATTTTGCAAGAAAATGTATTAACTGTATAAATCCAAATTTGCTTTCAGCTTAATATCATTTTAGGAAATAGAGTCTCCAAACTGGCTTTTACTTTAGTCTATGCAGGATGCAAGGCATATGTCTCTACTACATGCACAGTCTATTATAAAGAATGGAGCACTTTTATTTTCTCTGGGTCGACGACTACAGTCTCTGTTGTATTCCTGTATGATCTAGCATCACCTGTAATATATATTGCTGATTGTTAAAATCCGTGTTGATTTATAATTTTTCCCTAGATACAATTACTTAGGTGCTATGGGTGGAATGCATATGGAACTCCAGAATGACCTTCTTGAAACTGATAGCAGCATGTCTGTAGTGCTCTTACACCATGTTTTTCCTTGTCTATAATGTTTAACAATGTACCATGTTCTTATATGGCTAACAATGTAATCTCCGGATGCTATTCCCCCCTGGGTGCTCTATGGAAATGAGCCTAGCTTAGCATAATAAATCTTTTCAGAAAAACACACATAAATAAATATCTAAATGCATACCTACATACACACACATACATACATACTTGTATGCATTATGTTTAGTCTTAATGAATAGAAGCAGAAAACAGAGCTGTCGCTTGTCCAGTCAGGATAAAAGAGACGAACAGTTGTAGGTTCAGTTCAAGCAGCTTTATTATATACAAACACATCAGGACTGAGGCTTAGTAACTTAAATAAACTTATAAACAGCTTGACTACTGCAGTCTTACATGTTAACCCTCTGGCTGTTCTCTCAAAATGGCACTGCTGCCCGCACGTGCTCACTATTTACATGCACGTGCCCTCACTTTGAAATGCTTCTTAAAGTTACAACACATGCACTGTTCTAAAAGAACCACTGAAGTGACTCAGCTGAATGCATACAGAGTACCATATTAAAAGGGAAAAAAAGAGGCATGTAACCAAAAGAACACATGCTGAAGGTATAAGTTAAGTAGCTCCAGGGAGATGTCCAAAAGTATTATTTCATAGAAAATTTTGTTGATGATCAGAAAAGGATTCCAAGCATTGGGGTGGATAGTGAATAAGCTGTCAAATATGGAGGATTTGCATCTTATTTATTACTTAGATTAGTTTATTCTGTGCTCTTTATCTGTCATCAAAAATGTATTTTAAAGAATCTGAGGGAGATTTCTTCTGATGTTTGTAGGCACTGCTTTCCCCAGCTCTTAAAATGTTAAAATGCCATGGACTAAAACGAAATGCCAAGAAATGCATAACAATATTCTTTGGGAAGTCATCCACATCTGGTAACTATCATATTGACAACACACCCCTAATAGTTGACCCGATAGTCAGGGACTTGCTGACACACAGACAGTAATCTTGCCTTTGACCATCATGTGTCTACAGTAGTGAGGAAATCATTCTATGTTGTGCAACTTATAAACAAAGGGATGGCATCTAGGTCCAAGGAGGCCATTGTTATACTGTATTCATCAGTCATCAGATCTATCATTGAGTACAATGCCTCCTATGGTATATACCTAACCAGGCACATCCAACAATTGGAACATCCACAGAGGTTTGTCTCTAAAAAATACAGGGCATAAGTAACATGTCCAGACCATTTCAAAGCCCTATCCCTCTATTCTTTCCCCTATAGGCTGCCGAGAGGTAATACATGCTTGGTATAGTAGGCATTGTCAGCATACCTCTCAACTGCACCAAATTCCTCGGTATTTACTAGTTTTGAGGGCAAAATAATGGGGTGCCATGAATTCCTGAGTGGTCCCTTAAATTCTTGTTTTTTTTTCAAATTTCTTTTTTTTTAAAGTTGAAGTTCTCACTGACATCATCGCATATCACTAGCATTTCCCGCAATGTCATCAACCTGCAGGGGCAAGTGCAATGATGTTAGCATCTTGAGGCAGCCTGCCAGCCTGTCAAAAACTTGGAGAGCTCGAGACTGTTTACCTTTGTACTGTGCACATTATGTTAGTATGTACATACATGTTGTTTTGTGATTTAGATAGCAGGGACTCAGGAGGGCAGCACAGCAGGCAGCAGCAACCAGCAAGCGGACAAGGAGCTGTAAGTCATATTTCTAACCTCTGCCACTCAAGTGAGCCCAAGTAGCAAGCAAGAACTTTAAGTGCAGCATAGGAGCAGATTCTGGTCCTCGTCCATTCAGTGTCCACACTCCCAGGAATCCCAGACCCAGTCCTAGGATGAGAAAACTTACCTTCTCCAGCAACTTAACCTCCTCCGGCTCCAGGTAAGTGAAAAAGAAAAGAAAATGCATATCCAGACACGATATGTGTCATCTCTCACCCTGTGTGAGGGAAGTCAGCAAGGCTCCATGCATATCCAGACACGATATGTGTCATCTCTCACCCTGTGTGAGGGAAATTCAAAGTCAGCAAGGCTCTATAACCAGACTCTTCAGTGGTGAAATTAAATGAACTAGTATAAGAACTTGTCCAAATAAAATATACTAAAAAGTTTGCATGTTACAATGTATAGAACAATATTATACCTGCTGTTCTGTCTCAAAAATAGCCAGTGTACAGAATGTATTTTTCTGTTTTCTCAGTCATTCCCATATACACATTCACTCTTACTAAGCATGTTTTCTACTTACAGCCTTTGCTTTGGTTTACCTTATTACCTTTAATGCTGCCCTACAGATCCTGTTTCCATTTTTACTACATACATGAATACTTACACTTTATGAGTCAGTGTGTGTTAAGGATGACTAGTTTTTTAAATTAAAGGTACATGATTTATTTATATTTATTGACAAAGTTAAACCCAGTAGACATGGCATATTTTCAGGGAGGACTCAAGGCAATATTCATTCTGACCAGAGATAATTTGTTCACGACACCAGGAAAAAATACCCCATTCTTTTCAGTAAATGCCATGGAATCTGTTACATCCTCCTAAGGTATTAGGTAGTGGAAATGAGACATCTGAGGGATGGTGCCAAAGGAATATAGCACTTTCTGATGCCGAATTAGGGTGTGTTTACTGAAACAGTTTAAGAACCTGGTGCAGGATTAGAACCTACAGCCTTCTGACAAACATCAAAGGTGAAAGTGCAACATGCTGAGTCATCTGTCACTGTTACAACCACTAACACTGTAACATTGCAGCATCATTGCTAAATGTTTCCAGTCCTTTTCTTCTCTGTCTCCTGCTTGTATCTCCCACCTTGAAATAAGTTTCTGATAGCAATGTATGATTTTTCTTAGCTAAAATCATAAAAAATAATGGATTGAGAATTGCTATAATTCATCAATTTTGACAGTGTTCTGGATTACTGCAGCTGCAGATGGTATGAGCTAAACAAAAAATACACCGGAGAGGAAATCCCAGCCTGTTACTGCTTGATTTTGTATATGTTCAGCACACAGATATGTTATTACTTGTGTTTCTATAAGTAGCCTGTGCACTCCAGTCATGACAGCACTGTTCTGTAATCTCTGTAGAGATTTCTGTTCACTGAATACAGATCCAGCTTGATCATTTCCAATCTGAAAGTCCCCTGCTGCACTGTCTGTTGCCAGATATATCAAATTGTGGTTCCACAGTAGTAATGCTGAACCATAGTACTTGTCCAGAATATTATTCTGACACGCCATCTTGAAATATCTGTTAAAATCATTAACTCTTTTTTGGAAACCTTATTTAAGCTAAATTTCCAGATGATATCAGTGAAATTATCCCTTAGGATAAAGAAGGTCAAGTTTGAATAAATAAACTAGAGACTCATAGAATGGTGCCTGGAGTGCATTATGCAAAATCAATCACCCAAGATTATGCAAAAGTGAGTTTTGCATACACCACCAAATAATGCAGTGCAACTGGCCAGAAATTGCCTTTTATGACAACAGTATACAATGAAGAAGATACCAGCAGGCAGCCTATAAATGGCATGGAATACACAAAGGAAGAGAGATGCCAAGATACAGGAAAGCCAGATGTGTTTTTGATTTAAAGCAACTGCAACAGCAAAAGTAGTAACTCGGTTTCCCAAAAACAAAAACTTGCAGACTGATAATTTAATCACATAATCATGTAACAAGCACTGTTGTTCTAAATGAGATGGTGAATTCACATCAACGTTTTCCTATGCTAGCTGAAGAGAGAGAGGATTCTCCAAGGATTCAGTCAGAGAATCTCTTGAACAACATGGTTTCCTGTATAGATAAATATGTGCCTCTGTTATGATTATAATTAACTTAGTCAGACTGAATCATCTGCACTAGAAAAGAAACCAAGACTTGGCTAATACAGTCAGAAAAGCTCTCACTGCTACGTCTGTTGGTACGGCTGTGGGACAAGAAAAAGCTGTCATCATGAAAACAAATTACTTTTGTGGCCGAGCACAAGCATGCTTTATCATTAGTGAATGGAGCACTGGTAATTGTGAATTTTCCACCATCAGCATTTCTGTTTTAGAGCACCATTACTCGCACCACCTCTAGTGACAAAGGCTGAACTACACCATTACTGTAATCCTTACAAGTGCCGGATCCCCTTCATTCACCATTTCACACAAATGTCAGGAGAGAATATTTTGAAGATGGGAGAGTGGCACATGTTCACAAAAATAAGTCTTATTTTTTCCAAAGACTGATGGGCTCCATCAGGTACTTCTAAGGTGTAGCACATTCTAAACAGGGCCAGAGAATTAACTAAAGAATGAGACAGACGAGGAAAGGATGGTATTGTCTGTTGTTTGACAAGGACTGGCTGATTAGCAGTAAGCAGGAAACAGCATATTGGTTATTCCAAACTGTCTTTGTGTACTATTACATTTTTCTATTCTGAAACAAGTCATAGTGCAGATAGCTCATTTCTTGTACTGTCTTATAAGCAACATGTGTCCTGCTTGCTTTACCTCCAGACTCCTGTGTAGCAGTTAATTTTATTTTTATAAAAGAAAATTGTATTCTAGTTTTATAAAAGTTCAACATTTTATACAAGTTCTTCAGATATTAATATAAATAAAACAGTTTTATGGTTATATTTTGTGTAATTTAATATTAATGTAGAAGCAGTTAATTTTATTTTTATAAAATAAAACTGTATTTTACTTTTATGCACATACCAAAGTTAATATAAATAAAACTATTGTTCTGGTTATAGTTTCCAAAATCCCACAATTCCATTGGTGTGGGAGGGGTTACATAATTATGTGTGCATATTTTATGTTAATCAGCATACAGATTTTTGGCTAGCTGTACCTACTTTTCATGTGCCTTTGTCCAGATTTTTGATGATTCCACGTTGAGAGGTATGATTGTTAGACCCCACTGTCTGATGGACCTCCTGCATATCCGCAAAGCAAACAGCACCAGAATTACTCATTCTAAAGACTTAAACCTTGCCTATGATATAAATAAGACCTGCTGGAGAGATAGGTATATATCCCAGAGACTATCCCATCTCTGGAATAGGTTCCCCATCCATGTTGAACAGAGTCCCTCCCTAACTCAAGTGTAACTTGAACAATTGGATGGGGAATAGCAAATTCATCCCTGGTTTGGTATCAATATCTCTAATGCACCCAGGCAGCATGTAAATGGTTGATCTCCCAGACCCCTGATTGTAAATGTTTCATCTCCAAAGCCCCTGCTTACACTTATCAAGGTTACGAAAACTTGTTAGAAATTTGGCATGTACAGCTAGGCTTAAAAATGCCCTAGTGGGTGGAGCTACTGGTGTCACATGTATCATCACACATAATGTAACTCCTGTCCCTTCATCAGTATTAAAATGCTAACATCAATGTGCTGTGTAATGACAGCATTGTCCCCATTGTGGAGACCATGTTAGATTGCAGGCAGAAAACTCTCCCTCCCAGAGTATGTGAGCTAATAAAAAGCTGGTCTTTTCTACTCCTGCCCACTTGGCCCCTCCGTTTTCCAAGCCACTAGTCAATCTTGGGTCATCAGATTTGCAGTCAGGGCTACCTCTATGTCATAAAGTCCGAAGGCTAATGATTGTCTATAAAAACTTTCAAATCTGGCTATATGAACTAAAAAGTGTTTTTTACAATATTTAATAATTATCATATTGGTGAAATGATACTTTATTCCAAATACTTCACTAGAAGAAAAACATGTCAATTCATGAGTTTCACTAAGAAGTTCAGTGAACTCAACACTAAACAGGGTAACCAACTAACCATATGAAGCTACCTGTTGTAAAATGAATTGTAACCAACTAGCTCTATGATGTGCCTGTTGTAGAATTAATTATAACCAACTAACTGTATGAAATTACCTGTTGTAAAATTAATTGTAACCAACTAGCTCTATGACATTACCTGTTAATTGTAACCAACTAACTCTATGACATTACCTGTTGTAGTATTAATTGAACCCAACTAGAAGTTTCATTTCTCCAGGTCTTTTGGTTTCTAATACCATGATGGAAATGGACCCCATTCCTAAGACAAAGTATGATTAAAGTTTGTGAAATTAGTATTGACTCAATCATTGATGCTAGCGAAAATTGCTCTTCATACCACTGGCAATGTGCCCAAAACTGACTCCTTCTGCAATTCGCACAGAGTTATACATACATACTGGTAGTGCATCTAAATATGACTGTAGATTCTTTGTTATGAGACCCATTGCTCCTACTACTATTGGAACTCTAGAAGGCACCTGAAGTACAATTAATTGCAACAAACTTACTCTATGAAATTACCTGTTGTAGAACTAATTGTAAACAACTAAGTCCATGAAGTTACATTTTGTAGAATTAATTGTAACCAACTCTATAAAATTACCTGTTGTAGAATTAATTGCAACCAACTAACTCTATTAAATTACCTTTTGTAGAACTAATTGTAAACAACTCTATAAAATTACCTGCTGTACAATTAATTGTAACCAACTAACTCTATGAAATTACCTGTTGTAGAATTAATTGTAACAAACTAACTCTGTAAAATTACCTGTTGTAGAATTAATTGTAACCAACTAAATCTATGAAATTACCTTTTGTAGAATTAATTGTAACCAACTAACTATTTGAAATTACCTGTTGTAGAATTAATTGCAACCAACTAACTTTATGAAATTGCCTGTTGTAGAATTAATTGTAAACATAGGCCGCGGTGGTGCAGTGGTTACCGTTGTCGCCTCACAGCAAGAGGTTCTCCTGTTCGATTCTTGGTTGGAGCACCTTCTGTGTGGAGTCTGCATGTCCTCCCCATGGTCGAGTGACATTAAAGACATGTAGGTATGTGCGTGTGTGAATGGGCGTGCCTTCCTTGAAGGTTGGGCATCGGCTGGCAACTCGGCACCGTAAAAATCCACTGCCAATCAACAGCAGACGGGAGTTCCACTGTAGCAACCCCTAACCAGGAAAAGCCTAAAGACTTTTCAGAATTAATTGTAAACAATTAAGTGCGTGAAGTTACCTGTTGCAAAATTAATTGTTGCAAACTCACTGTATGAAATTACCTGTTGTACAATTAATTGTAACCAACTAACTCTATGAAATTACCTGTTGTAGAACTAATTGTAATTAACTAACTCCATGACCTCACCAATTGTAGGACTAAATTTTACCAGTTCACTGTATGAACACACCTATTATAGAATTTAAGTGCAAAGACTTGCATCTTTGAAAAACACAGGAATAGAGGGCACTTAATCACTGAAAATCATATCCTTATTTTGACTTATTTTTGAGCATTTTGTTTTTCGTTTACTTCATTATAGTGCTTTAACATCCCATTACACATCAAAGAAGATGGGAAGTAATCATAATAAATGAACTGCATTTCAAAAATGCATCTGTATGTCTCTTCAAAAAGCACTAACAGTACAATACTCTATGCCGTCTGTCCTTAAGTGCTTTTTGAGTAAAACCACAGCACAATACAACATGTATAAATCAATGGAAATTTAATTCTTAAACAGATTCCCAAGTCAGGGTATTCCCTTTTTTAGAAACTTGCTTGCAGGTGGTGTAAAAACAAAGCCCGAGATATAAACATGTCAGCAGGTGGTTAGCAGAGGATACAGTGCCACCTCTGTGTAAGCTGCCTTCAACTGCTTTTACACATGTTCCACTTCTTATTTTAAAATAACATGTGCCCAAAATCTACAATGGCATTATTGATTTTTGGAGCGGTACAAACTGCTAGGCACACAGAATAATGCAGGACAAGTAGTGAAAAATAAGCCGCTAGTTTCTATTTGGGTTTATTAAAACCACCTTAACACCAGTGCCATAAATATCTATGCAATGAACTCGTTGAGTGTTTATCATCTGTAACGGAGTCATGTTTAATTCCAAGGTTTTCACACTGCTTCAAAGTGCATTAAATCATTTTAGCAAGTTAAATATTTATCCTGCTTGGCTCGTGTCATATATTGAGTCGTCTGCATAAAACATATTTCCAGTAGTTTGGTTGTTTTGACACGTGAAATCTGCATTTGCCTTAGTCTACGCATTCTTATTTTTTGTGACATTTACACGAGGACTACTTAATAAAACATTGGTGATGGAATAAAGCTTCTCAGACTCCTAATTTGTTCTATTGTACAATCGTTCATGAATCAACACACACAATACACATTTATAGCATGTGTCTAACCTGTACATTTGTTTACTTTTTATTGTTCATTTTTTTTTTTCTTTTATTTTGGATAAGCAGACCCACTAAGACAAGAGGGCCTTTTTAAGAATGACCTAAGATGGCATTTTGTTGTGTAACAGAAATATCACTAGAGCTTCACAGAAATATTTTGCAATACATCTGTTAATCTAATGGGTATAATAGGTGCAGATAAGTGCTTCTTTTTAGAAATGATCGAGGAACCCTTCCTGGTTAAATGACTATCTCACAGCCAGGGCTACAGAATAAAGCTCAGTGTTTGCTCAGAAGCAACAATCTGAGCTAAACTACAAAATTTCATGCTTTTATTTTCTGAAAGGTATGACGTGACCTTTTTTATCCCTTTAATCCACCATATTGAAATGCATTTGGGGTTCTCAGTTCCACATCATCCCTGAGTGATAGCAATGTTCATAGACACCAGAGTTAACAAAAAGGTAGGAACATATTTGCATTTTTTTTTATAAAGCTAACGCCCACTCTGTCACTGCTACCTCCATCTTTCTCTAGTCCAAGATTATGCACAAAACATGTATTGTCACCTACCACCCTAATTCACAGTAACGAAGTAGCCATACACCTGCCCAGCTTCATTATTTTTGTGCAGAAATTACCCATTGTCCTAAATGTATGGAATTCTTTCCCTCCACACATTAGGAAAATTTAAGTAGTTGATCTACTTAAATACAAACTCTGCACCCACCTTCTAATGGAATTTCAGCATAATTGTTTGCACGGTGCTACTTAGATTTATTTTCTTCCTAGTGAGCTTTAATGATGGTGTACCAAATATCAATTACACTGTTCTCTGAATTACTTAATATACCTATGGGATAATTTGTAATACTGTATCCAGCCCATGTCGTAAGTTCTAGAGTTAATGAAATGAGTTTAAAGTATATTGGCCTTCCAGGAGCTTGATAACCATTATGTCACACTGGAATTTATGGCTGTACATGCAGTCATCAACACATTTATTAACTACTTAAGAGAGAAAGATACATTGTTTTTGAGTTCGGGGGGGGGGGTTATTCCTGCAACATGACAGTTGGTGGGGTGATGAGTTTATTTTCCCTAGTGAGTTATTTTAAGATTAGAAATATCTGTGCAGGTACTGTACCCCACCACCACTATTATGTTCCCAGTAGAGATTTTTGAAATAAAGTGGGCATTCAGACCCCAGAATAAAAGGATCAGACTGCCCCTGAGGAGGCAGTAACATATTGAGAAGGGGAACAGATGTTGAAGGCTTTCTGAATAATTCAGGTTTTCAAGGCTAACAATCATCTTGATAAGGAATCACTAAAACCTTTTCAGCATCATGAACAAGCCATTTAGTTAGAAGACTACAGAATGAAATGTTATACTCAATAAATAGGTGAATTACAGACATACTTAGGGAAATAATGACCCCCCCCCCCCGAGTGGTATGTTTTTCCTTCTGGATGGCTATTGTGACATGTCCAGTGATGGCCAAACTATCTTCAGTCAAACTACTGAGGTCCTTAACATCCTGAGCTATTAGTAACAGACCCTCAAGGTGATAGTTACCTGGGATTTAACTGCAAGACTCATGTTTGTACATCAGGTGTAATGCAGGGCTCATGTTTGGACATCAGGTGTAATACAGGGCTCATGTTTGGACATCAGGTGTAATGCAGGGTTCATATTTGTACATCAGGTGTAATGCAGGGCTTGTGTTAGTACATCAGGTATAATGCAGGGCCCATGTTTGGACATCAGGTGTCATGCAAGGCTCGTGTTTGGACATCAGGTGTAATGCAGGACTCGTGTTTGGACATCAGGTGTAATGCAGGGCTCGTGTATTGACATCAAGTGTAATGCAGAGCTCGTGTTTGGACAGGTGTAATGCATAGCTCATGTTTGGACATCAGGTGAAATGCAGGGCTCATGTTTGGACATAAGGTGTAATGCAGGGCTTGTGTTTGTACATCAGGTGTAATGCAGGGCTCATGTTTGGACATCAGGTGTAATGCATGGCTCGTGCTTGGACATCAGGTGTAATGTAGGGCTTGTGTTTGGACATCAGGTGCAATCCAGGGCTTGTGTTTGGACATCAGGTGCAATTGCAGGGCTCATGTTTGGACATCAGGTCTAATGCAGGGCTCGTATTTAGACATCATGTGTAATGCAGAGCTCATGTTTGGACATCAGGTGTAAGTGTTATTCAGCTCATTCTGTAAGGAAAAAGCACCCACTGGGGAGAGGATACTATTACCCACTCGATAGCAATGTGCAGATTTGGTAAAACATATCTTATTATCAACCTGTACATCTGAAAAGAAATCACCAAAAAGGAATAGACCAAGAACTGAATACAGTGGTACCTCACTGGTAACTCCTGCATGATCAGAGAGTTGGCCACTTACTCTAATCCACTGTGTCCTGTATCACAGCCACTTCTCAAGCCAATTTGTTATGTATTTATTGATTTTGGTCTCCCTGACTCTGTTTAGCATCCCTACAAGGCATATTTTCAAAGGCTTTGGCAGGATCCATATATACAGCATGAATGATAAGCCCTTCATGCCACTTGGTTGTAATTCCTAAAGAAAAGTGACAACATTCAGAGATCAGGCTCCCAGGTGTCATTTTGTACCAGGTCCATAATAGTTCTCTTCACAATTTTTCATAGAACACAGGTGAAACTAACGGACTATCTTACCTGATGTTACTCTATGTTTTGTAAATTGCCATCACTGCCACCTGGTTCTACAAGTCAGGGATAGCACCCTTGTAGAGAGACGTATCTGTTATGATTCATAGGGGTATGACAGGTTCTAACTTATAGCATAGACAAGACTCTCAGGGAAGTTCTCTGTGCCCATTAAGCTTATATGCTTAATCCTTTGCAGTTTTTATACTAACACCTTTCCTTTCCACCTTCATTCTATTTCTGTAAACTTAATCGGAGACCTCCCCACCATGGTGTTCTCTGCTGTAGGCCTTTAGATATCAACCCTACTCTATATTGATTTCCTTATTTCCAGTTGCAGTTACTCTACAGTCTGTTTTCCAGTCATCAGCTACATTGCATGTACACCTTATCACTGCTCCCTTAGTATTTTGAATTACTAATCTTTATTGATACAAACAGGTGAATTGGTCCACAATGACCACCATTTCAGTTATGACCTAGTTACATTAAAATATACTGCAAACATATAGAAGCAAGTCAGTTATTAACAGTATTGGGCTAGATGGCAAAAACAATTAAAGAAATCATGGTATATAAATCTGTTCAGTTCTAAGAAAAAAATGAAAGAACTAAAAACATGAGCTTATAAGAAGCCTGTTTAACAGTTACAGAGCAATGCATCAGGGGCTGCATGTATTTTACAGCAGCACCTATACAACTATGCTGATCTCTATATTGGAGGAGTGACCTGCCAGTGATGGAGACAGCCTTTCAGTGTATGCAAGGGAAGAATTTGGTCAGGAAGAGACAGGGAAGGCTTTAGATCATTTGACCCTTCTAGGATATTGCTTGATAGCAATCAGCCCATGGGAAGGCGGACAGTGATCAAGGCTGAGAGGCTAGCATATCAGTGTGCAAATGAGGAAGGTGACTCTGATGAGCAACTATCCAGCTTCTTCTATGGTGAGTTGTCCCTCACTAGCCCCAGTAATAAACTGACATGTTTTGTTCTATACCATCTGCAGGTTTTGTTGGCTAGAGTAAGATGCACAATCATCAGCTGGTACAGAGTATTCCATGATAGAGGGGGTAGATCCAAGAACCATCAACTTAGCAGCACTGTGTCTAGCAGAAATGTTGTTCCAACCCATTACCACTCCTTAATTGCTCTGTTTGATTTACCCCTTAGTGCTAGTAAGGCATGATACCCATGGATATTACTGACCCTATTCCTTTTAGATTTTTTATGTATATTGCTGTAATTGTTGCCTATTTACTAAGAAGAGGTACTACAGAGTTCAATATTATTATTTCAATAGCTGTACAGTTAATTGTGAAGGGTGTGTACATTTAAACTTTTAAGGCTATCTACACTGGCACTTTTAGAATATATGGCAATGCAGTTGTCATTGATATTAGGTGACCTTCATGTCTGAAATGAAAAATACTATGTTGATGTGTGGGGCAAAATGAAGCAGTGAAAAGAAACAAGTTACTATGAAAACAGAAAAAGTGAGCTAATGCACAGAACTGCACAGTGGCACAGAAAAGAAGCAAAAGAAGATGACAAATATTGAATTTTAAATTATGTGAAAGACACAGCAAGACTGCCCATAAAATTCAGAAACAATCCTACCACTCATGTAAATTGCCAAATGCCATTAGGTCAATTTACGCAACTAGAGAAATATGTGAGTCGGTGACAGCCACAGCTCATTATCACTTCATCAGCATCTCTCTGAACTCTGAACCATACTGTTTTTTTAACAATAGCACTATCAGACCTAAATAAATAAATAAATATCAGTTACATTTAAACAGGACATAGGCACAGAATGTAACATAATGGCAGAATTTATTTTAACTTGTTTAATTTAAACAGTAAGTTGTACAAATCTGCATGCATGCATGCTACTGTCCTATTCAGAGCATAAACTGAAGGCCTTGGGTCAAGTGTGGTTTTATGGTATGTACAAAAATAAAGAATACAACTGCTGTTCTAAATAGTGATTGTGCAAGTTCATGTAAACTAATATCCTGTACAGAGATGCATTAGTTACAGTTGGGCTGGCAAAGATAATTCCTGTAATTCAGATGCATAATAAATGAATTGTGATAGCAAAATGTGATGAAATGACTGTACAGTTAACTGATACTTGAAATATGTTAAGACCAGTCTCTGAAAATGTGTGAGAGGGTCCAGGTAACAGTTGTAAAGGCACTCGTTACAGATGTCTAAATAATTCTGTTGCTAGTACAAGACAATAGCAATCAGATACTAATTCTAAAGTGCAGAATTCAAGGAATGGTGCATGAATTTATATTTTTTTCTGGCAAGCAAGCCACTATGGCAAGCAATTACAATAAATCTGTGTCTGATTAGGATTTCTTTACAAGTGCAGAAGCACGTGTCACGGAGTACAGCATGGGCTGTGGGGGTCTATCTGAACGGTTAGGGCTGTGGGGGGGTCTATCTGAACGGTTAGGGTGTTCTGAGTATCATATAAGGATTTCTTCTCAGGTGGCTCCTGTGATTCTTTCTTCTAGAAGAGTGTCTGTTGCAATTAAGGCTAGAATGACTTAAAAGCTAATCTGCATGGAGTCAGTGAAAGTCATATTTAAACAAACAAAATCAACATAAAGGTCAACAGTATAGCAGCAGATGTGACACATGACAAGGTCAAGATAAATACTGAATGACAAGAGCTTAACAAGGGACCAGAAGGGAACATTATCCATTTCACACTACTGAAGAAGAATTAGCAGCTGTACCTAATGTCACATTCTTCTCAGTGTTTGGTATATGCCAAAGAGTTTGATAGTGGAAATTGGAATATTCTATTTCCACGCTGTGTGCTTTCAATACACATTAGGTCATTATGGATTCTTAAGTCTATCATTTTGGGATCTTGCCACCTCCTTAAGTGTTACAAAAGATAGTAGTGATAATGGAAGAGTGGTCAAATAGAATAGCCATCATAATACATTGCACTGTCCTTTATTTGTCCAACAATCCTGCCCAATGCCTCTAGTACATTTAGCCAAGTGGCTCACTTGTTCTTTTAGTGGTGATAATGAGGCATCTCCAGAACAAACAAATGTTTTGCAACACATTTTTTTTCTGCCCAAGACACATAATCAGCCCATTAATTCCTCATGCTAGGCAAAGCATATCACCGCATGCTTCCTTCCCAACTCAGTGTGCTTGCACAATCACAGCATGTGGTGAACAGGTCATTGCTTTCAGGTGTAACACTCAGTGTTCCTTTTGGGTGTCACCCAAGTGAAGAATCAGAGCCACCTCCCTTCTCCCATAATGTGCTAGCCAGCAGTGGCCACTCAACCAGATGCTGATGAGGTTAAAGTTATAAAGAGTATGCAAAGAGCTACTGACAAGTTATCTCATATGTGATTCATAGGCATGGTACAATACATGTTCAAAGTAAATATACCATCAAATTGTAAATATTACTACATGCCACTACCTACAAGACAGCAAGCTGATGCTAGTTAAAGGCAGTTCTGTTATAGGAAGGATACAAGATATCATTAGGACAGGTTGGCCAGGTGGGCTGAAACCATTGCTTCCTTTCATTGGTCCATATTTACCCTTTTGAGATGAACTGACTTATATAGTTAGCTGTAGTCAATACAGCTTTTTGGTTATTTATATAAGAATAAATACGTATAATCTGTGCTGGGTGTATGTGAAACAGCTTTAATAAAAGGGGGGTTCTCACATACACTGTATGTCATTAGTGCAATGAAACTTTAATAGCTTTAATATAAAAGGGTTTGAGTCATGTAATCCAGGGGGTGATGTCACTCTTCAGTGTGTGTGCATTGTTTTATTTAGCTATATTAATACTGTGTATATTCTTTCTACCAATATGCAAATATGACACAACTTACACCACAACGTTTTGTTTCTGTATGTCCTTCACCAGCAATATAACCAAAAGATGAATGGAGAAAGCAGAACTATTAAAACAACTAAACAGCTTAAAAAACTGCCACACAGAGCACTACAAACTCCTAATTTATTATAACATAAAACATAAAAACAATGAATAATGTCACTTAAGTGATTTTGTCCCAATTTATCACAGGATTCTTCAGAATTGACAGTTTCCACTTATAAATATTATTTAAAATAATCCCTCTAGTCATGTTCCACTACATTTTAAAACTCAATTACTTCTTTTATTAAACTATCTTAAAGAACAGTCTAAAATGATATATTTAAACCATAATAAACACTCTTAAATACTCTGAAAATACAATAAAATATATATGCTCAAAACTTATTAAAATGCTCATGCCTATAGACATACATCTTTATACACAAATACCCTTATAAACTTAATTACTACCATATACATACAAAACTTATACGTGTACATACGAGAAACAGGAAACGTGTGTGTGTGTGTGTGTGTGTGTGTGTGTGCTTACACATTTATGAAAATTTTATCTAAAATCATCATTTTTAAAAACTAATTCCTACAAAATTAATATATATATATATATATATATATATATAGAGAGAGAGAGAGAGAGTGGATATAAAAAGTTTACACACCTCTGTTAAAATGCCAGGTTTTTGTGATATAAAAATGAGACCACAATAAATCATTTCAAAACTTTTCCCACCGTTAATGTGACCTATAACCTGTACAATTCAATTAAAAACAAACAAATATGTTAGGGGAAAATTATAAAAAGAAAAAAACGTACAATACCCTGGTTGCATACCCTTAAACTAATACTTTGTTGAAGCACCTTTTGATTTAATTACAGCATTCAGTCTTCTTGGGTACACACTTGCCATCAATTAAAGAGACTGATTAACCTCAAATAAAGTTCAGCTGTCCTTGTAGGATTTTCCTGACATTTACTCAGTTGCCTGCTACAGCAAAAGCCATGGTTCACAGAGAGTTTACGAAGCATCGAAGGGATTTCATTGTTGAAAGATATCAGCCAGGAGAAGGGTACAAAAACATTTCCACAGCATTGGATATACCATGGAACACAGTGAAGGCAGTCATCAAAAAGTGGAGAAAGTATGGGACAACAGTGATGTTGCAAAGGACTGCATGTCCCTCCAAAATTGATGAAAAGACAAGATAAAAACTGGTCAGGGAGGTTGCCAAGAGACCTATAGCAACACTGAAGGAGCTGCAGGAATTTCTGGCAAGTACTAGTTGTGTAATACATGTGACAAAAATCTCCCATATTCCCCATATGTCCAGACTATGGGGTCGGGTTAAAAGACAGAAGCCTTTTCTTACACAGAAAAACATTCAGGCCCAGTTAAAATGTGCAAAACAATACATCAAGTCTCCCAAAAGCATTTGGGAAAATGTGTTATGGTCTGATGAGACCAAGGTGGAAATTTTTGGCCACAATTCCAAAAGCTACGTTTGGCATAAAAACAACACTTTGCATCACCAAAAGAACACCATCCCCACGGTGAAGCATGGTGGTGGCAGTATCATGCTTTGGGGTTGCTTTTTTTCAGCTGGAATTGGGGCTTTAGTCAAGGTTGAGGGAATTATGAACAGTTCTAAATACCAGTCACTTTTAGCCCAAAACCATCAGGTGTCTGCTGGAAAGCTGAAGATGAAGAGGAGTTTCACCTTTCAACACAACAATGACCCCCAAGCATACATCCAAATCAACAAAGAAATAGCGTCACCAGAAGAAAATTAAAGTTTTGGAATGGCCGAGCCAGATCCCAGACCTAAATCCAATAGAAAATCTGTGTTGTGACCTGAAGAGGGCTGTGCACAACAGATTCCCTTGCAATCTAACAGATTTGGAGTGCTTTTGCAAGGAACACTGGGTAAATATTGCCAAGTCAAGATGTGCCATGCTGATAGACTCCTTCCCAAGAAAACTAAATGTTGTATTTAAATCAAAAGGTGCTTCAACAAAGTATTAGTTTAAGGGTGTGCACACACAACAAAGTATTAGTTTAAGGGTGTGCATACTTATGTAACCAGTGTATTGTACGTTTTTTATTTTTTATATTTTTTCCACTAATAAATTTGTTTGTTTTCAATTGAATTGTGCAGGTTATAGGTCACATTAAAGGTGGGAAAGTTTTGAAATGATTTATTGTGGTCTCATTTTTTTATATCACAAAAACCTGGCATTTTAACAGGGGTGTGTACACTTTGTATATCCACTATATATATATATATATATATATATATATATATATATATATATATATATATATATATATATATATATATATAAATATACTTGGATCCCTATCAGATGATCAAGTTTTCAGAAACTCAAAATTCATATGGTTGGTATATATAATTTGCAGGGGGTGTGGGCGATACAGGGGGGTATGCCACCTGCAAAAATGAAAAAAAAAAGTAGAATTTCTGTTTTTATTTTTTTCAGAAACTCGATCATATGGTCCCGACCATATGAATTTCGAATTTCTGAAAACTTGATTATCTGATAGGGATCCATATATATTTTTATATATATATATATATATATATATATATATATGGATCTACTTTACCTTACCGACACCACACTTCACCGACACACAAAACACCGAACCCTAATGACCGAAACCACAAAACACCGACAATACACAAAACCGGACACAAGCACACCGACACTAACAACGTAAACTACACATCATACACAACCACATATCCACTAACCCTG
This sequence comes from Protopterus annectens, assembly GCF_019279795.1. NCBI lineage: Eukaryota > Metazoa > Chordata > Ceratodontiformes > Protopteridae > Protopterus > Protopterus annectens. The sequence goes on from NC_056742.1 coordinate 441,444,656, forward strand.
ACCCAAACCCTAACCCTAAGGTCCGACACTACCGCACAGTTACCCTACCCGCACCCTAACCCTAACTCACTTACCCCACCCCTACACCTAAAGACTGTCACTATCGCACACTTAACCTACCTGCACCCTAACCCTAACTCACTTAACCCACCACTAAACCCACAGTCCGTCACTATCGCACACACACCCTACCCGCACCCTAACACTAACTCACTTAACCCGCCCATAAAATTACGGTCCCTCACTATCACACACTTACCTGTCCGCTCCCGAACACGAAATCCCTCATTCTATCGCACACTTACCGAGTCCGTCGGGTTCTCGTCTTGTCGGTCATCTGCGTTGTCGGTGATTTCGGCCCGTCGGATTCCTCGTCGGTGAAGTGAGATGTCGGCGATCTGAAGGTGATCCATATATATATATATATATATATATATATATATATATATATATATATATATAAACTAATTTTACGTATTGATGCATATTAACTTCAAAGCACTACTAATGCAACAGCTCTCATTTAAACCTGATACATTAGCTGCTAATCTATGTAAGCAGTGGTAGCATTGTCACCTCACAGCAAGAGGTTTTCCCGTTCGATTCTTGGCTGGAGTGCCTTCTGCATGTCCTCCCCACGGTCGAGTGGTGTTCAAAAGACATGTGTGAATGGTCATGCCTTCGTTGAAGGTTGGGCGTCGGGCTGGTACCTCGGCACTGTAAAAATCTACTGCCAATCATTAGCGGACCGGAGTTCCGCTGTGGCGACCCCTAACCGGGAAAAACCAAAAGAAGAACAAGAAAAACATTAGCTGCTAATTTAAGCTGCCATCTCAAATATCTCTCTAGTCTCCACAGATAAATTAGATGCTGAGGATCCCACATAGTCTGTATAAATTATGTATGTACTCTTCTTGAAGTTACTTTTGCTGCCTAACTTAGGCTCTCTTTTATGAGTGTGTGTGCATGTGTGTGTGTGTGTGTGTGTGTGTGTGTGTGTGTGTGTGTGTGTGTGTGTGTGTGTGTGTGTGTGTGTGTGTGTGTGTGTGTGTGTGTGTGTGTGTG